>NC_064255.1:18555425-18856973 GCF_003254725.2 Canis lupus dingo | reverse complement strand
CACTTTCAGGAAGCACTCGGGCTGAGGACCACAGAGAATGGGAGGAACAGATAGGGTGCCATATCTTGAACCTCGAACACAGGACCACCACGCAAAGCTTAGAAGAAAGAGTCTTCTAGTTTTAGGCAGCTAGTCAAAATGGCAGTTTTAGGCAGTTTTCAAACTTAAATACTGCTTCCCTCACTGAACATCATCCTTAAATCTGAAAATTTCTATTTTGCAGAGGGATTTAGAGGAAAATATGATTGGAATCAGGATAAAATCATGTTGAGGTAATGACTCTTGTCATGAATTTGGTTCCTTCCAATAGTCTATTAAATTATTGGTTGTTTCCCCCCATATAAATGGCACCAGAATTCTAGGACACTGCCTCTGTGTGTGTACGGTAAATGGAATGTTTTATTTTTTAATTTAATCTTTTAAAGATTTTATTTATTTAATTTATCAAGTGAGTGAGTGAATGGGGGGAGAGGGACACAGGGAGAGGGAAAGAGAGAATCTCAAGCAAACTCTGCACTGAATATGGAGCCCAGTAGGGGGCTTGATCTCACAACCCAAGATCATGACCTGAGTTGAAATCAAGAATCAGATATTCAACCGACTGAGCCACCTAGGCACCCTGACAGAATGTTTCAGAAATAAGATTTTACTTAACTAAGTCAGAATAATTTCACTTGTTTCCATCAGAATTATGAATTTGAGTGTTATAAATCATCACTGATCTTTAAATTACGAAATGCTTCTGTGAAAAATAAGGAATGTATAGCACTGTTTTGTGCCTATCATATATGTACATATATACATGTTTTAAAATTTGAAGTCCCTATTTTGATGCAACGTGTGTCTGTATGGACTGTAACATTTATTTTTTAAGATTCTGGAACTGAGTTGCATCTTTAAGTAAAATAACATTATTTAAATATGCAATTAAGAAGGCAGCAGTAAAATTTGAATCGCATTAAAGTATTCGCAAATGCCTCCTATGAAATTCTAAACCTTCATCCTTATCACACATTTTGACTTGATCCTTTGGAGGTGTTCGTTTTTGTCTTTTTGTCTTCCTTGTTGGTTCTGAGCTTTTGTGGAAGTCTCAGCAATTATGAGACACCACAGGTTCACTGATCCTGCAGTTTTTATCACACCACTCAATAAATTGTAGAACCCGAGTGCTCAGATGGATGTTCTCTTGATTTAGGTCAGGTAAAGGAAACTTTACAGATTTTAGAATTTAGACCTATAATAAGTCAGAGAATCTTTCCATATTTAACCATGGAACCAGGTTAAAATTCTCCAATAAAAAGCAAAGACCTAAAATCTGTCCTTAGGCTGGTGTCAGGGGAAGAACATGAAACATGGGCATGGGATGAAAAAGCCAGACGTGGAGGATGAATTGCAGAACTCTGGAAGCCTAGAGGCTGGAGCTTGTTATGGAAGATGGCAGAGTGGGATAGGCCCTGGAAAGGCAAAGTGAATGTGACTTGACTCTATCACCTGATTTGATTAAAAGAGGTGCAGATGTTCAAATTCTTGAGATTATTGGGTTGGAAGAACTACATGGACCAGTTCATCTTCCCGTTTCTGTTGCTGCCTTTGTCAGCTGAGTCCATGCCACCCAGGAATGAATTTAGCATATGTGTCCCTAATCCATACCAGCTCTGGGAATTTACTCTTACTTGCAAGCTGTTAGTAAACCTTGAGTCCAACACTTTTTATGATCTGTGTCTTGCTTTGCATGATGATTGTAAGGACAACTCTTCCTTAACAAAGCTGTCTTCTGTTTAAAGTTTGGCGAAGAAGATTATTATTGAGGGAAAGCTATTGAGAGAAATTCAATTATTTTTGAGAACAAAGTGGGGAATACACTCCGAGAATAATCAATGCTGTAAGGATGTAGTAAAAATCATGTGGTTAGCGTGGTGGAGAAAGGCTTAAAATGGCTAAAAATCCACACAGATGTTTAGAAAGTAGAGAGAAAAATAGGGAAGAGATTGTGATGAGGGAAGAGCAAAGGGCATGACTAGAAGAATATTTTAAGTGCAAACAATGTGCCTTTGGACCTCTTCACATTATCTCAGCGATAAACCTAGCTGGGCATATTTATGTATGTAGCTCCTGGGAATGAATTCTGTGCAGAATTCATTATACGGCTACTGATTCTAAGAAGTACCCCTAAAAAAGGGAATAATTCAATTTTAAGCATCTTTCTTATCTTTGTTTTTACTGTAGGGCTTTCTCTATTTTTGCTTTTTGACATCTCAAGCCTTCCTCCCCCCATAGTTCCTTATGGCCCAGCATGCACTGTTGATAGGTTGGCCAAAGTCAATAGAAAAATGTGGTTTTTGAACCAGAGGTAAGGCACTGCATTGGAAACCTGACATTATTTCCTAAACTGAGCTGGTGTGGTTTGTATGTATTTCAACATCCCAGAATCAACCATGCACAAGCGTTTCACATCTCATGGTCTAGTGAATCTGTTTGCTTTACTTGAACTGATCTGATGCCATAAAGACTAGGATTGGGTGACTCTGACTTTTAAAAGGACAAAGGACTAAGGGATGAACGGGATATTCAGAGAAATGGCTTCAGTGAACCTGGAAATGTTATTTAACATCTGTTCTCTGCCTGCTTCTTATGTTTGTTGCTTGTTTTTAAAAGCAATGCATGCCAATTTTATAAAAATTAAAAATTCATAAACATAAATAAGGAAACAATATTATATATAACATATCATAAGTAACATTTGTTATTTATATATAATATATATATATCTACTGTATACATATATATACACACGGGGCTATAAACATGTATATATGAGAGAGATAGAAGTAAGCAAACAAAAGACATTTGGAAAATACTAGAAGTTTCAAACTACAGAAAGGTAAAAAAAATTCTTCTGCTTTTCTCTTTCTCAGTCATTTTGCTCAAATGTAATTCCTGTAAAGAGTTTCTTGTGGGGAGGGTGGGGGGAGGAAGGTTATTGACACCTGTACATTTTCTCAATGCCCTCCCCAACTCTTCTCTGGCTCTGTTGTTATTTTTATACTTCCTTATATCCTTATTGCTCCCTTTACCTCTATTTTTGACACAAAATATAATGTATAATATTTAATACTATAACACTGTTCTGTGCTTTGCTCTTTAAAAAAACGTATTTCTGTATTTTATAGATCTTTCCATATTAGCCTACACAGATTCCCTCATTCTTTTTAAGGACTGGGCAATATTCCATTTATGGATATGGTGATTGTTGTACATGTATCTTGGCAAATTTTTGCAAATATATATGAGAGATGAATTCCTAGTCATGGGATTTCTGGGTGAAAGATTCATATGCATTTCCAAATTGAGTTCTATTTTACAAAAATTTTCATTCCTAGCAATAGGTATGACACTGCTTACACTTGCCATTCATTAGAAATTAATTATTTTGTAACTTAGGATGAAGATACTGCTTGGTTTTTGCCAGCCAGCTGAGTTATTCCAGAACTCCTTACTAATTAATCCTTCTTTCACCTCCTGATTAATCTATCTTTCTTTCTTCTTTCTTTGATTGCTTTCATTATAAATAAATTCTCAGATATTTGTCCCTATTTCCCATCCCCACTGCTAGCACTAATCTACTATTTGCTGGTACAACCCAGCCAACCTGGGTGGCTCAGCGGTTTGGCGCCTGCCTTTGGCCCAGGGCGCGATCCTGGAGTCCCGGGATCGAGTCCCACATCAGGGTCCCGGCATGGAGCCTGCTTCTCCCTCTGCCTGTGTCTCTGCCTCTCT
This sequence comes from Canis lupus dingo, assembly GCF_003254725.2. Classification (NCBI taxonomy): domain Eukaryota; kingdom Metazoa; phylum Chordata; class Mammalia; order Carnivora; family Canidae; genus Canis; species Canis lupus. The sequence goes on along the minus strand of NC_064255.1, from coordinate 18,853,196 downwards.
CTCTCTCTGTGTCTATCATAAATAAATAAATAAATCTTTAAAAAAAAAAAAAACAAAAACTCCAGAATATATTTTACTCTCTAGTCTTCCCCAAATTACTCTTCCTTTTCAGTGTTTTTCATTTCATATATTCATTTTTAAAATAAACATTTAATATCCTCTCCAGTTTAAAAAACTCCTCTTTATATTTTTATTGTGGTTGCATTGAATCTTTAGGTTTATTTAGGAAGAACTGATGTATTTATAATGTTAATTATTTTTATCTTCAAGATGGTGTATCTTTCCATTTAGTGGGATCTTTTGAAATATCTTTTTGTAGAGTTTCAATGTGCTCTTAAGGTAGCTCCTACATAAGTCTTAGGAAATTTATACCTAGATATTGTATCTTTTAGATACTATGATGAATGGAACTTGCATTTAATTTTTGAACGTAATTGCTTATATCTTACAAATATGTAGAAATTTTATTTCACTGATATTTTTTTCAAATTTTTAGTTGATTCTTTAGATTTCTAGATATATAGTCATATCATAGAAAATAGAGGATTTATTTTTGACAAGCTGAGATTGTGCTGTTTGTATTTGTGTTTGTGTGACTTTAGTTATAGGTGTAGATGTAATGGCTGGAAGAGATCTTACATATATTCAGACTGTTCTCAGACCATTTAGGTTCAAATCTCCTTACAAAAAGTTATGGATTTTCAAAGAGGGAAATGAACTCTTGGTTTTTAAATGCATACATCAATGTTCTCTTCCCTGTTGGCATCGTTAGCATCCATAGAGACCTAACCCTCACAGATGTGTCGTAATAATAATTGTAAACAGTAAAATAAAACCAACAGACAGCATTAGTGCACTTTCTGTGTCTGACAGATTGCTACGTGTTCTGCATGGATCATTTCCTTTAATGCTTGTTAAAATCTCCGGTTACTTTCATTAATCCCCCTGCTTTACAGATGAGGAAACTGGCACAGGAAGTTTAGTGACCTGCCAAGGGTCTGTAGCTAGCAGGTGATGGAGCCAGGCTGCTCCGCTAGAGCCTGACTGCATTACCACACTGTGCTCCTTCCCAGCGCCACCTCACCTCTCCACGATGACCTGACCCGTTTCCCACTCCCATTGCCATTGCCTCTTGTATCTTGCAGTGTTATCGGACTCCCCCTGGACCAACACCTCTGGATCATGCAAGGGCAGATGCTTTGAACTTCAAGAGGTTGGACCCCCTGACTGTCGTTGTGACAACCTGTGTAAGAGCTACAGCAGTTGTTGCCATGACTTTGATGAGCTTTGTTTGAAGACAGGTAGGTAACTTTTGACTCCTCTTGAGACTTTATGGGAATGCTTAATGGCCCTTGGCTATTATTTGCCCTGGCATTGCTGCCCTGCTTTGGCCAAGCCAAGCTGTTCGGGTTAGTTTTGTTTCTTGAATGGTTATCGATTCTGTTGCGTATATCCCATGTGACCATTGTTCCCAAACAAGGCTTACCCAAAGAAGGTTCTTGGCAACTGGAGTCATTATTTGCTGGTTTCAGAAGTATGTATGGCCAGGCTTGTGGGGTCTTTTTTTTCATCTTCATCATTTCTTTTTTTTTTAAGATTTTATTTATTTATTCATGAGAGACAGAGAGAGAGAGAGGCAGAGACATTAGACAGCAGGAGAAGCAGGCTCTCTGAGGGGAGCCTGATGCAGGATTTGATCCCAGGACCCTGGGATCATGACCCGGGCCAAAGGCAGATGCTCAACCAGTGAGCCACTCAGGTGCCCCATCTTCATCATTTTTGTCTTGCTGCCAATTCCCACATTCCCTGCTTAGGGCACATGGGCTGCAAGTGTGAATATTCTTGAGGGTTGGGGCTTTTCTGCTTTAATATTAATTTAAAATTTTTGCTTGCCTGCTCAGTTTACAGGCTTATGTTTTATTGCATCTTATTATATAGTAACCATTGGTCTACCCTGATGTCATTCTCCATTCTCTGTGCAGGTGGAAAGTTGTTAATGGAATTCTACTTAGAGCCACATGCTCAGGGTAGCTCTAAAATATTCCTTTACAGTCTTCCTGCCTTTCTTTCCATGTCTTCTATGCTGGAGCCATCAGTAGAATATACAGACTTCAGATGAATACACATGACTTGAGAAGAAGCATCTTTGTAGGCATTTTTCACCTTACCTGCTCTGTTTCCGGCTTGATAGATAGGACTCTGGAGATACCTCATAGGTTATCCAGAACACCTGTGGGCAACATCATAATTCAAACTCTGAGAAAGATGACTGTCATCCCTGTTCTTAAGATCACTAGATGCAGAGATTTGACAACTTCCTTGACAAGTTATTACTTGTTTTTGGGCTTTTATGGTTTAGAGGATTCTTTCAAAAATCTAACTCATATTATCATTGATACTAGCCTTATCTTTCTAATGATTCATTAGAAACAGAGACATTATTCTCCTTTACTAAAGAAATAGCCCTTGATTCATATGAAAACCGACACCAGCTCCTTTACTAGTTCTGGTTTGTTTGCTTTCCCCCTGCCCTGCAAACAAGAAGAGTTTTATTAGGCTGTTTTCTGTATAATACATTTTCCAAACATGTAGCCATTTTTTTTTTCTTATTACTTTCCTTTGGAACTTCTCCCAGGTTCCTTAGTTGTGGGTCTGCAAACTAAAATGCTGAGAACCTTGTAAACTGAACATATGGATGGAACAGATGTTCTAGTAGAGCTGTTTGGCTCTAAAACATGATTTCAGACCAGCAGCCTGTGATTGCTCGACATGCAGGACCTAACCGACTCTGTATTTCCTCTGTGCCATGAGCATCTGGCCTCTGACATGTAACCTCAGCTCTCTGGATTCCTGATCTTAGAGTTCCTTGCAAAGTTTAATAGTGGATGTCCTCACTTCAGCTTAGTTCTTTCTGAATGTAGTTCATTCCTCCCTTTCCAGATGTAATAAATATGGACAATAATAACATTTTTGAAGTAGTTTATTTTCCTGTGTACCAAGACAACATATGCCAAATGCGGAAGAATCAAATATCAAATAATAACAAAAGGTTAAAGGAGAAAACAAATCTCTGAGATCCTACTGTGATAACACAAGCCACTTTCTAGAGATAAGCACAATGTTTCAGTGTAGACCCTGACTACTCTATGTGTGTGTATATATGCCTGGTAGGGGGTGTGTCTATGCTTACATATCTCTTTAGACACCGTACTTTTGGTGCCTACATAGTCCTCCATTGACCAGATGCAAGCTGCTTCATTGAGTAACTGATCATCATTTAGATTTTCCCCAATTGTTGCTGTTATGAACAATGTATCAATGAATATTATTCATGCCTGTTCATATTTTTGTCTGTTTTCCTTAAGATAAATTCCTAGGACTGGGATTTTGAATCAGTGTAAAATTTTAAAATTCAAATATGTATTGTAAGATGAACAACTTCTCAAAAGCCTTTTGCCACTCCCTTTTCAACATATTCTCACTTTTAAAACATATATTCTCAATTAAAAAAATCTCTTTATCTAATCTGATAGGTAACTATTTTTTTATTCCATAAGGTTAAATGTTTTTTCTGTTTATTTCCATGTTTGCCCTCAAAATTATACAGCTCACTGACTCATACTTTGCTTGTGGTTCCCTCTGAACCATGGCTTTTTTTTTTTTTAATTTTCTTAAATATTTTATTTATTTATTTGAGAGAGAGAAGAAGAGAGGGCACAAGCAAAGTGGATGGAGAAGGAGCAAAGGGAGAGGGAGAACAGACTCCGCACTGAGCAGGAAGCTGGGGGCTCCATCCAGGGATCATGACCTGAGTAGATACTTAACCGATTGAGCCACCTAGGCACTCCTGAACCCTGGCTTTTTAAAATTCCATTCTTGCACAAAGCCAGTAGTTAGTTCCTCAATAATTTTAGATTGTTATTAGTGATGCTTTTTTGTAAACAAAGAGATTTTCTTATGGAACTAGGGCAGGAATGAAAGTATCTTGGTTAAGAGTGATCCTTGAATTGTGAAAAAAAATCAGTCAAAGTAACCTTGGATAATTGCTAATCATTGGGAATAGCGGGTCCTGAATAAAGGAATTCCAAGCATTTAATCTGTTTGGGGAGAGAAGGCAGAGGAAGTAGGGGATCTAAAAAAATCAGAGAATAGAATTTGGGTACAAAGGTAATTCTAGGGATGCCTGGGTGGCTCAGCGGTTGAGTGTCTGCCTTTAGCTCAGGGCATGATCCCGGGGTTCTGGGATCAAGTCCCACATCGGGCTCCCTGCATGGAGCCTGCTTCTCCCTCTGCCTGTGTCTCTGCCTCTCTCTCTGTGTGTCTCTCATGAATAAATAAACAAAATCTTTTTTTTTTTTAAAAAAAGGTAATTCGAAAAGAGTGGTAATTCTAAAACAGTAGTTCCATGGTTTTCTGGCATGGCAACTAATACCTCTTTATCCATTTACTCACTTAGCAAAGTGTCTGTTGGTAGAATATTACTAAGAAGCAACACTGCTTCCTAAAATCATTGCCTTCCACTTACAACATATTTTAAGAGATGAAGACCTCAAGTCTCATCTTAGTGCAGAAAGGGCTTTTGTGACCATTCCATGTCAAGTAGCATCCCCTTTCCACTCTTTCACTTTCTATCAATACTATCCTATTATTTCCTTCATAGCACGTAGCATGAGCCAAAATTCTCTTGTTTTTGCCGCTTTACTTGCTTATGGTCTGTCTTTCCCAATTGGAATATAAGCTCCACGAAGATGTCTTGTCTTGTCTTTCTTGCTCTTCATGACCTCCCCAGCACCTAGAACATGGAAAACTCAATAGAATATTTATTGAATAAGTGAATTAATTATGAAGTTTCTCAATATATCACTCCTAAATTTAAAGAGTCATATTTTATTTTCCTGGTAATTTGCAATTAGATTGAATGAATATTCATGGAACACCTAGCATGTGCCAGGCATGTCTCAGGCACTGGAGATGTAATGATGAAAAGAGAGGGATTTTTTTTTTTTTCCTGCCCTGGAGCTTACAAGCCAAAAAAAATACAGCACTCTCCTTAAAATGAAAGTATTAATTTTCTAAATATCTCCTGTTGATAAAGTTAAATCGTGAGCTCTCAATCCAGTATGCTCAGACAGAAATCTGTAACCATCTACCAGCCTCCTTGACAGTAGGGACTGACCTCTCACTGTAGGTAGGACCACATTTTGGTCAATGGTTGGAACTGTGAGTCTTTTTCATATGCCTTTAGACTCTACACATCTGTTTAGGACTTGAATCTTCAGTTGCAACTTATCACAGGTAGTTGTATCTATCATTTGTATTTAAATCAAGTTCATTAAGGTCAAGTAAAGCTACTCTGGGAATTAAAAGAGCCCAGCTGTCCTGACTATGCGTATGGTGATAGAAACTCCTATCACTTTACACAACCTTACATACCATACGTTTTACTGTTTTTTTTAGTACAGTTTACAAATGGTAAGGGTTCCATTTTTCCAAAGGAGCCCAATTATGTTTGGCTTCATACTCTGATTTGAAAAATTAGGAATTCAACCTATTTGTAAGTCCTCCAAATATCATCTAGGCCTCGGGCCAACTCTAATTTCACAACCAGATTAAATGATGTGGGATTTTAGCTCTTTTTGTTGGCAACGCTTGTAAGCAATTGTGGCCTCTTTCATTTGGTTTGTGAGAAGCAGTGAAAGTGTTTTATTGTGTCGATTTCAGCTGGCGGCTGGGAGTGTACTAAGGACAGATGCGGAGAAGTAAGAAATGAAGACAATGCTTGTCACTGCTCAGAGGACTGCTTGGCCAAGGGAGACTGCTGTACTAATTACCAAGTGGTTTGCAAAGGTACATGTTTCCGTGGGTTGGCTCGAGCTTTAAAAGAATAAAAACTGGAGATACTCCAAGGAATCTTGGATGTTGTGGATCTAACACCTTGGATATGGGTTTGGGAGGAGGGAAGCAGTTGTGTTTTTAAATTTCTCATGCTTCTTTCTTAGTTTTGCTTCCCCACATTTCACTGATCTGAAATAACAAGAAAATTACCCCAAATTCCATAATTTGGTAGAATCATAATAATGAAGAGATTTCTAAAGTTCCTGTCTTAGTCTTAGATCAGGTTTTCAAAAAGCAGAGCCTGAGATGGAATTCCATACATGGGGATGCTCTGCAGGAAAATCGTGTCAGGGAGCAAGGGTGGCCAGGGCAGGGGGTGGCCAGCAGGGACGTGGGTCTAGGGGAAGTCTCACCTTGGCCTGTCTTACTGCAGGCTCTGGAAGGTAAATTGCAGCGTTCTTACCCTTGAGGCAGGGGGGCATGTCTTTTGTAACCCACTGGATATAAGGTGTAAACTGAGGCACTGCAAGCAGCTTCAAGATAGGTAAAGAGGATCAAGGCACCCGTAACTCCTGTTATACCTCAAAGCTATACATGCATATCTGCCAACTTTGTATGATCCAGTGCAGAATATGATGGTTTTATTTTAACAGTAAATACCAGTCAGTGGACTGACAAAAATATAGAAGATGCAATTTCTGTCTTTAGGGAGTTGAAGTTACCATAGTACCAACTTATAGAGGTTAATGGAAAGAATTTTTATGTAAGCTTTGCAAGTTGCTTTATTGTCAGAATTAAATTCTTCTTCCTTGCTGTGATATGGAACATTTAAGAAGAGTTTCCGTTAAAAGATTTCAGGGGAAAAGCAAATCTGTCCTGTGGTTAGGATTCAGTTTGTGGTGGGAAGGTATTCCGTGAATCGTGAATTTGGAAAATTTCCCCTACCCAGACAATTATTGTAACTTTTGATAAAGCATACAATGGCTTGAGAATTTTATTCCTTTCTCTGTTTATCTCACTATGTAGTAAATGTAACAATAAGCCACAAAGGCTATTAGAAGAGAAAATACAAAAAAGCTCTAGGTGTCACCGGTCATTGAATCATTAAGCATTGGCTCTTGTTTAAAAATTCTAGTTGCAGGATTTTTGTGAGGCCCATGTGTGAGCCCTAGCTTACTAGATGTGTGGTAAAGCTTCCCCCTATTTAAGGAGCATAACCTACCCAGTTGTTGGGAGTCAGATTCCTGGTGACCAGAGATATTTCCAATGCTCTTAATACGGGGAACAGTTTCTCTAAAGTCTTGGTCACAGATTTTTCTTATGGTCAAGACACGTGATGTTTATTTGCCTTAAGACAACTTAAAGCAAATGCTTTTTGATATTTTTCATTTTTTCCTAAGGAAGTCCCATTTTTGTGTGGCTTTGTTGTTAAACCTGAGCTCTTTTCTGTTCTCCATTCTTGATGGGGTAACTCAGGAAAGCTCTCAGACCTTGGAGGAAGATAAAAGCAAAAGACAGCTTTGGTTTTTATTCTGATATTCATGGACAGTACACAGATCCACTGGCAAATCATCTCTCTCTTGCAATCTTCCATCTATCATCCCTGAGTATTCAAAGCCTTTTCCCCCACTAAAGGGAAGTTGTGCCATACTTTCTATGGCTTTGAGATGTTCGGTGGTGGAGAAAAGAATGTTCCATCTAATGACCAAACAGTTTATTTCTGGAGGGAAACAAACATGAAATTTTGTTCACTGACGCCACTGGTGTTTTTATCTACAAACCATTTAGACTCAGAAGGCTCGCATAAACACCACATGGGGCTATTAAATATTAGCTTTCCCATTATGTATGGGTGTACTTTAGTAAGCCAAACCAACAGTAGACTTTATTTCTGAGTTTCTGTTTAGATGGTGTCCCATAAGCAACAAGTATCCAACAGGACACGGGGCCTGGGGTTGTGGTCTTTAGGGCTCTGGTTGGCAATGACAGTTTGATTCACTAGTGAATTTATCCATTTCCCTTATAGGAGAGACACACTGGGTAGATGACAACTGTGAGGAAATAAAGACCCCAGAATGCCCCGCAGGGTAAGTCCATTCTCTAAATATGATGAAGTTTTACATAGTATCCAATAAAATATCACAGGATCTAGATGGGTAAATGGTGATAATGTAAAACTGAAATCCCCTTATATAGGTAAACTTACACTCAAGTACTTGTAAGTGATTAATCTGTCAAAAGCTAAAATGCACATCTTAAAGTAGTGAGGTTTTTTTTTTTAAGATTTTATTCATTTATTTGAGGGGGGAGGGGCAGAGGGACAGGGAGAGGCAGACCCTCTGCTGAGTGGGGAGCCAGACATGGGGCTCGATCCCAGGATCCTGGGATCATGACCTGAGCCGAAGGCAGACACTTAACTGACTGAGACATCCAGGTGCCCCAAAGCAGTGAATTTTAAAAAACTTTTCTCTTATTGGCTCTGCACATAAGGAGAGTGAATCTCCTCTATACTTCACCACAGCTGAAGATTTTACAAAGTGTATCTAAATATCACCAGAGAAGGAAAGAAACATTTCTGGCATTGATTTTTTTTTTTTCAGTGTTTTTTCCTGAAGGGCTGCTTTTGCCTTTTTGGGGGGGAGGAGGGGAGGACTATAGAACTTTTCAAAAATATCATCCAAGCTGGTAACTCCTACCAGATGCTGCAGGAACTTGACAAACTACTGAAACACTGCTTTGCTGGGGTGCAGCCAAACTAGAGTGACACCCCACGGCTCGAGTGTGACCGGCATAAGGCACTTATTACGCCTTCCAGGAAACTGCTGAAAATTCATGGACCCTTAAAGTGCCTGGCAGAAAATAAATTTTCAACAAGTGTGTTTTCATTAATGTATTTGCTCAAGTGGATTTTTGTTTTAGGCAGCACAGCCCAGAACACAAAATCCAAGTATTTCGATATTGTCTTTATTTTCATCTTCTTTTTTAGCTTAATGAGCCACTTCAACTTCTTTGGACTTTTCAAATGGAATGGCAGTAGTTTCTGACTGTTTAAAATGTGTTGGGTTGTTTTTGTGGAAAAAGCAGTCTAGCAGTAGGAAGCCCTGTTAAGTGATAATAGTAGCAACAATAATGATCTCTTATAGAGTATTATATTCTAAGTGCTTTATCTGTGACTAATTTGAAATATGCTTTATTATGTGGCTTCAAATAAACTGAAGCCTGTGCTTGCTGAATTATCTTCAAACTATCAGAAAAATTTTGCACATACTTTAGTATTCTCAAATCTATTATATCCTTAGAATTAATTATATCCTTAGAATATAACAAAGGACCTATTTCATCAGATCCTGCCCTAGTTAGATGGATCATTGATCCATTGGTCCTTTATTGATGAACTTTTTAAAGATCTTTGTCGATTTTAATTATTTTTAAAGTTATTTTATGATTAAACCTAAAAGAATCCTGTTATAAGTTTTAGTTCTAGTGATAGGAGTGCCACTGCTATGAATTTCATATTCATTGATTTCATTCATCCATTCACTCATGTGTTTGATAAGTGTTTATGGAAGCCCTATTATGAGTCCACAAGATAGAAAGATGAATAAGGCATAAACTGTGCAACGAAATAGTGTAACACACACACATATACGTATGGCAAAATAGGTATGAATTAATATCTTAAAGGAATTCATTGGATCCCTGGGTGCGCAGCGGTTTAGCGCTTGCCTTTGGCCCAGGGTGCGATCCTGGAGACCCGGGATCGAATCCCACGTCGGGCTCCCGGTGCATGGAGCCTGCTTCTCCCTCTGCCTGTGTCTCTGCCTCTCTCTCTCTCTCTCTGTGACTATCATAAATAAATAAAAAAAAAAAAAAAAGGAATTCAGAAGTGTGAGCAGCTAACATTATAGAAGAGGAAACCTTGAGCTGGGTTTTAAGGCATGAATAGGAGTTTTCCAGGTAACAAATGGGAACATATTTCAGGCAAGTAGAACCACTTCATATGCTGTGAAAAACCTTGTTTGCAGTGTGAGAGGGAGCAGTGGATAAAGTACATCAGGGGAAATCTGGAGTCCAATCCCTTCCTGGGCCATTTTATGACCTTGGTCATTTAACTCTGGACTTTGGTTGTGACAAATGCTATGTGGCTGGCTGCCCAGGCTTGTACCAGTATCCTCACTTGAAGTTTCATCTTGGAAATTCCTGGTCCCAGTTGTGGAGAATGACAAGGCATAATGGAAACTTTGTGGCAGTAAGTTTTTTTCTAAAGCTTAATATGTTACTGTTTAAGGTTTGTTCGCCCTCCATTAATCATCTTCTCTGTGGATGGTTTCCGTGCATCATACATGAAGAAAGGCAGCAAGGTCATGCCTAACATTGAAAAGCTGAGTAAGTCATTTTCATACTGTATTCTCATCAGTATCCATGATCTGCACAGCTCATGCTCAGTTATGAGCTTTGAGAGCTATGGACAGGTGGCTTTAAGTGCATTCTATTATTATTATTTTTTTTGCATTCTATTATTTGAAAGACCGAAGTGAACACAAGTCTTTGATAGTTTATAAAGTGGATTCCCATATGTGAAGGGACTCCTGTTGGTTCTTTTGCTCTAATGCTTGAAATTCTGTTTTTAGGGTCTTGCGGCACACACTCTCCCTACATGAGACCCGTGTACCCAACAAAAACCTTCCCTAATTTATACACTTTGGCCACTGTAAGTATTTTTTTCAAATGATGTAGATTCAAAGGGTGTGGATGTAGATTTCATCCTGAAATGACTTACAGAGAGATTAGAAAAAAAAAAACACGTTTCTTAGTGTTCAAAGAAAATTTGTCTGTTTTCTATCTTGTCTGCATGAGTTGTTCACAGTAAACGTCTTTTACTGAACTTTGTGGGGGACTGAACTTTACTGTAACTTCAAAATGGAAAACTTTTTCAGGTGCAATTCTGTTTGAACACATACATTAAACCTCTCTCAGACACCTCAGGGTCTGTTGCTTATTTTCTAAGTTTTCAAATAAAAATATTGACTTCAGGGCTGCTTTGTTGTAGTTTTTAGGTACTCCCAATTCTACATTGCTTTCTTCTTCAAAAATATGATTGGTTTAGGTTTATCTATTATTATTATTATTAATTATTATTATTAATTTGAGGGGCTCGGGGTAAAAGTGTATTTTTAAATAAAAGCTTTTTTGGAGGCACATAAGTAAATTTCAATCTCCAGGTTAATTTATTGTAATAAAAGTTATTGACATCTTAGTAAATTGCAACAGTTAAAAAACCCAAATATTAAATTTCTTAGAATCATGTTAAGTTTCTTGGTAGCTTATAATTAGTCTGTAGATAATATTCATGTTTGCTCAGACCACAAAAAGTCTATATCTTATATATATTTGGAAATTAAATATTGCTATAAAACCTCTTATGTTAACAAAATTTATGATAGAACTAATATGTACAGATTACCATATTGTTATTTTAACAATAAATTTGCTTTAACACAAAGGGGCTATATCCAGAGTCACATGGAATTGTTGGCAATTCGATGTATGATCCTGTATTTGATGCCACTTTCCATCTTCGAGGGCGAGAGAAATTTAATCATAGATGGTGGGGAGGTCAACCGGTAAGTTTTGCATTTTTTTTTCATGCATGTGTGTCTGTCTGTTGAAACATTTCATTCCAAAATTTGCTGCCTGCACAAAGGATGCATGTAGTGTCCTCATAGTTAGCAATGTTTCTGTTCTTTAGTATTGTGTATATATCTGTGCACATACTATCTATGTATATGTGTAATTAATGTGTATATACATGTGTGTTCCTATGTCTATGTGTGTCTATATATGTGCATGTTTGTATGTGTTGGTGAGGTTATGATTATAAATGTGTAAGATGATAAATATCTTCATTAAGATGATGGAAATGGTGACAGAAGGGTGAATTTCAGAAACATTTTGAGGAAGGAATGTATAGCCAGATCTCACTGATTTACTAGATTTAGGGTTACGATGAAAAAGAGAAGTGAATGACTATGACTACCGCAAAATTTTGGCCCAAGTACCATATGAACAGAGACAGAGAAACTTGCTGGTAAAAAGGAGTTCAATGAAACCCACAGGAAATTCATGAATTCTTTTGTTTAACCCATTTTTTTGAAATTTTTGGAAGTTACGTGTAAGTGGAATCCTACCTTAATTTTGGACCAGCAAATTAATACTTTCAAAGAACTCATCCTGTTTACTTCAGATCTAATGGATGGGGAGAAAGTAAGGAAGGATGTAGGTGGCTTTCTACATAATATTTTTCCTATGACTGTGTGCATGGTTAGGCAACTTGATTTGGTCAGACATGAGCAAAACAGCAACATGAAACAATGGTTCTTGAATGTGTAGAATCGAAGCAAGGGCACTTGACCCTGGGTAGAGGGGCCAGAATCCCTACAGGAGCACAGGCCACTATACATAGCTAGCGAACAACATGCAGAAGAAAGATGACAAATGGTCTCACCTCATGTCAACTCTAGTTGGGAGGCCAAGGTTCCTTGGAGCACTGGTTAGGGCAGAAGGCTGAGATCTTTGTGGCGTCTGCCATGACATAAAGAATGGCCAGTGTCTACAGACATCCACAAATCTCCCATCCCTAAATGATCCTGGAATCATTTAATGACCTGGAAATCTTTGCTCCAATCTATGGGCAAAATAGAGAATACAAACTAAGAAGAAAAAAAGGTACTGCTCTTTGATAAAAGGTCATTTGTGCTTTAAAAAAAATATATTCATGGCTACCAAATCAATATGCAAAGTTAAATGTGGGCTTTTCATTTTTTAAGAAAATAAATACTGGAAGACTTCTTGTAGGTCTGTAGAAGTGTTTCTTTATAGTAGAGATTCTGATTCCACTGTCTTTATTCAGGCTGGACTCCCAGAAGTCTGTGATGACCTAAGTTGTGAGCATAGTGAAATTTGTTTACAGGGTGGATTTCACAAAGTTTATGATAGAGGAACATTTTATGTGTAAATAAAATGATTGAAATTAGAGTTCTGTCAAGCTATTGCTAGTTGGTTTTTTATATTAATTCTGTCATGGAAGCAAACTTGCTTGAAGAACCACAAAGGATATAGAGATAAATAGTAATTTTATCAAATTGGATCACCTTCCATCAAGTGTTGACATTAATTTCCCTCTGGGTTGGCATGACTCAGAAGATGAGTCTACATATTCATTAACTTCTGCAGAAACAGAGCAGAGGGAATGCTGTTAACTTGCCCAATGGAGTGAAGTCTTTTTCAATTCTGTTTGCCTGTTTCCTGACTAAACTCTCAAAGTTGACAGATTTGACCAACTTTAGTATTTTCCTAGTGTTGACAAAGATTTACAGTGAAACTGACTTGTATTTCTATCTTCTTGAACAGAGAGACACCATAAGAATTTCAAGGAACATAGTAGTTATAATTTAAAAACATTTATTATTGAAATTTGGCCTATTTGAAGAACAAATGGACAGCTACTATATGGAACTACAGAATAAGAAGAAACTATAAATATTATAAGAAAAGATGAGCCTTAATAAACATTTCTTAAGCATTTATCCCATCCTTTCAGAGGCTTATATAGTTCACAAAATCACCAGTGAAAAAAATAATTGAGGTAGAGAAAATATTGATAAAAGCTTAGGTAATTAAATCAAATTCAACTTATTTTTACTGAGTGATGAAACCATGACAGATATTTGGTTAAATAATAAAGGAGTCCAATTAAATGGTAAATAAAAACACTAATCCTACTTTAAAATTTAACAGATGAAATGAGGCATTCATATAGCATCCATCTGAAAATTTGAATCTCACCAGTAGGCTTCCAAAAATAATTTCTATAATTTAATTTCGTCTTTTTTTTTGTAACATGGATATAGCCATTTTAGCAAACTCGAGTCTACTTTTAATTTGTTAATCTTCACAATGTGCTATTAAAAGTTGTCATTCACTTTATGATGCTGCATTTCTCATACAAATTTTAATAGGATTCCTTTTGTTATTGTTGTTTTAAAATTGTACTTACTTTATTCTCATTATAAAAGTATGTTCCGTACTCTTTCACTGAAGTTCTTTAAGCGTCTTTATTTCTTTGAAAAATCTCTCCTGCTATAATCTGCAATTTTTGATGGTAAGATATCTCAGTGGGAAATTCCCTGTTCAGTTTAAATCTGGACTCAGTGAAGTGGAGAATGAATGAGACTGCAGGGGCCCCAAGAAATGTGGAGAATTAAGAAAGATGTCCAACACCCCACCGTGATGCAAGACCTCTAAAGCCACAGCTGCCAGAGCAAGGCATTTCTAGGAGGGGCAGGTGCATTCTTATCACTGCTCAAGATGCTTGGTCTGCAGTGGTTTCTACCAGTAGTGGTGATGCAATGAATGGGTCCTGAGACCATCCACGTGAATTACTATAGTGTGAAGATGTAAGAACGATGGTATGTTTGAGAAAGAGATGGCAAAGAGAAGAAGATTGACATTAGAACAGGCGTGAATTAGTGGGCCAAAGGGATTGGTTTGATGGAAAGTGCAAGTCATTGCTGACCTCTCCTCCTGTCTATTTTATTATCCTGCTAGTAGGACGTTTTGCTTTCTTTTCAGGAAAATTTCACATCCTATATATTCTGTTGTTTCTTTTCCATAGATTGCTATAAATCTATGGCTTTTTCCCCTCTTTTTTACTGTATCTTAATGTGCTTAGGATGGATTCTGCTCTGCACTTTGGGTGCTATAAATGCTCACCTGGCCGCTTTGCTGCTAGACTTTTATTTATCTTTCAAATTTCAGCTGAACTATCTGTTCCCCAGGCAGTCACTAAGCTCCCTTTGCCCTGGCTAAGCTCACAGAACTTCCTTTGGGTTTTCGTATTATTTCTGTCATAAATTTGACCATATATTTTTGAAATCATTCACATATCTGCATCAGTCTGTGGGCCCCATGGGGGTAGGATCTCTTTATTCTCAGGCTCTTCTCAGGGACATGTTCAGGTGTCTCACCACTGTGTCTTGGATTGAAATGTTCTGCACCGAATCTGAGGTATGTTTGTTGGTATTTCTTTCCTGTATTTTATAAGTTCCCTTCTTCAGGTTCTTTCCACCTGCAAAGAGCCACACCAGTCCACGGTTTTTTGCTGCAACTCTCATATCTTAGTTTGTTCTGACTCTTGAATCTCAGTAAGTGATTTACTGAAGCTAATGCTACAGCCCCACCCATTGCTCTGGTCTCCCTGAATTCTATTTATCCTGGCTCTGAGCTTTTGAATTCAAAGGAATTATTTCCTTTCGAAGAACTGCTAGAAAAATTACAACAGTAGTTCATGTTTTTGAAAAATGTTTTTTGCTTCTTTTCTTTTTCAAAACTTCTCCCCTTCTCCCGCAGCAGCATACTTTATTTAATTTGAGAAAGTGTTGAATTTCACATTTAAATCCTCCTGATTCCAGTGAGAAAGCTTTTTTTAAAATTCCTGATAACATATCAAATAGATACAATATTTTTCCCACTTGTTCCCTCCTCAAAATGTAGTCTCTAAGACATAAATGTTGAAAACTGCCTCTAGATAAAGCAGAACAATGGAGAAATATTGGCATTAAGAGTGGGAAAGCCAAATCCAGTGTCTTGTCAGGTTATTTTTGTTGTACTGTTTTACCAGTCTCTGAGGAAATTTATATTACACTCAAATTCAGAGAAATACTAATTCCCATTTCTCTGAATTAACAAGGAACTAGAAACTTCTCTCTCTCT
Source organism: Canis lupus dingo (assembly GCF_003254725.2). Lineage (NCBI taxonomy): Eukaryota > Metazoa > Chordata > Mammalia > Carnivora > Canidae > Canis > Canis lupus. Next base: position 18,837,590 of record NC_064255.1, on the reverse strand, counting down.
TTTTCTAACAACCCCAGAGGCTCTTTTTTTTTTTTTTTTTTTTTGACCACTGTTGTAGTGCCTTTTTTCTCTCTGTAATTACTAGATTTGACTCCTGAGTTGAGAAATATAATATATACATATAATCTGCAAAGGAACTTTTATAGCTACTTGTGATCTGATTTAACTTAAGAACGTTATGCTTCAATCTCCTACCATTTGCTAAACCCTGATAGAATGGCTTCATTACTGCTAGAATCCTTTTGTTTGAGATTTTCAAATGTTTTTTAATTTTAAAGATTCTCTCATTTGTTTACTTTTGGCACTTCTCTGATCATGTTCCCACTGTTGTTTTAGAAAATATGGTCAACATGACTTATACCAAAAAGCAGGAGGGTGTTTTTGCTGCTTTTTTTTTTTTTTTTGAGAAGCAACAATTTTTTAAAAAAGATTAATTTATGGGGATGCCTGGGTGGCTCAGCAGTTGAGCATCTGCCTTTGGCTCAGGGCATGATCCCGGGGTCCTGAGATCGAGTCCTGAATCAGGCTCCCTGCATGGAGCCTGCTTCTCCCTCTGCCTATGTCTCTGCCTCTTTCTCTGTCTCTTTCATGAATAAATAAATACAATCTTTAAAAAAAAGATTCATTTATTTATTTGAGAGAGAGAGAGAGAGAAAATAGGGGGAAGGGGAGAGGGGCAGAGGGAAAGGGAGAAAGAATCCTCAAGCAGACTCCCCGCTGATCCTACAGCCTGCCACGAGGCTCCATCCCAGGACCCTGAGGTCATGACTGGAGCCAAAATCAAGAGCCAGACGCTTAACCAACTGAGCCACCCAGGTGCTCCAGAAATATTTTTTTTACTTTGTAATTGTCTTCATGGTTTGCTGCTCTTTATAATTAGTTAGGTTTTTTTTTTTTTTTTCTGATTCCAAGGATGTTAATTATCACTGTAAAAATATGGGGAGGTACAGAAAAGTATGAAGAGCAAATGATCCTTTACCATTGGGAAAATTTTAGCACACTCACTTCTGCTGCCCTCTCTCCCATTGCCCCTTTCCTTATTCCATTGCCAAGACCCTTTCTGGTGATCTTTTCCTGTGAGCATTACTGAGCTAAAAGTTACCCATAGGGCTTCCTGTTGCCCAGATAATGCCGATGTCAGCATAATTCCACAACATAACTTTTGAAAGTGCAGGCTCATCATTTGACAAAACTGCGTTAAAAAAATTTCCTCTAGAAAACCCCGGATTAATCTTACATTTCATAACTGCCAAATGTTGCCTCCTATAATCTCCTTGTAAATATCGAGGCACTGGATTTTTTTTAAAAGATTTTATTTATTTATTCGTGAGAGAGACAGAGAGACAGAGGCAGAGACACAGGCTCCATGCAGGGAGCTCGACGTGGGACTCGATCCCAGGTCTCCAGGATCACGCCTTGGGCTGCAGGCGGCGCTAAACCGCTGAGCCACCTGGGCTGCCCAAGGCACTGGATTTTATATGAATTTGTTTGTATATAAATATACTAAGCATGAGTCTCTGAAATTAAAATAAGTATGGAACTAGATCACTTAGTATAAAAAACTGATTGGGGTGTCTGGGTGGCTCAGTTGGTTAAGGGATTTGATTTCAGCTCAGGTCATGATCTCAGGGTCCTGGAATCTAGCCCTGCCTCTGGCTCCACCTTCAGTGGGGACTCTTCTTGAGATTCTCTCTCTCCCTCTGCACCCCCCCCCCAATAAATAAATAAATATATCTTCAGAAAAAATATATATAAGAAACTGATCTCTTTGGGATCTGATGTGGTTTTGAGGCATCTGCAGGATGTCCAGCACTTTGTTTGCACGCATCTTCTTGATAGCTGTGCTGGGAAAAGAATGAAAGGAAGCGGGGAAGCCCTTTCCTTACAGGCCAAGGCTACCCTCCCCTTGCAGCTTCACACAGCTGCAAATGACCAATGCAAAGTCTACAAGGCAAGACGGTGCCTAGCAGATTTCTTTCTACTTCAGGGATGCCACATTTTGGTGTGTCAGTAGGTAGAGGGGGGAGGTGGGTGGAGACTCGTGTTCCCTTGGTGGAGGCGAGACAGGGCATTGGGTTTGAAACTTGGCAGACTGTGCTGAGAAGCAACACACTACCAGCACTCTAGAAGGGCCCCTGTGTCTCATCAGGCTCAGCTTAGATGAGTGAATTTGTGTGAAAATCAGTGACCACAGGGAGCTTCAAGGCAGATTATGTGTGCTTATGATTGGCATTTAAATATGACATTAGAAGATGTGGAAGGATCTGTGACTACCACAGAAACTGATGAGGAACCGTCAACCAGGCGGGATGTACCTGATGCTCTTGGGGAAGATGGTGTTGTACTAGTTGCCCTCCATTAAGCGTTGGCTGAAACAGAATTGATCGTGCGTGTGATAGAGGAGAGTTGGCATGATTGCATCTTCAAAGGTAGAAGACATTCAAAATTCAAAGGGGCGTAATTTTGTGTAAATGTTGATATTAAGAAATGACCAAGGATTCTTCTACTCCCCAAATGTATTGATTTGCAGATGACTCAAAGATTCAGAAGCTAAAGGGCATTTTTATTTTTTTCCAACCCTTTCAAAAATGTGATCACCAAGGGGGAAAAAAAAAAGACATATTTTGAATCCTGGTTGGCCTGGGGACTCCCATCGCAGCCCAGAATTTGTCTTTAAAACAGAAGGATACACCTAACCAGACTCCGGAAGGGCGCTCAGAGCAATCTGCGCTCCTTCCCTCTATGACCACATTCCCCTGGGAGGAGGGCAGCTCTCACCTCCTCCAATCTGAGAGGGCCCTCGGTCCTCTCCTGCCCATCCTTACTTGCCAGCTTCAGCAGCTGTGCTTTTGCGAGGCTGGGGATCATCAGTCCCTCCGCAGAGGCTTGGAAATCTGCAGAATTCCCCAGGCCAGGTGTCCAGACCCTTCTGAAAACATGGCCAAACTCGTGGAGGCCCCACACCTCTGAATTTCCCCTTGCCTCAAAAAACAGAGATTTTCACTGGAGTCCAACAGACTCTGAAAGTCTGGATACAATGAAACCAGAAAAGGGGCTGGCTGCTATTCCTAGAGCATTTTTGCTTGGGTTTTAAAACAAACGAGCTTCTTTTCTTCCTGTTTGCCTCTGAAGGAGTGGGGGGAGGTTCTTCTTACAGACTTATGTTCAATGGGACACTGGCCATCCTAAGCTGTTTTTAATGTTCCTAGAATAACTGGATTATATTTGTTTCCATTGCATAATAATTAAGATTAAAAATTGATCCAGTGTTCACCAAATGCTAAGACACTGCTTTAAGGACTTTAAATGTATTAACTCATTAAAGCTTAGAATAATCCCATGTGGTAGGTAATATTTATCTACATTTTAAAGGAAACTGAAGCCCAGAGAGCTTATGTAATTGACTGCAGGACTTCACAGTTAGTGACAGAGGCAAGGCTTAAAATCCAGCTATCTGGTTGGAGAGCTCAGGTTCTTAACCACTGTATCTTCTGCCTCCCAACAGCATGCACTGGAAAGAATATTTTAAAAGCCTCAATGAAATGCTTGGTTCACCTAACTTATCCCAGGAAGTTATTCCTAAAATTCCATTTATTGAAAGCCTAAATAAATGATACATGGAAAGTCCAGAATAAAAAAAAGAAAGAAAGAAAAAGCTTTTTTCGCTCTTTTCATTCACCTCGTTTAAAACAAAACAAGACAAAGTTAGGTTCCAAGATTCTGGCATCTGTGTGCCAAATTGGGGTTCTCCTCTGCAGGCTTTCAATAATACAGGAAACATATGGTCCACTCCTGGGTCCTTTGATGAGCAGAATTCCATCATGTAAGTGAAATGTTCAAAACAATGATCAGAAAAGACAGGTACGGAAGAAACTTTTGAGATGAAATAAGAGTTAAAAATGCCACTAGAATCATTGCAGAGCTTTTGAAGGCTTTTACAGAGAATGTATTGAATGACATTTATGGAAATAGTGATTCTGACTTCCAGATGTGAAAAGAGAATGATTGCAAATAATGTGAAATTTATGGTGGGGTGTGGGTAAAGTAGAAGATATCTGATCTAATGTACTTAAAACAACTTTTTCTTCTTTGACTGAAACTCAGAACATGTTATAAGCCTCTTATATTTTCCTCATTAGCTATGGATTACAGCCACCAAGCAAGGGGTGAAAGCTGGGACATTCTTCTGGTCGGTGTAAGTTATCTTTATTTTGTCAATGTTTGTGCAATTACAGTTATGATTCGGCTTAAGAAACATGAATTCAGTTTGATTTTACTTCAGTTAAATGTAAAAGAGCTTGAGCTTTTGAATATTTTCTGATTGAAAATAATCTTCCCAGTATATTTTAGAAGTCTTCCGTCTATTTCCCCCATCTTTTTTTTTTTAATAGAATGTAAAGATTTTTTTTTTTCTTCTTGTCATTCTCAAGATTTTTCTGTCCCTGTTATAGGTTTTGATAACTTACCATCTAGGGAGTGTATATTTCTCTTAAACTATTTATTACTGTGGTTTGCATTATTGTTTTCTATAAATATATCATAACATGTTATATTTATTTTGGTTTGCAACATTGAAAGTCTAGTGTGGTCTCACACAGTTGATGTATAGTGGTCTAGAGATTGGAAATTCCAGCCAGGAGACAAGGGGAAACCTCTGTTTCTACTCTGTTTTCCACCGAACTCTAGGATTTCCCTAATAAGAAAAATGGAACTACTTCTCTTCCCCAGAGAGCTAGTGGGGGGTTAGTAGTTAATGTTCATAAAATAGTCTTAAGATGTAACTTACCTAATAAAAGTGTCAACATGTTGATTATTTTTAAGGCTCCTTAGTAAGAAAAGGAATCTGTTTCAACTTTCATGGGGATTTTGTTCCCACTGAGATGTTCTTTCCATCTTTTTTTTTTTTTTTAACCACCTAAAGCTGTTTCCATATTTGCCTCTTATGCCTTAACAAAAATCTGACTATTCTATAATAGTAGTGTGCTGAGAGCAGTCACAGGTTCAAATTAATCCAGAATGGGACTGTCTATATTCTCCAAATTCAGGAATAAAAGTAGCTTTTTCAGATTTGAAGGACTAAGTTGAAACTGAGTTTGGTGATTTGAAGGTAAGACAGTGACTCTTTAAAAGTCTCTTTTCCCACCTATTTCTTTTGTAAAGAGGTTTTCTGAGTTGAGAAATGAGTGTGGGGGTGTTAGAAATGACATGTAAATGACATGTTGATCTACCAATTTAATCTGATGCGTTACATTTCTGTAGCCCTTGACTGTCATAGATGCTTACAGAAAGGATTTCTTCTGCTCCACAACATATTTGCTTGGCAGAATGGAGACGAGCCAACAACATAATTAGTACTTAGTCCCTACCCTTACCCCCCGAAACTGCTGCAAAGCTTCATTGAAAAGGCCCAGTGTTCTGATTTTGAATGGCAATGTTCTCCACCCATTTCTAGCTACTTATAAGAAGGTGGCTTTTGTGTGCTCTAAAGATGTCCTTAGTTTTGCTTTGGCTTCTCGGGCTATTGTTCTTTTATCTCTATTCTGGGGGTGACTTGGATTTAGTTTTTTGCTTTCTTTTTTTAAAAAATCTTTTTTTAACTGAACAAACAAGCAAACAAACACAACAAACCAGGGTCATACTTTTAGTTATTTAATGGAGTATATGTCAGGGGAATCTACACATGGTACATCCAGAAAACTTTTAAATTTAACACCAGATTCAGACCATGGGCTTAGACTTTGAAGGCCATCTTTTTAATGTGGTTCTGTACTGCAACCTAGAGTTATTCTTGCTTTTTAAGTGATAGTATTTTATTCCAAAGTAATCCTCAGCTGATGCTCTGTTACATTTTGTGTGTGTGTCAATTCATGTTCAAAGGCAGTAATTCCCCTTATGTATGAGTGTTTTTGATTGATTCTAATCCCAGTTCTGCCACTTAATCGATTGCTGATGCTGGACAAGTGATTTAATCTCTCAGCAAATTAATGTCCTCATCTTTAAATGGCAATGATAGCATCTTTATCATAGGGTGCTGTGAAAGTAGAATGGGGTAACTTATTTAAAGTGCCAAGTAGGGGGCAGCCCGGTGGCTCAGCAGTTTAGCGCTGCCTTTGGCCCAGGGCCTGATCCTGGAGACTCAGGATCGAGTCCCACGTCGGGCTCCCTGCATGGAGCCTGCTTCTCCCTCTGCCTGTGTCTCTGCCTCTCTCTCTCTCTCTCTCTCATGTGTTTCTCATGAATAAATAAATAAAATATTTAAAAAAATAAAATAAAATAAAGTGCCAAGTAGGGTGTTTAGTACATAGAGAATAATGGATAAATGGTATTTGTTTTCTAATTCATATCATCTCTTTCAACACTGACCATACAATGACGATATGTGTCCTAAGGTAATTTGTTCCCCTTTAGCACTAAACACTTCATCTAGTCCCTTATTTTCCATTCCTCCTTCTTTTTTCTTTTTCTGACCGTATCTGATGTTTCATGATAAGTGCTCTATCTAACAGTGATGGTGAAGACAGCAGCATGAGCTCCATTTCCTTTTCTGTTCCGACACACAGTCTTCCTTTGCCATTTGTGGTTATGCAGTCTCTGCACTGTATTATTTATTTATTTATTTAGGCACTGTATTTTTTTTTTAAAGATTTTATTTATTTATTTGAGAGAGAGAGAGAGTACACAAGTAGGAGCAGGTACAAGGAAGAAGCAGACTCCCTATTGAGCAGGGAACCCGACATGGGGCTCAATCCCAGGACTCTGGGATCATGACCTGAGCTGAAGGCAGACACTTAACGGATTGAGCCACCCAGATGCCTCTCTGCACTGTATTTTAAACACTAATGGCTAGGGGCCATGTTGTTTTGGTTCCTGGGGCAATTTTGTAAAGATAATCTAGAACTCCTAGGAAAGGTAGAGACTACTTTGTCCGACTCCTCATTGGCAAGATTAGAATACCATGGCTGAGAGAGGTAAAGTGTTGTGCCCAGTGTCACACTTTGGATGGATACTTAGGGATCTACAGTTCTCATCTCTGGCTCTTTTCACACACACACACACACACACACACACACACACACACACTCACACACACACTCAGCCCCTACCCAGAAAATGATAATCACCTGCTTATCTTTCTAAGCAGAGAATGGTGACTCCTCTATAATGGTCTTTTTTAGTAGAAGTATTTTTTATCTTTGTTTACATTCACACAAAAGCCTTTAATGTAATATACTTAACAAATATATCATGAATCAGTGTGTCATCTCTCTGGACCCTAAGAATCTAGTACATAATAGCAAAAGCTAACATTTTTCTAAACTCGATGTGCCATGCACTATTCTAAGTGTTTTACATGTATTATCTCTTTTAATCCTCACAACAAACCTATGACATAGGAACTATTATCCTCATTTTATAGAGGTATGGAAAGGTTAAGTAACTTGCCAAAGTCTCATCGCCAACACATGTTGGAGTCCGGATTCAAACCAAGGCATTGTGGCCTCAGAGCGGATGCTTTCACTCCCTGCCTACTACTGGTCAAGCACCGCATCCAACGAAGGTGTTAGAGGGTGCGTGTTCTGAGCAGGACACAAATTCTATTGGCTTGTATTTTTCCATTAGCATCAAGTAAGTCCATCAGAGTCCCCTTTTGTGACCTAACACCAATTACATAAAATAAAGCTGCTTGTAGGTAGGTAGGGAAGTCAGGTAAGATGGAAAGGCTACAGCATTTGCTTTTTTCTAAGTTAGGAAAGAATTTGAAACATGTAATTATTTTGTTCAGATAAAGGGGGATTTCTGAGACCGATGAATTAAATACCTGATGTGATTAGCTTGGCTTTGCTATGCCTATTTCTTTTTTTTTTTTTTAAAGATTTTATTTATTTATTCATGACAGACACAGAGAGAGAGAGAGGGAGAGGCAGAGACACAGGCAGAGGTAGAAACAGGCTCCATGCAGGGAGCCCGACATGCGACTCAATCCCGGGTCTCCAGGATCACACCCAGGGCTGAAGGCAGCACTAAACCGCTGGGCCACCGGGGCTGCCCATGCTATCCTATTTCTTTTTTTTTTTCCTTTTAAATATTCATTTATGTATTTGAGCTAGGAGAGCACAGGTGGGGGCGGGGGCGGGGGCAGGGCATGCTATCCTATTTCTAATTCAATTATAGAATATAATAAACAGGGTCCCATTTATTCAAGAGCATTGGACTTTGTTTAAATTAGGACTCATTTTATGGTAAATATGATTTTCTGGGCTGGTGGGACAGTTCTAGACTGAGAGAGGGTCAGAGGAATGAGCAATTTCCAATCTCTGAGAGTTGATGGGGATGGGTGGGGGTGTGCATGGGGAAAGAGTCCTTGATTGGAACTCCTGCCAAATCTCCGCTTCTCCCACAGCTCTGAAGATGTATCTTTTTCCTAGCTTGCTCTTGTTCACATCCACCAAGAGTAAAACTTTGGCTCACCAACACTCCATAGTAAGTTTTTAATAGAGTTTATTTATTTTTAGAGCAGTTTTAGGCTCACAGCAAATGGAGCAGAGGGTACAGAGACTTCCCAAATGCCCTTTGCCCCCCCACACATGCACAACTTCCCCATTACCAGTGTGCCCCACCAGAGTGGCGTGTGTGTTACAACTGATGAACCTATATCCACACATCATTATCACTCAGGGAACGTAATTTATTTATTTATTTTTTTTTTAATTTTTTTTTTTTTTAATTTATTTATGATAGTCATCAGAGAGAGAGAGAGAGAGAGAGAGGCAGAGACACAGGCAGAGGGAGAAGCAGGCTCCATGCACTGAGAGCCCGATGTGGGATTCGATCCCGGGTCTCCAGGATCGCGCCCTGGGCCAAAGGCAGGCGCTAACCCGCTGCGCCACCCAGGGATCCCAGGGAACGTAATTTATACTAGGCTTCACTCTTGGCCACAATAATTTTTGCTAGCCACAATTAAACTTGGGCTTAGGTTGAGTTCATCATAAACAAGCTCTAATGCCCAATCTTGGATAGGGGAGCAGAAAAGCATGTTGTACTCCTTGTTAGGAAAGAATAAGCGAATTTCCCCATAAATAAAAACATTGCTCTGCTTGGGAGCCTTTAATGAAACTCAGCCCAGGATACAGTACTATCATGTTAGCTGAGAGCTCTTAAAGAGAGTGCCAGATTTCGGGTAATTATATTTCAACAGAGGAATGAGACTTAAACACAAAAGTCATTGTGGATGAAGATTATACCCTTTTTGTCAGTCTCATAATTATATGTGCCTATTCTTGATAGATTTTTATAGAGCTAGAAGAGAATTTCAAGACTACCTTTCCAAACCCCTTATTTTATAGATGAAGAATCTAAAGTTTCAGATTAAATAATGTTTCTAAAGCCTATAGGTCGTTAGAGATAGAATGATAGCTCATTATGATCATTAATAAAAATAAAGGATTTTGGGATCATACTATGTGCTAGGTACTGTATGTGCCCTTTGCTTATCTTGTCTCATTTTTTTAAAAAAGATTTTATTTATTTATTCATGAGAACACACAAGGAGAGAGAGGCAGAAACATAGGCAGAGGGAGAAGCAGGCTCCATGCTGGGAACCCGATGTGGGACTTGATCCTCGGGTCTCCAGGATCTCGCCCGGGGCTGAAGGCCGCGCTAAACTGCTGAGCCACCCAGGCTGCCCTGCTCTCATTTTTTTTTTAAAGACTTTATTTACTTATTTGAGAGAAAGCAAGTGAAAGGGAGGAGGAGCAGAGGGAGAGGGAGAAGCAGGCTCCCTTTTGAGGTAGGACTCAATCCCAGGACCCTGGGACCAGGACCTGAACTGAAGGCAGACACTTAACCAACTGAGCCACCCAGGTGCCTCTGCCTTGTCTCATTTTATCCTTATAACCAGGCTGTGTGCGACGTGTTTTGCTATGATCTTTCTTTTATGGATACTTAAGCTGAGGCCCAGAGAGGTCAAAGTGGCATAGAGATCAAAAGAGGTCACACCACCAGCAAGATGCGATTGGGGGATGTAAGTCCTGGTCCCTCTGTGGCCACAGCTAATGGCTTTACTTGCTAAATGGCAATGCTTCTGAGCCCAGGGTCCTTACTGCCTATAGCAGAGGCTGTGATCAACAGGGCAGGTTCCTCATTTTACTGTGAATCAGAGTTTCCAGTCTCATCTTCTATGGCAGAGGTTGAGCAATACAATATGTTGCAAATGGAGTGGAAGTTTAAACACTAATTCGAAAGTGGGCCTTTTATGACAACGAAGTGAAAACACATGGTGGTACATAGAGAGCCCTTGGCCTGGGTACCAGAACAAGCACTCATTGGGCTGGAGTTTGACGATGCAACTTAACATCATGCTCTGCTCGTTATTGCCTCACAGGGTCATCCCTCATGAGAGGAGAATATTAACCATCCTGCAATGGCTCACTCTGCCAGACGATGAAAGGTATTTGTTTCCATTCCCCTGACCTTCTCTCTCTTTTCTTCAGGACCTTTCCATCCTGGGGTAGAACTGGGTAAAGACTAGTTGGGCATAGTCAAGGTTTGGGATTACTAAGTTTTGTGGTTCTCAGCCTTAAGCGTGACTGACATAGGGTATTGGGGACCATTTCATGAAAGGGGTTAAATGAGCTTAGCTCTTCATCCTGGCCACTGCAGCTGAGCTTGAGGGAGTTTCTGACTTTGATAAATGAACCAGCAGCATCCCAAGAACTGGGGAAGCATTAGGACCAACTTTCAGGCTGCAGAGTGCATGGTTCATGTGACTTTTCACTGGGCAATATTATCTTGAGGCTCAAAGACCTGGGTATGTGTTCAGATAATCCTTTGTGACATTTGATCCCTGAAGGTGGTACCAGGCAGTTACCACTGTGCAGGTGGTGTAGGGGCTGGTGGATGTGGAAAAAATAGAATCTTAAGCACCACCCCCCTCAAAGAGAAATGAGAAAGAGATATTTTCCATGTTAAGACTAACAGTGGTTGGGAGATTAATTAACTCAATTTGAGAGGATTTTTTTTTTGACATGTAGGGATGCTTAATATTCTTTGTTGTATGTGGTTTGGTGGAGAATCTGAATCTTCTAATTTTCCCGTAGGCCTTCAGTCTATGCCTTCTATTCCGAACAACCCGATTTCTCTGGACACAAATATGGCCCCTTTGGCCCTGAGGTTAGTAGCTTATCATCTGCCTGAGGAGAGCCTGTGCCCCTGGGCTGTTGACTTTATTTCAGGATTTGTACAAAGTCTCTTGGGTATGTCTATCTGCAAGGTTTATACCTAGTCAAAGAACTACAAAACTAAAAACATTAAAAAAAAAAAAAACCTTAAACATACCAGTTTCTCTTACAGGAATTTCATTTCAGATTGATTTTCTATTCAAACATATCCTAAACTTGGTGTTCAGGTGATCAGGAAGGATTAGCATCAGGATCAGGAAGTAGAAAGGCATCTGGAGATGAAATGGGCAATACAAAACGCTCCAACTGAATTTCAGCTCCCTTAAAATGATTATGCAATTCAGAGACCGTAGGTCAGCTTAATAGCTCTAATAGCCTTAGCAGGTACAATCAATCAACCTGGCATATGTTATGTAGTACTGGACATTTTTTTATTTGATACATTTTGACATAGGTACATACCTGTGAAACCATTACCACACTCAAGATTGTGGACATATCCATCACTCTCCAAAATGAAATTAATTCTTAATTAAGAGAAAATGTACTACTGGATGATTCTATTTAGCAGAGCAATGTATTGCTATCAAACAGCAGGAATCTTAGTTGAAAACAATCTGTTAGACGATATCTAGTATAATGTCAAATTCAGAAGTGGGAAAAAGACAGTTGTGTTTTATCATGTCCCTCATTCATCTGGAGATGGAAATCTTCCCAGTGTTGCAGCATAGATCATTTTAAAACCGATTGAATTTGCCAATCTAAAATGATTTCCACCTCTCATTCTAACTAGTGTGATGAGGTCTACATCAACACACTGAAACTTGATTTGGGATGAGAAATCGTTTCAAAAACTCTGCTGATGGAAACTGGTTCCCAATCTCTAATAGCCTATGACAGCACTGTTGGTGATGATTAAGTTCACGGTGTTCAGCATAAGATTGAGTAGGAGATACAGAGAAATGTGTCTTGGTTTAAATATTTTTGAGCAAAATGCAACATATCTAACCAAAGGCTGTAAATGCAAAATGTACCAAAAATACCTAACTATTTTTGAATGTTTTAACATCAATTCTGCGGTGATTTTTTTTAAACACTGGAAACTAATGGCTGTGTGAAACCATTGTTAGTTTGCCTTAAATCATTGAAGTTATATAAGTCTGATGCTCTTTTTTCCTATCCCTTTGATGTTTAACGAGTGTCGCATGATTATGAAACACAAATGATAAAATGAGATAAACATCTGCATGAAACACAAATCTTACTCTTGCCAGAGCAAGCATGGCTGTTTTATCTTTAGGATGACTTTCTTTGAGATTAATCTAAAGTGAACAAAAGGAACCACATTTTATTAAAATGTTAAAAAAAAAAATCCTAAGCAGTTCCATGTGCCTTTCTTAAAAGTTGAACTTTGCTTGGATAATAATATCCCCTAAAAGACCCTATGGTATAGGAGAGCCAGAGGTTGGTATAGCCATTCTTTTAAAAGCAGGAGGCTGGTGCTTAAGGAGGTGTGGGCTTCTCAAGTCACCTGGTGGGTAAGTGGACTTAAAAGCAGAATCTCAGAGCTCCTGGACCAGGGTTCTTCCCATGGAACCCTTTAAACCTCCAGGAGATAAGCAGAGTGATTAGGTAAATAACTATGTTCAATTCAGACAGAAGATTTTTCTTTATGTCAAAAATTGGCTTTTTAGCATATAAATGAGGTGGAACTCTGGTGATCCTTAGTGCTTTAAGATTTTTACAGCTCAGCAATAAGCATTCTTTATCCACGAGCATCTCTGGATTTCTAGTAAGTGTATTTCAGTTGTAATTACATACTTGAAAGTGTATGTGTGTGTGTTTTAATCAAGAAATAGATTGAAAATTTTTTTAAATGTCTGAGCAGTGATAAATGGAACATAATATAGGATGCTTTAATTTGTTGTAATGATGGTGCTGTGCCCAGAGTTGCTTAGAAATATACAGAGATTTTTGTCCTCTAAAATTTTTTGAATTAAGACTTGGAAGTATTCATGCTATGTTCTTTCTAGTATTAATATTTCTCATAAACTGGGATATTTTCATGTATCCACTGGTAAACACTCTTTTTTTTTTTTTTGAAGATTTATTTATTTATTTATTTATTTATTTATTTATTTATTTATGATAGACAGAGAGAGAAAGAGAGAGGCAGAGACACAGGAGGAGGGAGAAGCAGGCTCCATGCTGGGAGCCTGACATGGGACTTGATCCTGGGACTCCAGGATCACACCCCGGGCCAAAGGCAGGCGCTAAACTGCTGAGCCACCCAGGGATCCCCTGGTAAACACTCTTAATTAGATATCTTGGAATGTGTGTTCAGTTATGATAACCTGACAGCCTGGCCACTTTCTTCTGGTAAGGCAAGGAACATTTTCAAATTTCAACTGTTTTTCGTTTGGTTCTAGGTATTTTAGTTTTTCTGAACAAAAAGCAAAACTGTTTATACTTTAAAAACATGAAACCAAAACAAGCCAGCAAAACCTCTCTTCTGTAGTAGACTAATTGGTTTATATCAATTATATACATGTGGTATGTGTATAAAGACTTTACAAGCTGAAATATTATTTATAAAATCAGTAACATGTCATCATTTACATCTAATGAGAAAATACCTTGCATTTGAAGTTTAATTGAAAAAATTTAGTTCAGCAGAATGTTATGTGCTACAACACAGTTGAAATCTGTGCCTTATTTGCTTAATATCTGAGTATACTTTTTTCAGGATAATTCTCAAAGGCTATTAAATGAGATGACCAAACATTGGGCTAAAAGCTTCAAGAAATGGTGTATTGCTCCTGGTTTCATAGTGTAATGGTGAATGTTCAGAAACATGCTTGCTTTTGATTATTGGCACAATCTTTTTCTCTTTGACCTTCTATGCTTACTCTGTGACTCCTCGTTGGGCTGCTGTTCCAGGCCTAGAGGCAGAGCTTTGGCTGGCTAGTTACTATCTTCAGATGGCAAAGTATCCTTCTGAAAAGCAGGGAAATTTGCCCCTCTACCTCCCATCCTCCTAATAACCTCAGGCTAAATCTTCTAAAGTCAGACTAAAGTATGGCTGGTCCGTGAAAACTTAGCTTTCGTCTACCTCTAACATTCAAAGAAGGAACTACATGCGTTGTAATCCCTGGATGAGAACTCATGTTGACTAAATTCTGTTTCTCCTGCTGCTCCTCTAACCCACTGCAACCAGAAGGGCTCGCTTGTGGAGTCTTCTGAATGTTGAGGTCTCTTGCAAATGGCCGAGTGTCTGATGGGCAGACGAGTGCTAGCTGAAATGTGTTCAGTGACCATGACCTGGGAAACCCTCTTTTTCTCCTACTTCTCTTCTCATGAAGAACTGCCTGAAACTAGATGCATTTAAAAACCAAAACCAAAGTCCTTGGGGGCTGTGTCTTTCCATCGCTCTGCCGGAGAGAGAGGATGAGGTAGAAATGGAAGTGCCTTTGCAGTCGCTTGCTCTGGAAACGGTGACATGGCATGGCAGATGGCCTCCTCTTGGATACACTAACACTGTTCCTCCTCCCGCCCCTTCCTGCATCTGAATGATTCTTGGAGCAGTCCCGCCGAGAGAGACTCAGCTAGGGAGATATCAGGGCTTGCTGCTTGAATTCACCTTTGCACCATCAGCAAATCAGGCGCCCGTTGTTCTCTAGTGTTGGGAAGTCCCGAAAGGTTATCTTCCTTATTCGACTTCTGTGTCAGCCTTTGCCACTCTGTAGATTTTCAAAACAGGATGCATAGTCCACCACTCATTACCCCCAAGCAGGGGGTTTCTGAGGAAGAGTATTAGCAAGTAGACTCTTTCTTCATATGTATACCAAGATGAAGTGATATTGATGACTTTTTGCACTTAACCTAATTTTACAAGATAAATTTTTTATTTTTATTCATTTATTTTAAAGATTTTATTTATTTATTCATGAGAGACATGCAGAGAGAGGCAGAGACATAGGCAGAGGAAGAAGCAGGCTCCCTGTGGGGAGCCCAGTGAGGGACTTGATCCCAAGACCCCAGGATCACGACTTGAGCCAAAGAGAGATGCCCAACCACTGAGCCACCCGGGTGTCCCACAATATAATTTTTTAAAAGACAGTTTTGTTTATGGTTATCTCTTGGCTTAGGGTTCCTCTGTACTGAAAACCTAAATTATCAGTGAAAAGTTCTCTCTCCTACTGAAAGTCCTGATTTGTGTAAGGACACATTCATGGCCAAGGAGGATTGTTTATTATTTATGTTTCACTCCATCCTTGGTTTACATCTTTTTCCCCAATCCTCACCAATGAGGGTGACACTTGCTATGACATATATATAGTGGTGGTGTGAACAAATATCTGTCAGATTCTGAATTGGAGCCACCTACATGAATCCCATTGTCACTTTGAAATGACCAAATGGCTAGTGTCCTATTTGGTTTTCTTCTAGTACTTTAAAAATGGAGAGCTTTTCATAACTAAAGACCAGTCTCTCCCTAATGCAGGAGTTATGGAATGCAGAACTGCATGTCACCTTCAGATGTGACCACGAGTAGGCTCCTCAGCCCAAGAGAAAACTACATGACTAGATTCTCTTAAACTCTATTCTTGCTCTCAGTGAAGAAGCTGTGACGGCAGCATCAAGATGGATTTAGGAGGCTTCTCTCTATAGAGTTCCCTGAATCATTCCTTATACCAACTTTTTCTCGTGTAAGGAGCCTTAGTTTTTCTAACTAAGGCTCTGCTGAGCCCCACTGGCAAAGTGTGAGCTTTATGATCTGACCCAGAGGGCCAGACGACTTCTGAGTCCAGACATCTCTATCCGCCAGTACAGGAGAGTAGTTATGGCTCACCTCTTACTCCGGCTAAGAGACCTAAGAGGAAGGTTACCCCTAAGAGGAGACAGGAAAGACCAGTTGCTCCTCCAAAGAAAAGAAGAAGAAAATTACATAGGATGGATCATTATGCTGCGGAAACTCGTCAGGACAAAGTAAGTTTATCTATTGTTCCAAAGCTTTGTGGCGGGCAGGTCTCAGTTGAAGGTTTCCTCCAGTGCCTTGGTTTGAAATCAGCTGAATTAGTTTCAGAAAAACTCTGGTTGTGTCATCCTTGGCTTTGAGTCCAGAAGGATCTGGTACTTCAGAGGTTGACATTAATGTGAAGACCACCTGAACTTTCAGCAAGACAGGAAAAATGAACCTTCCACTTTCTTTAGAGTTAGTTGCCCTAAAACTAGTTTTAATATTCAGGCTTGAGTGAATGTTAGGAAGGCTGGTGGATTTGCTTGCCCTTATTCATGGAATCTGTTACAATGGTTTGTCACCTTGGTTCTTGAGAACAATCCAGCAAAGCAGCGAGGAGATTCCTCAAAGATAATATAAAGTAGAATTCAATTGAAAATTGGCTTAGATTAGTGGTCTGTACCTTCAGAGTTCAGGAAAGGTTTTAGGTTATAGACAAAGGAATAGCTGAGACAGAAAGAGGAAACAATGGGTAGTTGGAGTTGTGCGTATTTTCTCATAGTGACATGAGTGGTGTCTTCTCTTTTTGTTACATTCAGAACAGGTTGTAGCTTGTCACTTCTCTTGAAACCTTCAGATACCTTTGGGACATTATCTTGCTTATGAGTGAACTAATCACCGAGAAGGAGGTCCTGGATTTCACCTGAGTGGTCTGACGAAAATAAGTCATTGCTAAGGATTGATGTATATTGTTAATTTGTTTTTGTTTCTGTTTTTGTTTCTGTTTTTGTTTTTGTTTTTGTCAAAGAATACATCTCAGAGGAGAGCATGCTTTACTCAGAAGCAAATACCATTTAATCCCACTGCTAATCCCAATGTGTTAGCCCTTCAGGTGATGCTTGCACATATCATTCTGAGACTTCCACTTGTGACTTACTCCTTGGGACAGAGTTTGAAATACTAACTCCTGTCATGGAGAAAAACAAGTTTACACCTGATTTTACTGAGGACATGATATGAGAAAAGGTTTTGAGTCATCTGAGAAGATGCCTTTGGAAGATAATATTATATGTCTGAAATAAAAAAATGATATGCAGATCCTTTTGTTCTCACCAGTCATCTTGGACGTATGTGTGTGGTTGCAGCGAAGTCGTAAAATTAATCCGTGGTACTGTCAAGTGTTTGCCTGATGAGACATTTCTTGGAAAACTTTCCGTTGCATAGAGATGACAGTGAGAGAGGAAGCCTCTAGTGTGTGGGAGCATTCATGTTGTTAGAGGATTCCACTGGAAGCAAGAACGTGAGAGATGGAGTATGTTTCTTAGGCTTTGGAAATGTTCTTCAGAGAACTGAGCTTTTGTGTTTGCTTAGGCTGAATAAGAAATCTAGAACAAGTTCAGTGTTTCACTTCTTGTGAAGGTAGGACTCTTGCAGATTCTTTTTTTTTTTTTTTTTTAACTCAAAATCAGCTTGAAGGGGACTAAACTGAGAAGCAGTAGCTTGTTTCTTTGAAGAGGTTCTTCTATCAAGAATCTATTGTTCTCAGACATTGACAGTTAAGTTCTTTGAAACATTAGATGGATTCCATTGTATTAATGATGTTCTCATTTAGCATCCAGTGGAAGGGTATCATTTTACGTCAGAACTTCTCTTGATTCACTTAGCCTCCATCTTCTCGCCATGGTTCAAAACCTGATGTGATTTCACCTAGCGAACAAGAGGCTTAAACTATCCATCTGACTTTCTGCTCACTCTCGAAGTTCTTGGATTTGAAATTTGAATAGCATTGTTACATTTTAGAAAGGTCATTTTATCTCTAAAAAAGAAAGAAAGAAAAAAATTGCCCTTAATGTTTCTGATATTTTTATATCAGAGAATTATGAAAGGAATTGGATGAGGAGAGGCTTTTATATTTCTGAAATAATACAAATTAAAGTGCTCAGAACAGACTTCCATTAAGAGTGGCAGGCAAATCTCCCTAGACAAAGCTCTGCCTCTGGGCCTGAAGTTTTCTTTCCAGAATGTTCTAGGGGTAGAAGACCTATGAGAAACTGAAAGGAAAAAAATCAGCTTGCAGGGACTAATTTGTTCCTTTTTCCAGATGACAAATCCTCTGAGGGAAATTGACAAAACAGTGGGGCAATTAATGGATGGACTGAAGCAACTGAAGCTGCATCGCTGTGTCAATGTCATCTTTGTTGGAGACCATGGTAAAGCTTTGTTTTCTCTTTGCTAATAGGACAGCTACATAGATCATGTTTCTGATGGTGTTGAGGGGAGGAGCCCTTGCCCTCAGAATCCCAGATTGTATTCTTCACCTCCTTCCCTCTTTCTTCAGGGTAGGAAAAGAAATCAGGCCGTGACTCCTAAGTATGAGATGACCTGAGATGACTCTGGATCATTCTGATCAAAACCAGGGACTTCCTGTGTCTTCCTTTTCTTTGCAGGAAAGAAAATCTTTCTGCAAAGTTCTGTGTCTTACTAAAGTGTGGCAGACAATTTGCTTGTGGTATTAATCTCTTCCTTTATGAATGTGACATATTAGGTCCTACTACCTCATCCCCAAAAGGAGCCTACAGAATTTATGTTGGCTAAAAAAAAAATAAATCTAAGTATGATAAGAGGAAGAGACATAGGATTCTTATCAAAGAAGAGGTGTATAAGTAAAATGATAACCTTGTATTCACTGAGAGAATTTAAGACCCAAAGCAGAGGACCCTGCTTCAGTTACAGAAACTGTTAGAGAGAGGAAGAAGCAGAGCTTTCCTAAATCACTATAT
Source organism: Canis lupus dingo (assembly GCF_003254725.2). Lineage (NCBI taxonomy): Eukaryota > Metazoa > Chordata > Mammalia > Carnivora > Canidae > Canis > Canis lupus. Next base: position 18,818,673 of record NC_064255.1, on the reverse strand, counting down.
AAGGTACAAAAAATTCATGACTACTTTTTTGAACATCATAAACATAAGATATTATAGAGCTTGAAGGGAGTCCTAAGAAAGCATTCTTATTTCCTAGCTGTGCATCCTGTAATCTAGAGAGTGCCTCCTGTATTCCAGAACTATCAAATTGAAGGAGTTACCCTGGAATGTGGGACTGCTCCCTTCAAAGAGAGAGTTTGGGAGAAAAAAATTGGGAGACTCTTTGGTAGTTCTGTTAAGAAGGGCAGGCAAGTCTCCCTAGTCTAAGGTCTGCTTTGGGCCTCTAGTTTTCTTTCCAGAATGTTCTAGAAAATCTAGGAGAAATTAAAAAAAATTTTTTTTTTGTGGGACTTACTCTTTGTTAGGGGCTAAATGTGACTCTGCAAAATCATGCCCTGTGAGTTTGACTTGGTGGAGAGCTACAGATAAGGCAGAGAATCTGGAGCATGTGACACGGCTGATTCAATTTAAGTTGCCTGGAGGTGTCAGGAGTATTGGGTCACAGGCTGGAGCCTGATGTCTAAGAAGTGGATGGGTCCCAATGAGTCATATGCTGGAGCATTATAAAGGTCTTATAAAGATAGATGAAAACCTTGTCTTACCAGGTGCAGGCCTCTGAAATGAGTAGATTGCTTTGGTTTGGGGAAACCATAGCATCCCTTTCTTAAAAAGTAGTATGCCCTAGTGCTTCAGAGTCTGGGATTTGGGGTAAAAATGGATTTCAATGGAGTTCAGATTGCACTATGCCACGTAAGAGCAATGAGACGCAACCTCTTCAAATGTAGAATGAGAACACTAACACCATCTACACAGAGCTAGTCTGGGGATGAGAGGTGATGATGCTTGAGAAGAATTTCACATATGGTCTTTGAGAGCAAGAGAGATGGTTCACCTCTGGGGTGGCAGAAATGACTTCTTAGACATGTAACAAATTGAAGATCCTTCCAGTCTTCCACTAATATGTATTTGGAGACTTCCTCTTCCTGAGGTAACAGTGTGCTAAAGCGTAGTAGCTGTTCATTGTTTTAGTTTTTCTTTCTGACAGTTTAAATGGTAAAAGACAAATTATATACCCTTCGTGCTATGTTGGGATATGTTCTTGTCTTCCTTCATTTCAATTTCTATTGAATAAGAGGTGGGGTGTCTTGATCTAGGAATCCCAGAAGGGAATGATTTGGATTTTATAAAGTTTGTAACACTCTGGGTTATATTTCTTTGTTCTAAAACCTTAGGACATCCTTTACAGAATCCCTTATTTCCTCCATCTTGGAGAATATCTATATATGGGATTGTGCAAGGCAGTTTATGAAAGGTTCACAGTTCCATGTCGTCTCAGAAATTCCAAAATGACCAGCCACCATAATTTATTGTTCTGAGATTTCAGTTTGGGTTGTTCTTTACTTATTTATTTTAAACATTGACCAAGACTTTTTTTTTTTTTTCTGGTGGGGGCAGGAAACAAACCTTACATGGGGGAGGAATACTTGCTGGTTAAAAAAATTCCCTACCTAGACCCTTCTTGTGTTCTAGTCGCTAGCCTTCAGTTTTGACTGATTACATTGTTTACAACTTGTTTTCAGCAATATTTTGTTTTTCAGTTTGGGTGGTCAGTGGGGCTGACATTTTTTTTCTCATCTCTTGTTGCCAGTATTGTTTTGTCAGTAACATCCAAGGCCACCAGTGGAGACAGAGTGAGGACTGGTGATTATGTGCTCAAGTCAAGAGATATATTAGAGAGAGAGAATTGGAAAATGACATTTTATAAAAGAGACACAGAACTATATATTGCAGTTATTTATACCACCCCCAGCTGGGAAGAGTTTGAAGCAATCTAGGACTTTTTTTTTTTTTTTTTTTAGAATAGACCTTTTGATGATGACTATGTAAGTAGCTTAAAAAATGATCATACTTCTTTTGTCTGGCTGTTCTTGCTGAGTGATTGTTGAGATGATGCATTTTTAATCTTCTAGCACTACAAGATGATGTGACTAAATCAAAATCTGGTGAAGAGTGATATAAAGAAGCATTACAAAATTTAAAGTCAAGTTAAGACATATCAAAAGAGAGGGATCCTTGCGTTAAGTTGTTACAAACGAATTAAGGAGATGCCTGGATGTTATTTTTAGTGTTTCTGCTAGGAATTTAAGTTTATAATTGCCTGAAAACACTTCTTTTTCTCCCCATAGGAATGGAGGATGTCACATGTGACAGAACAGAGTTCTTGAGCAATTACCTGACCAATGTGGATGACATTACATTAGTGCCTGGCACTCTAGGAAGAATTCGGTCCAAATTTAGCAATAATGCTAAATGTAAGTTGATTCTTAAAATACCAAGTTGTCACATGGTAATATAGTAGAGTAGAAAAGGCTTATTCTCTGAAGCTGGAGTATTTGGGTAAAAAGCCAAATTTTGCTACTTCTTAGCTGAGTGACCTTGAATAAGTCACGTAAACTCTAAGCCTCAATTTTTTTCATCTGAAAAATGGGATGATAACAGCCACGACATCGAGTTATTGTGAAAATAAATCTCTGTACGTCATTTAGAGTGGGGCACATGGTTGCATTATGTAAATATTTGCGTGTTTTCTTTATGTGGAAAGTACACTTAGTTTGAGACATGCATATAACCATGAGCTTTTGTTTACAGGAGAGGAACATTTCTACAAGAGGTTCATGCTTACTCTTTAGCTGAAGCTGGGGAGTCCAGGGCAGGGTGGGCAGAAGCACACTCAGACCCTGAACGTCCCTAGGAGTCCAGCGGAAGGGGACTCTTCACTTTTATGAGAGTGATTGACAGAACCCAGGAGAACTGTTACACCCTTGGGAAGTGGTGGCCGTTCTGGAAGATTAGATATAAACAGGAACAATCTTATCACTAATGTTGTACACATTCAGGGCATGATATGCTACTGACAAGAACCTTTATTTTTTTGATTTTTAAAAAAGATTTTATTTATTTATTCATGAGAGACACAGAGAGAGAGAGTCAGGGACACAGGCAGAGGGAGAAGCAAACTCCCCAAGGGGAGCCCAATGTGGGACTTGATCCCAGGACCCTGGGACCTTGCCCTGAGCTGAAGGCAGATGCCCAACCACTGAGCCACCGAGGCATCCCAAGAACCTTTATTTATGGACTAAGATGTTTTAGGTGGTGCCCACCTAGCTTCTGAGAAGTCCACCGTTTATTGGAGACATGCTGCGTTTTTGGGGGAAAAAAATCCCTTAGAGGTTTTAGCCTTGGGAATAAGAAACCATTGGCACAAGTGTAAAGCTTTGGAAAATTAAGTTTTTCCCCAAACTGCGTTCCTGAGTCAACACAAATGGGAACCATTCCAAGGTCAGCTCCAGGCAACGTTGTAAAATAAACAAATCATCTGTGTTTCTGCGGCTTCTCTTCCATGCCCTTTCCATCCTCTGCACCCTCCCCTCTCCTCTGCTCACTTGAGACAGGCAGGCCCTGGCCAGAGATGGGACACCAGTCACTATGGTACCTGTTGATTTAGTACCTGCATTTTAGGGCTTATGCAAGAAAGGTTTTGTCTATTTCAAAAGGTCCTTCAGGCATCAATAAATATAATGGGGAGGCTGTTTTAGGGGAAAAGGAAAACTTTCTTGGAGCCAATGAAATAATAAGTACCAATGATTAAAAATTTCATACTTTAAAACCCTTGCATATATGTGATTCTGCTTAGTGAAGGTCAGTAGAGTGGGAGGTTAGCAGCACAGACAATGGTGGCAGGATGTCTGGGTTCAAATCCCAGCCCTGCCACTCTATGACCTTGGGCAAGCTACTTAAATGTTCTGTGCCTTGGTTTCCTCATTTATAAGGCAAGGATTGTTGGAAAGATTAACTAGAGATTATCTACATATCACTTAGATTAACTTTTAGCTCGTAGTCAAAGTTGTATAAACGTTAGCTATAATGATGACGTCTTGGTCACATCACTATTTTCAGCTAAATACATACACAGTCATCTTTAATCCTTCCAATAACCCTGGGTGACAACTTTTACTATCCCCTTTTGCAGACAGTAGAAACCAAGGCTCAGAGAGAGATGAAGTTACTGGCCAGGAGTATGAGAGCTAGGAAGTGGCTGGGCTGAGGTGTGAACCCAGATTCGCCAGTTCTTAAGCATCAGCCTGTGCTGGGACTTCTTTCCTTCTTGCAAAGGGGAAAGCCGTCAGCATGAGAGGCCTGAGAACTTCAAAACTGAAGGGTTGGTGTCCCAAGCATGGAATTGGGCACTTGTTATTTTCCAGTAATTCTCTGGGATTTATCTGAGCACAAGATTGCCCTAGGCTATTTATTTTTCTTCATTATCAAAGAACGTGAACTCACCCAGTTTGGTTCCTTTAAGGACTGTGGTTTATGAACGCACAGAGTGTAGAACTTCGATGAAACATGGCTTGCTCAGCTGGATTGTTAGAGTCCCAGTGTGCAAGCCCCACTCTTCTAAATGTCCATTGGCTTAGTGAAGATTCTAGTAGCACCTGCCTCCCAGAGTAGCTGTGAAGGACCAGAGAGTGCCTGCAAAGCTGTCACAGAGGGACTGTACATGATAGGGACACAATTTGGGTTAACCATTGTTGCTACTGTTATTACTTCCTTGCTTTATTAAAAGATGCAATTATGGGGCCCTTGGATGGCTTAGTCAGTGAGGCATCTGCCTTAGGCTCAGGTCATGATCTTAGGGTGCTGGGATCGAGTCCCACATTGGGCTCACTGCTCAGTGGGGAGCCTACTTTTCCCTCTACCCTCCCTCTGCCCTGCCTTGTGCTCTCTCTCTCAAATAAATAAATAAAATCTTTAAAAAATACACATCTAAAGTTTAACCACAATTAAAGTAGAATGGGGTCCACATTTTAGCTTTGGATTTCATGGCTTTAGAACCCAGGTTCTGAAAACTCCCTTTGAAACATGTGTACTTATACTGCAAGGCAAGCTTAGTCATGCATTTTCAACAAATAAGAACAAATATTTATTTGTATTTATTAACAAATGCTTGTTGAACGCCTACTAAGAACAAGGCCCCAGGGATACAGCAGGAAATGACATCGGCATGAAGATTAAATCTCAGGGAGAACTGCTTCATGAGAGCTGCTATCTCTTCTGTACTCTGCTTTCCTTTTCTGCTGGTTCTATAATGACATACTAAAGCAATTTTTTTGAAAACAAAACAAAATCCAACCAACCTACAATCTGCTGTTTCTCTCCACACCCCCCCAAAAGGGGCCTTCAGATAATACAATCCCATCCACAGTTTATACACAACCATCATTTACATAGTTTTGCTTTTAGCTAGTTCAGGGTACTGACTAAAATATCTTCTGTCTGCTTGTAGTGAAGATAAAGGAGGCACACACATGTGCGTGTCTGTGGCTGGGGAGGAGCAGCTCTTTGGAATGAGACCCGTGGTGTTTCGGAAGAAACAAAACTCCCTTTAGAAAAAAATGAGTCAATGGAGTAGAAGATTCATCTTAAAGTGGATGATAACTTGTTTCCAAGATCGGTAGATAAATAGGAAGTTACACTGAAAGCCCCAAGTGCCCAGTTTGGTTCCTGATGTCAAATTGCAAATACACTGAAGCCAAGATCCAGGGGGATCATTCGGGGGGGGGGAAACCTAAAGAAGATGTTTACCTAGCATTATCCTTGCACCCCAGGAGGAGGAATCCTCTTTTAGAAGAGAAGAACCAGATTTAGCAGGGAAATTTACCATAGGAGTATTCCCATTTAATACCTACATTCTTCACTTATCAAAATATTAAATAAAAAAATATTAAATACTCACACTTAATTTTTTATATGTATATATATATATATTAAAGTCTTATTTATGTATTTGAGACAGAGAAAGAAAAAGAGAGAGAGAGAGGGAGAGAGAGAATGAGCACAAGTGAGGGGTGGGAAGGAGCAGAGGGAAAGGGAAAGAGAATTTGAAGCAGACTCCCCGCTGAGTGCAGAGCCCAACACAGGGCTCCATCACATCACCCTGAGACCACCACCTGAGCCAAAACTAAGACTTGGACGCTTAGCTGACTGAACCACCCAAGAGCCCCAATTTTGCATGTATCTTAAACAAAGCCTACAGTGATAGCTCTTCTAAGTGGGGGGGGGAGGGGGGTGGAGAAAGAGAAAGAACTGAGTCTTTTGCTGTAAAAATTATTTCTTTCAGGGGTTATTGTCATGGCTTTTGAAATTGTTTTCCTTCCCTTTTTGAACAGATGACCCTAAAGCCATTATTGCTAATCTCACGGTAAGTGTTGCATGTCACCCAACCTCTGCCCTTGGAGGAGCTTCCACACACTCACCTCCTAGGCTCACCTACCCTATGGGGCGGGAAGAACATTTTCCTTACTGCCCTGCAATCCCATATATTTGTTTCTCTAAGAATTTTCAAAACTTCAAAACTGCGGACAGCTGCAGGCTCCCTAATGGGCTTGGCAGTGATACAAACTGAGAATATTTGATCTTTCCATTAGAACTGAAAAGTACTCATTCATGAGTAAACAAATCCTTACTCTCTCTGAACCAGATCTGCCCATCACCGTGTTCCATCATCCCCCCATGCAGGATGTAATTACAGGACCGAGTGTGCGTCCTCCTCCCTTCCCACCCCACCTCCCACCCCTTGACTTGAAGTAGTTGGAAAAGGCTTTAGAGTTTGAGTTGCTTTTAGTGATTGTCTCACAAGTCAGGAACGTATCTTAAAAATTCCTAACTACCCTCTTCCATGTCATCTACCAAGTTATCAAATCCCTTTTGAACTTACTTGTTTTCAGCTTATATTATCTGATAGGGGTTAATAAATTCCATTTACTCACTAACCAACCTTGTGTTTGGTTTAAAACTTCCTTTGACTTTCTAGAGAGAGAATATCTAGGACTTTTCTAGAAAATATTCCACATAAAGTCCAATGTCCATTTATATTTCAGTGTAAAAAGCCAGATCAGCACTTTAAGCCTTACATGAAACAGCACCTTCCCAAACGCTTGCACTATGCCAACAACAGGAGAATCGAGGACATCCATCTATTGGTGGACCGCAGATGGCACGTCGCAAGGTAACTTGGGGATTAGCAGGGACTGTTTTTGATCTTCATAACCACCTCTTTGGCAACTGGAGTGCTATAAGGTCCTTAGCCATCAAAAAAGAAAAAAAAAAGAAAAGAAAAAGAAAAATCTCAGTTGGAAATCCCATCATTTGCAAAGACTTTTTAAGGCTAGATAAACAATTAGTGCTGAGCCAATGCAGCTCTGATTTCTGGATCCCACCTCTTGGTGTCTCTTTGAGGTGTCTCAGTGCATCTCTGTGTGGTCTCTCTCTTTTCATGTTTAAAATTTACATTCTAGCCTCTATTCTTATTACTTGAGTAGGTCTAAAGTGTGCCTGGGACATTGACCTACCACAACTGGACTGATTTGGTCTTGGTTGACAAGACTTAACTGGCAGCAACATCTTTAGAAGAGTTTAGAAAATGTTGTTAATCTTAAAACTTCTGTTACTGTGGGCATGCTTTATATTGCCTTAAATATATCAGAGGTTTACCTTCTTTTGAACTATAAAAGACTTTCCGATATTTTTTTTTTAATTTTTATTTATTTATGATAGTCACACAGAGAGAGCGAGAGAGGCAGAGACACAGGCAGAGGGAGAAACAGGCTCCATGCACCGGGAGCCCGATGTGGGATTCGATCCCGGGTCTCCAGGATCGCGCCCTGGGCCAAAGGCAGGCGCTAAACCGCTGCGCCACCCAGGGATCCCAGACTTTCCGATATTTAAGAGACCATTTCTTGCTCTTGAATCTGGTGTAGAACGTGTCCAGAAATTCTAAGCAATTCCAAAGGATTTATCATTAAAAGCTAATCCATTTTCAAACATACCTGGCAGAAACCTTTTTATGCTCACTCTTGCTCTGATTTCCTCCTTAAGAAAAGCTCTGTGAGCCGATCTGTGGTAATAATTGAACTACCATACACACTCTAGTTGGGTACTTCAATGAGCTTACAAAGGAGAAAAGATGTTGAGAAGGTGGCAGTCTTCTAGAAACTTACATCAGTATGAACCATCTGGTGAGACACATGTGACAAATACATAAATATCCTACCGTTGTTGTCAAGGGGCTACACAGAGTTAAATATGTAGGATGAGGAAGAGAGATATATGAAGACCAGAAATTATTGAAATAATTTAGAACAGACATGAAGAGTCTTCATGGAATAGTTACAAAGATGTGAACAACATGGGTTTGGCTGAGTGTGTCTTCTGTTGGACCTTTTATGTGGCTTGAAAGAGAGCAAGTTTGGTGCACTTGGTAGGTTGATATGAAGGAAAACTAGGAGCTGAGTAGAAGTGAGTGATGAGGACAGTTGACCAAATTAGCAGAGACCACAGCTGGGTATTTTGATCATTAGTTAATTTTTAAAACTTCAGCTCTTGTGTTGTTGAGTTATCATTTGTACATATATCATTATCCTAAGTGGAAGTACTTTTCTGAGAGTGGGGACCCAAATGTTTAATTTGTTTTCCACCAAGTACTTTAGTTCAGTGAGATAGACCTTGTAAGTGCTTACAAGGATTCATAGAAATGGGACCCATGGGAAAATTTGTATTGATTAACATGAAAGTGTTTTGGAAAAGTGCTTCATGACACTTAAGCAAAAGGCATCTTCCTGTCACAACTAGGAAGGTCAAGTGGTTTTGATGCCTAGAGAGCAATGTTTTCACTTTCTATTTCTAAACAGAGATGTCTAGGTAAGTCTGAGCTTTTGTTTGATATGTCACTATTAAATGTAGGTTTACCACTCAGTAGTACTCTCTAGTTACATTATACTGATAAGTAGATTTGTGTGCAAAAATTTTTAGAAAATATAGATCTCTATTCATTGATGAAGAGTCCCATGTTTAAAAAGTGCCTATTATGTGCTTGGCATTGAGCCTAGTGATGGGGATATAGGAGTGAACCAGACAAACATGGTCCCAGAGTGGAGAATCTTACAGTTTTGGAGCTGGTGAACATAGGCAGACAGAGCATTACCTGTGACAAATGCGTTGCTCAGTGCCAAGCATGAGGTACGAGGAAGGTACTTGACTTCTGTTCAGAGGTCCCCAGGTGTCCTGGGTCAATTGTCAAAATAAAGCCACCTGGAGAAAAGGAATAGCATCATCTTTTCATCACTGTAGAAAGGATACAATTCAAATAGAGACAAAAATGCTTGTAAAGTCCACTTCTTAGAATGTTTTTGTGTGACAAAATTGGCTTTTATAGGGGGATTTCATGAGAAATCCTGACTAATCCTACAATTATTTCTATGTAGGAAACCTTTGGATGTGTATAAGAAACCATCAGGAAAATGTTTTTTCCAGGGAGACCATGGATTTGATAACAAGGTCAACAGCATGCAGGTATGACCGTCATGCTGCGAGTTGAACATGTATTTTAGTGATTTTCAGGAGGGGCAAAGAAGTGGGCATGGGTGAAATTGTACAGTATTCCTAAATAGGGGAAGAGTTAATACTGGATATTAGCAATGTCTAATTGTTTCTGTTAATTTTCTTTTCTTTGGGAAGACTGTTTTTGTAGGTTATGGCCCAACGTTTAAGTACAAGACTAAAGTGCCTCCGTTTGAAAACATTGAACTTTACAATGTTATGTGCGGTAAGTCACTTATTTAATCACAGCTGATGAAGCGATCTAAGCTATCATATGAACTTCCTCAAGGTCAGAGAAAGAACTGAGGTGTCTGTTTTCTAGGACCACTTCACCTCCAGCAAAAAATGGTGGTAATGTGCCCACTGGTTCGAAGGACAGAATCTCATCCCCTTCTAAGGCTTCTTTGTCTTCCTTTAACAGTTGACTAATGGGGAGTTTTCATAGTGTTGCTGTTGGCAGCCTGTGGCTGATCTCACATCACATTACAGTTTGACACCACTGGTCAGAGAGCCGGTGAAGCAAGAAGAGTTCCTCACAGAGCTTTCTCCCCCCTCCATCTCTCGTGTTGCAGCCCAGTGAAAATGTTGCCAGCTTGTGTCCTGGCCAGCTATTTATGTGCTCCTAATTATTTTTCTTCCTTGAGCTTCTACTTGCTGAATGAGGACAACTTTTCCTATTTAGTAAGGGAGTGCCAGTCTGGTGGTTAGAGGGGGAGTCTGAAAGTCGGGTCTCCTGGGTTCTTTTCCCATCTTGGCTGCTAGCTCTTCCCTGTCCTGCCTCTCAGCTTAGGCAAGTCACTGTGTGCCCGCTTGGCAACTGTTCACTTGCTATGAAATCAGCCTGTTCATTTCACAGCAGCCTTTCAAGGCACTGGGCCAGAGCCTCCTCTTCTCCCCATACTCCTGTGGAGTGCATTAGAGGGCAGGCTAGGGGTTATTTATTGATCATAAGTCTCATTTCAAAAGGTGGGGTGAAAAGTCTTAGCAGTGTAGAAAGACATTGACACTGACATCGGTGGTTCCTGTAGCTATCACGGACATAAGCAATAGCTAGTCAGGGCCCCGTACATTCACTCTTTCTTTTCAAGAATGTCTCTCTATGGTCGGGCAACGAACAGGGCTATTTCAGAAAGCCATGGCAAGACATGGTGAAACTAGCATGGCTCAGGAACTAAGAAATGAGTACCTACAACTAATTTCGTCTATCCAATTCTGATTTGTGTTCAGAGTTTTCAGACCCTTGGAAGGTGAATGGCTTTGACTCTCAATATATCTCATCAAAAAATATTTATAAAGCACATGGCATCATTTTTTCTCCTCACCAGATCTCCTGGGCTTGAAGCCAGCTCCGAATAATGGAACCCATGGAAGTTTGAATCATCTCCTGCGCACTCATACCTTCAGGCCAACCATGCCAGAGGAAGTTACCAGACCCAACTACCCAGGGATTATGTACCTTCAGTCTGACTTTGACCTGGGCTGTAACTGTGATGACAAGGTAGAGCCAAAGGTAGAAATAATCTTTATGTTTATCAATGGAGGAGCTTGTTGGGTGTAGAGCAGTGCTGTCCAATAGAACTTTCCGTGATGAAGTAAATGGTCTATATCTGTGCTGGCCACTGGCCAGAGATGGCTTTTAAGTACTTGGAACTAAAATTTAAATTGTGTTTAATTACTTCAAATTGAAAGAGCCATATATGGCTTATGGCTACCATACTGGGCAGCATAGGTATAGAAAACAAAGGGTGAGAAAAGTAGAATTCACAATGCTATTCTGCAGAGTCACAATTCCCAACCAAAGGCTTTTTCATTTTTTCAGCCTAGATCATGTGTCTATCTGTCATGGTCCCAATAGAAAACAGATGGCCTATGCCCAAAAGGTTTTTAAAGAGAGTTTAAAGGGATTATGTGAATCATGTTTAATGAGAGGACTATTTACACAAACTTGGCCGGGTAGAGGCAGGGCAGTGAGGGATGATAGAGCACCCTGGGGCTAGCAGGATGTCAATTCTCGGCCTGAGCAATAAAGGGACTAGAACAGGGAGAGAGAACTGTATAAGGAGGAATTCTGGGATTTGGTAGAGAGTTGCAGGAGTACACTGCAGCCTGCTGGGAGGAATCTGGGGAAGTAATTACCCTCTGTTGTCTCTCCTCTAATTCCCCACTGGTGCCTTGCATTGGTGGAGCCAGGAGGGAGCTGGAAGGCAAGCCAGCTCTTCGGTACAGTCCCTAGAGATCAGTCTCCCAGGGTGCAGAGCAGAGAAGGGGAGGGTGCAGCCTGGATGGGGAGGGGGGGAGTGCAAATAGAAACCACCCAGCACATTGTGTTTGGACAGTTTTTGAACAACAACCTACAAGTATTAAGCAATAATTTGCTTATTGAATTTTATATTGATCAAAGACATTTATAGCTACCAATCAGTGCTCTGACAGCAAGAAATAATCAGTGTTACCACACTGAGTTGATGTGATTCCAACACAAAGCAAAAAAAAAAAAAAAAAAAAATCTGTTATTTTTGCATGTGTGGTTTTATTATGGGTAAATGTGTAAACCTTCTATTAGACCTTGGAAGAATGGAACATGGTTCTCCTGCCTGGCCCATCCCCTTCTACTATTTGCCACCTTCCAGGATTCCTAGGAGCCTGGGAGCCACAGGATGGGAAAAGCTCACCACTGGAGGAATTCAGTTTGCTCTTCTTTCCCCAACCCCTTTTATTTTTCCTTCCTACTTTTGCTCCTGACAAGAACCAACAAAGCTAATTACTATAAGGCAGGTAATTCTCAGACCTCAGCTGGAGGTGTTTGCATTGCCAAAGTCAATAGGAAGTGGCCTTTGAGGTGGATTCCAAATATAACTTTAGAGGAATCTTTTATTTGTATCTTGCTTTCTGAATTACCTTTTTTCTGGAAAACAAGAAATATTTTGGATTTGTTATCTTAAACCATTTTAGATGAATTCTAGATTGTCTTTGTCTATGAGATTCTCCAAAAGACTACGAAAGAAAATGTTACAGATGCAGTGGAAGTTCCACGCGTACACTCTCCCTGCCAATCCCACTTCATTCCTACCCCAAAGATAATTAGTATCTTGAATATAGTGTTTATAATTGCCAAGGAGGTCTCTAAACTTTTACTCCAAAGATATGTATCTCTTAAATAATATATTAATTAATCTTTAATACAGTTCCCTAAAATAACCTATTGTATAGTTTTGCATATTATACATTTGTATGTAAATGCTGTTATACTATATGTATCCTGCAATTATTGTATATTTTTGAGATTTATGCATATCAATACATGAGTTTTAGCTCATTCATTTTTTATTGCTAATAGTTAATGTTTAATTGTGTAGATATACTGTAATGATTTTATTCATTTTCCTATTTGAGAACATTTGGTAATTTCCAGTTGTTAGCTCCTCCAGACAATGCTGCGGTAGACACTATGGTCAGTGTTCTCGTATATGCAAGCTAGGGTGTCTCTAGGACATATAGTGAAAGGTAGAGTTGCTGAGCCATTACTTTCCAACCTTGGAAAAAATGATTTCATAAATTAGTTTAGGAATCACTTTAGTATACCTGGGATTAATCTTAAATATTGAGATAGTATTCTAATTAATTTACATATGTCTGTGCCCAAATAACCACTCTTACCAACTAGTCTGGAGCTTGCTTCCAGGATTATCCATAGTTTTAGAAAAAGGAAACAAAGTCATGGAGAGATTAAGGAAGGTGCTTATGACCCTATAGATCTCCTAGGAGGTGGAGCCTGTAATGTCAATTTGAAATGAAATAAATAATTCCTCTACAGAGCTATGAAACTGATGGAATTTAGGATCCTGTTTTGAATTTAGCAAGATGCTAAGTAGAAAGAAGCATGTAGGAAAGACAGGACATTTCTCATTTGCTTTTTTTTCCCCCCTTTTCCTTTTCTGGTTTTCACATGAAGAACAAATTGGATGAACTCAACAGACGCCTTCATATAAAAGGGTCTACAGAAGGTGAGGAGTTGATGGGAAAAAAAACAACCAGATAAGTTTTTGTTTTTAGTTTTCAGAAATCGAAGAGACTTCCTATTTACTCCATAGTGTAAGCACAATAGTTTTTAATATTAAAATTTGGGTTGTGATGTGATTTTCATATCCACCTGGCAAAGGGTATTGGTTTATTCTGTGTATGCAAGAAGCCAGCTTTGAATAGCCAGGAAAGCTCCACCAGCTTCTCTTGTTTCTCAGTAGCTTTTAGGCTTTCTGAAAAACAAGTATACCACAGTGATCTGATGGGCCATAAGTGAAGGTGCTAATGCATGCTTCTTTGAATGGACTAGAAGTCAGAGTTATAAATAGTAGCAGCTGGTACCTATAGTACCTATGATGGTATCTATGATGGTACCTATGATAAAGCTTATGTACATGGAGAGGCAATGAATGTGTTGTGGGGAGAGCTACACAAAGGAGCCATGTCAGAACTCCCTCTTTACATAAGGAGCATCTTGAGCCCTCTAATTCATTCTCCTCTTATTTTATGTACACAAAATACAATGTACAGTGATAACATGCATTTATTTGTCAACTTTTGCAATCCTGTGACTAAAGAAGAGAGTCTCAGTGGTTTGTACCAAGAAAGCTGCATTTCCTGCGCACATTTCGGTATGCTGATGATAGGCCTAGTGTGGCTGTGGGCGCTCTTTATTCTGGAATCCAGGATGAAGAAACAGCCCCTAGCTGGGGCATGCCCTTCTCTTGGCAGAGGGAAGAGAGGAACAGCAGGACCATGCAGTGGCTCTCAAGGCTTCCGCTTTTATGAGACATTTGTCAATACCATGCATAGTTGACTGGTGAAGCCAGAGCACTTGAAACCAATGGAGTAAGGAATATTCTTTCCCCAGGGATGCAGTCCTGCAAGATACATGCCAATGGGTGGTGGTATATACTCCTTTACAAAAGGGCAGTAAATCATAAGGAATTATAGTGCTGTCTACCTCACAGGCTCTTCCTTCTGGTTTTGAAATTCCAGAAAATGAGAAGCAAATAGAAGGGGAGGGAAAAGCTCCAATGTTTGTTACTACAGTAAATGGGATAGCATCTTGCAACAGCAAAGGAATGACAAGAAGTATGTTCCAAAACAGAACATATCAAAATAGAACTCAAACACACCGACTCCTAGTCAGGCAGCAGTGCACAGTGTCAAATTCTCCTGAGAGCATTATTTGAGTTATTGGCTTATATAGAGCCCTGTTTTATCATTTGTGTTGCTTTCAATCTGATTAAGTAAAGGACAAGAAACCAGTAGATTTTATTTACTTATTGTCCCCCCCCCCCCTTTTTTTTTTTTTTTATGAGAGAGAGATCGAGGGTGTGAGAGAGCTTAGGGGAGGGGCAGACAGAGAGAGAATCTTAAGTAGACTCCATGTCCAGCACAGAACCCAACTTTGGGCTTGATTTGATCTCAGGATTCTGAAATCATGACCTGAGCTGAAATTAAGAGTTGCATGCTTAACTGACTGAGCCACCCAGGCATCCCTTATTTTATCTTTTTTTTTTTAATAAAAAATATTTTATTTATTTATTTGAGAGAGAGACAAAGACACAGAAAGAGGATGAGCGGGAAGAGGGGCAGAGGGAGAGGGAGAGGGATAAGCAGACTCCCCATCGAGCAGGGAGCCCAAGGTGGGGCTCACCTCAGGCTTGATCCCAGGACCCTGAGATTATGACCTGAGCCAAAGTCAGATAGTTAACTGACTGAGCCTCCCAGGCATACCCTTTATTTTCTCTTTTGGTACAAATATTTGTTTTCCTCCTTTTTCCTTTTTTTGCCTCACCACTCTCCCTCTTCTCTCTTTGAGCCCAGAACATACAGACTCTTGGGTACATAATTAGATAAACAGCTTTGAAAATAGGATTTAGTTGGTAGAAGTTATACAAATCCTTCACAAACTCTGAAAGTGATTTGAAATGTTTGATACCTAGCTGCTGGTGAAATATAGTGTCGCTATAATTAGAAAAAAAGGAATGTTGCCAGGGTCAAGGAATACAAAGTCTTATGATCACAGTTTTTTAAATATTCAGTCACCAAGACAGAGAAATAATACTGAGATGTTTCTCTTCTAAAAGGCACTAATAAAATAATTAATTATGATAATTTTTTTAAAAGATTGTATTTATTTATTTGAAATAGAAAAAGAGAGAGAGCACAAGTGGGGAAGAATGTCAGAGTGGAAAAGAGAGGAGCAGACTCTCCGCTGAGCAGGGAGCCCGATGTGGGGCTCAATCCCAGGACCCTGAGATCATAACCTGGGCTGTAGGCAGATGCTTAACTGACTAAGCCACCTAGGTGCCCCAATTATAACTTTTTTTTTTTTCCAATTATAACTTTTAATGGACTCTTATGTTTTTGCTGGTTCAGGCTCTGGCTATTCATGATAATAAGATATTTACATTTTGGGAAAATATCCTGCACTTAACTTGGTGGGAGTGTGTTCATGTGACAAAACCAATCTCACAATTCAGTAAAAAGCAGTAGTCTCAAACTTCTGAGCATGAAAATAAGAAGTATCTTCTAGGCAAATCACTGACTTTGGGGGCTGACAGGAGCTATAGTTAATGATGTTCCTCCCCAGTGCTCCACTCAGAGGTGAATGTGTCTTACTTCAAGATGATTTTATATCACCGAAGCTTAAAGTTTATATGCTTTCATAGAACTAGAACTTCGCAGGTGTTAGTTGGGTGCCTACCCTGAACTGGGAACTGATTTCTCTGAGATATCTTCTGGTTCTTTCAGCTGTGTCACTGACAGTTTCCTGCATATGGCATCACCATGGTGACATAAAATATTAGGGGAGGATCATGTTAGCCTATCTCTTTGATCTGCTCATGACTTAATATAACAGTCTGTAATGGTACAAGAGAGGCTTCAGAACTATTACATGGAATAAAAATAAGTATATACCATTGTCTTATTATGTGCAAAGCATTTCCTTGTTTGGATTCTGGATCATGTGTAAGCCTCAGTATTCTCTCCTCTGTCTTCCTGTATCTCTGTCTCTTGGTGATTGGCTGTCTCCTTACGGGTCCTGTCTTAGTCATTTATGAAGCCACAAAGTGACATTTTCTTTGTCCGAGTTATCACAGGTCTTTATGGTGTTTCCTGGTCATAAATCCAGTCTCCCACTTGAAATATTGGATGTCTGCTCTACTAGAGTAGAACTTCATGAATTTGAGTCACTGTGTAAACGCATGAATGTGTTATGTTCAGAATATTACTTCTCCCTTCTGGATATCTCGGAGTATTTTTTGAGGCTTTTATGTAGACCTAAAATTCTATAGAAATGGAAAGTGTATTATTTTTATTCCTAGTTTATTTTTTATTACTAGTTTTTTTTTTTTTAAAAAAACACACCTGTAGGTAGCTGATTTTTTTTTTTTTTTTCATAAGAAACCGCATGCTATGCACATTCCGTTTGTCACATTCATGTGTGGCTATTTTAACGTCATATGCCACAAACCCCCTCATACATAATGCACGTGTACAAGCTGTACATCACAATAGTGAAACTACCCAGGGGATACTTGAGGTATATTGAATTAATCTTAGGCAATATTTTGCTATAAATATTTAAACTGCTATAAGATTGAATCTTTCGCTAAAATGAAGAGAAAAAAATATAACCTTCAAAAATAGTGACCTAAACTGTTTGCTAAAGCATTAATATTTCTAGGTTTGTGGTGAATTCTGGATTTTAATTGCACGACTGCTGTTCTTTCCAAGTCACATGTATGTAATGTCTTAGCAAATTTGCTGTGCAATGAAAACTTACTTCTTTGAGACATTGAATCAATAGACAAATGAATGATCAAAATGAAAAATGTTAAATTTCTCATAGTAGGCAATTTGGGCACCACAGCCACATATAATTTTCACTTTAAGAATAATTATGCTATTTATTTTTACCTTAGTCTTTCCTCTATTTACATTGGTGTAAAAATGTTTTATATTTTGTTAGGTTGGCATTCACTATCATCTTCATGAAGAAAGGAATTAAAAATCATCACCATATATGTTGGACAATAAAGTTAGTTTAAATAGAAAAATAACGGAAGCACTAATAACTCTTGTTAACTTTATTTATTTTAAGATTTTATTTATTTATTCATGACAGACACACACAGAGAGAGAGAGAGACAGAGATACAGGCAGAGGGAGAAGCAGGCTCCATGCAGGGAACCTGATACGGGACTCCATCCCAGGTCTCCAGGATTGTACCCTGGGCCGAAGGCGGCGCTAAACTGCTGAGCCACCCGGGCTGCCCTCTTGTTAACTTTAAATCAGAAAAGGACTAGACTAGACAGGAAATCTTCTATGTAGCTCTTTTCAATGCTGAGATCTAATTTTTGTTATTTTTGGAGATATTAGTTCTGCTAGAGAAAGAAGGAAGATATCCTTATGTTTTTCTATATGTGTATCCTTCTGTGTGTGTTGGGGAAGATTTGGGAGAAATCAACAATTGGTATAATTCTTTATGATTATAGTAAGATTCAAAGTGAATTAGATAGAACAGATGCTGAATTTTAATAACCTCAGACTACCAGTATTCCTGCTGCTATTGAAGTAGAGCATATACTTTTTGCAAAATCACTGCAATTACAACTACAACCACTCTGGGTGAAGACTGAGCTAGGTACTTTACCTATTTTGTCTCTAAACGGTGCAACATCCCAGTGAGATATGAAGCTTTGGGGAGGTGAAGTTACAGAATCACTTCTATCAAAAGCTGAGATGAGATTTGACTCCAGTTCTATGTGACACTAAAACCCTTGGGCTTTTCTCTGTAAATGCCTTCTTATTCTAAGGGTTGGTATGAAGAGAAAATATTAAGGGAATCTCTGTGCTCATTAGGGTTTGGAAGTTGTTTTTGAAGTACTAGATGCTTTGATACAAATTTCTATTCTTTTAAAATTAACTAATTTATTTAAACTTATTTTAATTCCAGTTAATGAACATACAATGTAATATTAGTTGCAGGTGTACAATTTAGTGATTCAACACTTCTATACAACACCTGGTGCTCATCACAAGTTCACTCTTTATCCCTTTATTACTTATTCGATCCATCACCCCCACACACCTCCCCTCTGGTAGCCATCAATTTGTTCTTCATAGTTAAGAGTCTGTTTCCTCTCTCTCTCTTTTTTTTCCCTATGATAATTTGTTTTGTTCCTTAAATTCCACATATGAGTGAAATCGTATGGCATTTATCTTTCTCTGACTTATTTTGTTTAGCATAATACTCTCTAGCTCCATCCTTTTTGCAAATGGCAAGATTTCACTATTTTTGGTGGCTGGGTAATATTACTATATATAATAATATAGTATTATATATGTTATATATAATCGTATCTTCCTTATCCATTCATTAGTCAATGGAATGGGCATTTGGACTATTTCCATAATTTGGCTATTGTAGATAATGCTGTTATGAACATTGGGCTGCATGTATCCCTTTGAATTAGTATTGTTGTATTCTTTGGGTAAATACCTGGTAGTAGAACTTCTGGGTCTTAGAGTAGTTCCGTTTTTAACTTTTTGAGGAAACTCAATACTGTTTTCTGGAGTGACTGCACCAGTTCGCATTCCCACCATCAGTGCATGAGAGTTCCTTTTTCTCTACATCCTCACCAACACCTGTTTCTTGTGTTTTGATTTTAGCCATTCTGATAGGTGTGAAGTGATATCTCATTGTAGTTTTGATCTGCATTTCCCTGATGATCAGTGACACTGAGCATCCTTTCATGTGTCTGTTGGTCATCTATATGTCTTCTTTGAAAAAATGTCAATTTGTGTCTTCTGCCCATTTTTAAATTGGATTATTTGTTTTTTGGCTGTTTAGCTGTGTTAGTTCTTTATATATTTTGAATACTAGCCTTTCATCAAATATGTCATTTGCAGGTATCTTCTCCCATTCCTTAGGTAGCCTTTTAGCTTTGTTGATTGTTTCCTTTCTTGTGCAGAAGTTTTTTATTCTGATGAAATCTCAATAGTTTATTTTTGTTTTTGTTTCCCTGGCCTTAGGAGACATATCTAGAAAAATGTTGCTACGGCTGATGTTAAAGAGGTTATTCCCTGTGTTCTCCTCTAGGATTTTAATGGTTTCCTGTCTCACATTTGGGTCTTTAACCCATTTTGAGTTTATTTTTGTGTATGGTGACAGAAAGTGATCCATTTCATTCTTTTGTAAGATGCTGTTCAGTTTTCCCAACACCATTTGTTTAAAGAGGCTGTCTTTTTCCATTGGATAATCTTTCCAGCTTTGTTGAAGATTAATTGACCATATAGTTGTGGGTTCACTTCTGGGTTTTCTATTCTGTTCCATTGATCTATGTGTCTATTTTTGTGCCAGAACCATACTGTTTTGATTACTATGGCTTTGTAATATAACTTGAAGTCCTGAATTGTGATACCTCCAGCTTTGCTTTGCTTTTTTCAAGGCACACTGCTGTTCTTATTAGCTTCTTACCAAGCATGACTCAGGGAGAACTCATGCCTGGGAGTAGTTGGTTCTTCATTCCAGTATGCCCTCCCTTAGAATAACCCAATAGTTAGCAGGCACTTGGAGACTGCCCAAAATGCTAATGAAGAATAATAGACCAGGAGGATGGAGGCTTAGATTCTGGGTACTGCTTTGTAACTGAATTATCTTTTTTTTTTTTTTAATTTTTATTTATTTATGATAGTCACAGAGAGAGAGAGGCAGAGACATAGGCAGAGGGAGAGGCAGGCTTCATGCAGGGAGCCTGATGTGGGACTCGATCCTGGGTCTCCAGGATCACGCCCCGGGCCAAAGGCAGGCGCCAAACCGCTGCGCCACCCAGGGATCCCTGAATTATCTTGTATAAATAATGAACCTCTACTTCCTTCATTAGTAAAGTGAAGCTATTAATCCAGTTACATATCTCTCAGGATTGTATTAGGCAGATCATACATAGAAAGTCAGTTCTTGAGAGTCATAAAGAACAGTGTCTTAAAAAACTAATACAATCATCCATTTATTTAACAAGTATTTACCAAGTAGATATTATACATTTGCTATTGTTAGAGCTAAAGAGATAAAATGATGAACAAAACAGAGAAAATCCCTATCCTCCCTAAATTATTATTTTATCACAAAATGTAGCCAGTTGATGAATTACAGGATAGTGTCTTAAAGGTTGAGATAGGAAAGAACAGGACATTAACAGGCATCAAATCAAATCTCAGAAGAGGTTGACATGGCAATAAATGACAGCAGGCACTTGCAAGGGAAAGGAGGAGAAAGGATGAAGGAAAAAGAAAGACCTTGAATAGAGATTATGTGGTAAAATCCAAGGGCATATTATGTAGGAATGAATGTTTTTAAAAAAAAAAAAAAAAAGACAAAAAAAGATTTTTATGTGGCCCTCAAGTCAGCCAGCTAATCTGTGGGAATATGAATCAGGAAGCTAAGGAGGGAAAAGAAATACAAACTCCAAGTCTGGATGACCAAATATTGGAAGACAAAAGAATGAGCCCTGGGGAAGTCCATACCACTTAAAAAGATTTGCCTCACAGTATTTTGCCAAATGTGGTATCTGGAGGAGAACCTTGGCATGTACCCAAAATGCCAGAGACTATTGTAAACAGGGAAGTGGGGTATAGAATGAAGACTCTGTCTGGAATCCCATGGAGTAGGAACCCAGCCTAACAAGACATGGAGTACATTAGACCTATATCAAGAAATCATGAGGAATGTATTTCAAAAGTAGAGGCTTGCAGGCTCATCTCCAGGGTGGCTGGTCTCAAGATGAAGAGCTTATTTGTCCAGAGACAGATTCAAGTACATATTTATGGCTCAAGCAGGAATTTTCTGCTAAACAGAAATGCAATGGGTAGCTTGTGCAAGATGTCACAATGAGTAGCAGAGTCAGGCTATGACCAAGAATCAATGGTTCTTTGATACTCTGACAAACTGAAAAGGAAAACCTAAATTTTTATTCTGGACCATAAAATTTGTGTTTCTTACCACAAAGATTATTTCACCTCTTTCTTAGATGAAATAATTATGCTTCAGGAAGATCTGAGTAAATTCTTTGGGTTAATTGGGGAAATTGGTTGGATTTTAGGAAACTGTCAAAACCTCTATATTGTTTTTTCTTTATGCTATATATGCCCAGTTAACCTTTAAGAAAAAGTCATATAATGATGTATTTGTGCTTCAGCTATGGGGCCAAAACTGCAATTGTACTTAGCTTGGGAGCTATGATGAAATGCACATTTCTGAAGAGCTATGAAGTGTACATTTCTATACATTCAGAGCAGAAGAGTGAATAGAGATGGAGAATCTTAACAGGGAAAATCTTTCAGAAGAAAGTGAATCTTAAGATGTCTCTTTCCCTTTGGTCCCCTCTCTCCCTCTCTCCTTCATTTCTCTTCCACTGGTGCTGGACTATGTGAGCATGTTATTTGTCATCCACATTTGAGTATGGAAGGGGCGCTATTAACAATTATGCCAGGGCAGCAGGCATAAACCATGCCGAGGTCAACCTGGCCTAGCTTCCTACATTCTGTAAAGACTGTACTGATGCCACCTTCTTCCCACCCATAGCATTCATCATGTTCTGTGTTTCCATTACACTCTGTAGACATCGCTGATATAGTGCATACCATACTGCACTTGAGTTATTTGTGCCATGTTGGTCTCTCCCATTGAACCATGAGCTTTTAGAAGGTAATGATGTGGGAAATGAAGGCAAAAGAAAAATTAAATTCCCTTACTACTTATAGCCCATTGACAAGTCCTTGAAACAGGCAGAGTGACATTCCTCTAGGAACTCAGCTGCTTCGAAGTTAATACTTTGCTAACGGCAAAAGGCCACCTCAGCCCAACCCCCAGGATCCTGTAAGTCTACTTTAACATATAAAAATTCCTTTGGAAACTTCCTTTATCTCTTCCCTTCAAGATATATGTTGGCAATCATCCCCCAAGCATATGACTCACTGATATATATCTGAGGGGTCTTCTGATTAAGGTCTTAATAGACAGTAGTAAATGACCTTTTCCTAACAATAGCTAGAGCCCTCAAGGTCCTGGGAACCTTACTTCCAAATTCCTCAGAGACTTATGCTATCCCTAACCCCTTCCCAACTTGAAAGTATCTAATTGAGGCCACTTTTCATGACCCCAGGGCAGCTCTTTCTGCCCATAGGTCTTGCCCCAGTGCTTTAATAGAACCATGTTTTTGCACCAAAGACATCTCAAGAATTCTTTCTTGCTGTTGGCTCCGAACCCTAATGTCTTTCCTACATCAGTAAGAGCTCTCTCGTCATTATCTTTGCCCAGTATCTCTCTTCTATAGCCTGAGGCCTGGCACAAAGAAGGTACTCAGTAAACGTTTGATGAGAGAGAATATATTAATGAAAAATTTGAAGGAAGATAGGTGACAGGACTGTTGGAGAAGCCATTCCTGGTAGAAAGAAAAGGAATCACACGTATAATGGCATAGAGTTGCTAAGGATGATTGGGACCAGAATATTATAAATAAACCAGCCTTCATGGAGGGAGGTGTTTGGCTGAGGAATGCCAGTAAATGAGAACTGAGAAGCCAGATTCGGTGGAATCTTTAGATTGCCCAAGACTACTGTTGGTGGCTGCTATTGTATGGACCCTGGCTGCTGTTTTGTTGTCTCTTAATGGAATAGATTGGATACTAGGTTTGCATTTGAATTTGGAGGAATGTGTTTGGTAAGCATTGAAATTTGAATGATACAAAGAGAATAGCTTCTCAAAGAATTTTGATACTTCTGCTTCCAGCTGAAACCAGGAAATTCAGAGGCAACAAAAATGAAAACAAGGAAAACGTTAATGGAAATTTTGAACCTAGAAAAGGTTTGGTTTGAGTTTTGAAGGAAAGTCTGACTTGGTTAACTGCCCCCAAGTACTACTGTTATGATTTGCTGGCTTTTCACTTGTTCATTATAATTCATTCATATAAGGCTATCGTATTATGTTCTAATTCTTAGGGGTGGGTCCTCAAATTTGGCAGCTTAAACAAGGCTTCTCCATTACTTCATTGCTGAAGAAGCCAAATCACCCAGAACAGGCTTTTGCGATAGCAGTGTGGGCCACTTTGCCTCAAATCAGCAGTTCTACTTGGGAAAGTCTTGCAAAATATTCTACGAAGAGTTTTCTCTGTTACTTGCATAGAATGGTAATACTTTAATTAAAGCAACATGTATACATAATTTAATAAGTGATTGCCGGAACTGATTTTCTCTAATAAAACTATATATTTTTTTGATTATCACCTAGGGAATTGTGAGTTGCCTAAGCCTCAATCTCTAAATAGTTTTGGTCTCTAGGACCCCAATTTCCAAAAATGTATGAAAGTTTTGACTATAGCTATCCAAAATGGGCAGTTCAAACTCCAGGCATTTATTGTGGGTGTGGAATGAAAGTTTACACACTAAATTCTCATTTCTTCTTAAAAGAGTAAGGTTTCAGACCTTTTGTTGTAGTTGTTTTCCCCCTAAGAGAGCTTTCTCTTGGAGGTCCACAATCTTAGGTCTTAATTGAGTGCTTTGGTAACTGACGACCACCCCTCCGCCACCTTCTGTATTTAAGGGACCCCCTTGAATGCCCACTTATTTTATCTATACATGTTCCTTTAAGTTCTTACCTAAAGAGTTTCCTCCATGTGATAAAGCTGCTTACTTTAAATGCTCATTACTACTCACTGTTTATGCTGAAATAATGCATTATTTGAGTTGCAGTTTGCAAATAATGATCAAAGAGTGCCTTCCTCTTAATTAAATCATTGGTTAATCTGATGAGCCTTTTCAGGGGTCAAATGAATTAATTCAAGAAAAATCAATCCTATTGACTCCCCATTCTGCTGAATCATTTCAATTTTTATTATAAGGTTTTCTTCCTATACAGATTAAAATTCTTTATAACTGAAAAAAAAGCATTAAAATAAATATGGCATCTACCGTCTATTTTCAGTAACATTAAACTTTGACCCATGCTTAGGTGATCAGATAAACCACAAAGTGTTAGGAAAACTAACTTGATTAAATTAAGAAGAAGGAACTACACTATTAATAAGTAAGCAAGCAAATTTTGGACAACTTGACTCTTCCAATATTTCTTTCACATTTGATGTAAAATTTAATATGTGTTTAACACAGTTTATGTTCTCTTTCCTAGAGAGACACCTCCTCTATGGACGTCCTGCAGTGCTTTATCGGACTAGATATGATATCTTATATCACACTGACTTTGAAAGTGGTTATAGTGAAATATTCCTAATGCCACTCTGGACATCATACACTATTTCCAAACAGGTCATTGAAAAAATTGTGTTTCATGTTCTTCATGCAATTACATTCCTTGCATTAATGTAATGATTTCTTGCCTAACAGAAATTTGTCTTAGAAAATATTTTAATTTTTCTTGATCAAAGAAATCTTACACTGAAACTATTGCAAGATATTTTGAACTAGACTCTATCCAGTGCCCTAATAAATTCATGGGACTATGTTAAATTATTGATATATCAAGGGAGTATGCTAACACTTTTCATTGTTTTTACTCTGCTTGCCATTGCATGATAGTTGTAGAAGTCATCAAGATTTGACTGTTTGTTCTAATAGACTTTATTTTTTTATAGGAGTTTTAGGTTCACAGCAAAATTGAGTAGAAACAGAGTTCCCATATCCCCCTGCCCCAGCCACGTACAGCCTCCCTGACTGTCAACATCCCATTTTTTAATACAGATTGTGTGTGGGGGTTTCAGTTGTGGGGTAGATGAGATAGGTAAATTTTATCTAGAATTAGAAAAATGTATTTGGCAGTTGAGGTATGTTTTTGATTTCTGATTACAAGTGAATACATCCAGTGCTGCAAACCCAGCTTCCCGTTAGTATGCATGTGCATATGCCCTAGTACACACTTTTATAGAGGATATATCTATATTATTTATTTGAGTGTTCTTTTTTAAGCTGTTTCCCATGGAATCCTATCGAGTATTTCAACAGTGCAATTTCTGCTTTCCGTACTGTTGTTTTACTTGAGACTTTGATGAAAGAGTTCCACCACTGAAAAAACAAGAGTTTGAAAATTCCTGGCTTACTGCTTTTAAAACTGAGGCTTTTTTTTTTTTTTTTTTTTTTTTTTTTAGGAGTCAGGGTGTATCAGAGTATGAGCTATAGTAAAAACTAGAGGGGTTTTGGTTCTGACTATTCATGACAGAGCAGCCTGGTTTCAGTATTTCCCTGTCGCTTTAGCGTGGTCTTTGTGATGGCATTCCTAACTACCTCTGACTCCCTGTGCAGGCTGAGGTCTCTGGCGTCCCTGAGTACCTGACCAACTGTGTCCGGCCTGATGTCCGTGTGTCTCCGAGTTTCAGTCAAAGCTGTTTGGCCTACAAAAATGATAAACAGATGTCCAATGGATTCCTCTTCCCTCCCTGTAAGTTACAGAATATTAGGATCTGACCATTCTAGAGAGGTGTTACTTTCTGGAATCTGTACTGTTAGGATTTCTGTGGTCAGGTTTTCTTCAGAAGAGGTGGTCAAGAGATTGAAGAAGTGAACTTCTATGGGATCCTTCTAAAATCCTTCAGAAGAGAGACCACCTTTCAGAAATCCTATTGTCTAGAAGAATTCTAAAGCACAAGGGAATAGAGAGCGTGCCCCCTCTCATCATTAAATGGGAATCTGAAAGTGAAATCTTACATTGTTAGGACATTAAGGTTTTAAGTACCATCTATACAGGTGATCGCTTAAGAATATGAGAAGCCCTTTTATTATCTCTCAGTAAGGTGATGACATTTTTAAAGTCCAAATTATGCTAGTGAAATCAAGGAATTCTTTTAGGTAATATTTTTTTTTTCTTTTAGGTAATATTTAGTCAACCCAAGACTAGTAGGAAGCAAAAGCATTGTAAAAATTTTGGGTAGAGAACTCGGTGAAGAAAGGAGATTGAGTGGGAGGGGAAGTAGGAAATGCTGTATCAAGTAGGGAATAAGTAGAAAAAAAGAGTAGATCCATTCACCATTCACTTCAAGCAGTTTGGACCATTTTAGAAGGTTGATTTTTTTCATTGATATAGATTTTGGTAAGTAATGGACACTATTTGTTTGCCTAACGTTTAGATCTGAGCTCATCACCGGAAGCTAAATATGATGCATTCCTTGTAACCAATATGGTTCCAATGTACCCTGCTTTCAAACGTAAGTCTGATGTTTACCTAGTAAACTATTACTTATGAAAAGAAATATTTCTAAATTTACCACTTGCCTTTTCTACCTGTATATTGATTTCGATAGTAGTATCTGTCACATATTTTGCTTTTATATTATTTAAAGAACTTTCTTTTTAAAAAGATTTTATTTATTTATTTGAGAGAGAGAGAGAGACCATGAGCAGGGATGAGGGGCAGAGGGAGAGGGAGAAACAGGGTTCCCACTGAGCAGGGAGCCAGATGCAGAGATGATTGCAGGACCCTGATATCATGACATGAGTTAAAGGCAGATACTTAATGAACTAAATCACCCAGGCACCCCAATTTGTGAAGAACTTTCATGTAAATTCTCTACCATTAATCCAAAATATAAGTCTGTGAGGGAGATTGGCAGGTTGCTTGTCCCTTGGTTATAAATGAAAAATGAAAATCACAAGAAATCATCCAATTTCAAAATGACAGAAACTGAACCAAACCAATTTGGTATTTTGCTTCTAGACTGGTGTTCCTTTTATTTCAATGTTCATTATATTGGTGCAAGAAGGTCCTTCTTTGTGCTTTGGAGACCACTTGACATTTGACAACACTTATATTTATTTATTGAATGTTAAATTAAAAGCCACTAGCACTTCTCTCCTTCAGGTTAGGTGGTAATGATGTATTCTGAATGTTAACCATGAAACCCGGAAAAAACTTAAAGGGTCTTCTGAATCATGAGAATATTAAATTCAGATGGTCTTAGGGCTTTGCAAATTATTTTAGTTTCTTTGAACACCCATAATTTCTTTGTATATGCCATAAATATTTGTGGATGATAGTGATGCTATGAATGATATAGGCATAATGAGCCCTGCCCCTCAAACTGAATTCTAGTCCCCAGAGTATGACCACTAGCTACATAACCATAAAAATGTCATTTATCTTCTCATTTATAAAACTATGAGATTTGATTGCATGATCTCTATGGCTTATATGGATTTATGACTTAATTGTCCAATGGCCAGAATAATCCATTTATTTTCTATTTCTGATAACATTCACTCATTTGCCCATCCGTTCATCCATCCATCCATCCATTCGTCCATCCATCCATCCTTGCATCCATCCATCCATGTATTCAACGATAGAGAAAGCATTCTGGAATAACTTTTACTACCCTTTACAGTGAAGAAACTTATATGCTTAAAGGAGAGGTAGGAAAAGGAAGCACTTCTACCTACCTCCACTTGGCGAAGGAGCACTGGCTGTGTTACAGGACTTTTAGGGCTGAAATAAAGTCTCAGAATCCGAACACATGATTGTGAAGTGCATCAACAGTGGCAAGCTTCCCCAACTTGACATCGGTGAAATGGCCAACATGATTTAGAGAAAAAAAAAAGTTTATTTGATGTCCTAATTAGTAAATGAAGGTTTATTCAAAGGTGGGATCCATTGCTTATGAGTAAAAATTAAAGTATGCTTTTAAAAAGAGATTTCCTGGTATTTTCTTAGGCCCAATTGAGAAATGTTTCAGAAACTCACATAGATAAATTTGTCATAATATTACATGGAATGCATCTTCATTTAATTTCCACAAATCAGGGTTTCCTGGATTTCTTTATTCTTTACTGATGCTTTTTTGACCAAGCAGTAATAAATGAAACACACGGTACCACCTCGAGGCTGGCATGGCAAAAGGCCTTTCACAGAGAGCTCCCTGTTCTTCCCTAGGGGAATGGTTTTTTCACATGCCACATGTCTGTGGGTTTGGCCTTTTGACTGTTCTCATTGTTATTTCTTCCCCTCTTTGCCTTTCCAGTTTTTATGCTTAACATTTGAACTTTTCTCCCACTGTCCTCCTTTCTCTCTTACAAATATCTATGGTATTTTGGCTCCGGTGGGGTGCTTTGTCTTTCTCCTTCAGAGTAGAGTATCAGAAGGTATAAAGAACAGTAGAACCACTGTGAGAAAAACAGCCAAATGCTTTTTAATCAGGGGAGATAAGAAGTGATAACAGCCTGAATCTCAAAACCCCCATGTAAAGTAGGATGTAGTTAATTTCAGAACCAAGTCACTATGTGCCTTTCCTGTCCTCCTGTGTCATTCCCTTCTTTTGCCTTTCCTTTTTCCCCACTCTGCTCTTCTCTGCCCTTCTGATTGACCAGAATATAAACTGGAGCTAAGGTGGGTGAGGAAGTCTTCTCCAGGGGTGACCTTGAAAATGAGAAATGAGTGAAGCAGGAGAAGCCAGACGTGTACAGATTAGGGTTTCCCCAGCAAAAAGAAGAGCAGATGCAAATGCTTAGTCTGAAACAAGTTTGGCAAATGGGAAGACAGTAAGAAAGTCATGTACCAGAGGTGGAAAGAAGTGGGAAGTAAAGTCATGCAAGTAGATAGGGGCCACAGTGGAAAGCTGGGATTTTATTCTGATTGCAGTGATACATCATCTGGAATGTTAGAAATGGAAAGTTGGGAAGAGTGTGATACAATCTGATTATGGTGCAAAAGGATCCAAATGACTATTATGTAATGGGCTGCTGGGAAATATGAATTTCTCACTGAGAGCCTGAGAAGTAGTCTTTTGTGCTAGTGGTCATAGTCTTTTGTGGTAGTTCTTTGTAGAGAAGACAGTAGCTGAAACAGGATGGATGCAGTAAAGATGCAGAGAGATGGTAAGATTTGGATGTTGGGAGTTTATTACAGAGATAGCCCTGGCAGGGCTTGTTCACATGTATATGAAAGAAAGAGCCACATCAGGAATGACTCCTAGGATTTGGACTTGAACCTGTGAGTGAGGGAGTGCCATAAACTGATAAGAAGTTGGGAGTTAGAGCAGGATTGAGAACAAAGACCAAGAATTCTGTTTGGATAATTTTTTGCTAGACATGATGATTATGTATTCAAGAAGATCATGAAATGAGTGATTGGATAACATGTCGGGAATTCTTTGGAAGGGTCAGGTCTAGAGACACAAATTTGGAAGTAAGCAAATCTATGAGATCCTGGTGGAAGAAAGAGTAGACAAAAACCCTTTTTCAGTTTCTCACCAACACTTTGCTTCCTCCTTTGTATACATGATTCCCCTTTCCTACTGTGTTTCCACCTCTTTGCCTAGAAAACACCCACTTATCCTTCCGATCTCAGCTCAGGAGCCACTTTGTGAGGAACCCTTCCTTGACTTGTTGATCTAGATAGACTAACCTCCCCTACCAATGTCTCCATACTTTTTTCTCTGCCGGTTCATAAATCACACACACACACACACACACACACACAGCTAGTACTTGAGGGTGAATTCTTTTCAAGAGTTGCAACAGCTCTACTATCTCTTTGCTTATGACATTTGGCTTGTAGAATGCATCCTAAAAAGAATTCCACCACAGCAAGGAGTTTTGTTCGTGAAGAATGGATTTTTTCCTCCCTACAGGAGTCTGGAATTATTTCCAAAGGGTATTGGTGAAGAAATATGCCTCAGAAAGAAATGGAGTTAATGTGATAAGTGGACCAATTTTTGACTATGACTATGATGGCTTACATGACACACAGGACAAAATCAAACAGTAAGTTTGTCATTTCTACTCAGTGTGTGTTTTTAAATTCTAAGATCTCTCTCAAGGCTCTTTTACAAATATTCACATGCTAGAGAAGAGCTGATACCCCTGAAATCTTTTGCTCTTAGAATCTCCTTGTGATTTCTTCAGTGCTTTTGGGCCTTTGTTTAAATGTGGTATTGGTGGTTAGAATGGAATGGAGTTTTTTGGTAAATAAGTGTACTTTTCTATTTCATGAGAGAAGTGTGCCAAAATATTTTTTTTTAAGTTTTTCATTTATTCTTTAATAACTCTTCAGTGGAAAGATGATAACATTCACTCATCTCCAGTTTGGGGGGTGGGATTTTTGAAATCCCTTAGATTTTCTGAGTCACTATACCTTAATAGGAAATTGCATATAGACTTTGGTCAAGTCTAGTTGTTTCCTTCTCCATGATACTCTTGAGGAGATAAAAAGATAAGGTATATTTGCTCAGAAGGAACTTAACAGTTCCTACAACAGAAGGCAAGAAGATACAAATACAATAAATTCATAAGAAGTCATCTATTTTTAAAAAAAGATTTATTTATTTACTTGAGAGAAAGACAGAGAGTGCACATGCAGGAGAGGAGCAGAGGAAAAGAGAATCCTGAGGTAGACTCCCTGCCGAGCAAGGAACCCAACTGGGGGCTCGATCCCAGGACCCTGAGGTCATGCATGACCTGAGCCAAAATCAAGAATCAGCTGCTTAACTGACTGAGTTACCCAGGTACCCCTCATTAGAAGTCATTTAGTTTTATACATGCATGAAACAGAGAGTGGCACAAAATATGATAGGGTTTAATTGTGCTTTACAGACAAGTAGGAATAAATGCCATTTTTTCATAAATATAATGAATAAAATAGGGGTTATCTTATTCCTTTTCTCGTCATCCATAAGAGAAATTTCATCTTAATTGTACATTCCTTTTATTGCTGATCCTTGTTATAGTTTTTAGCCAAAATTATCATTTAGATCATATATTTTGAAAATGATTAAAATTAAGAGAATAGAAAACCAGGTAAGGAATTGGGAGTTTCTGTACTTCATTTTACTGGAAAAGATTTTTTTCTTTTAAATTTCTAGGTTTGTTATTAGCTCATCAGTCCTTAGTATTTCCTTGAGTAAATGAGTTCTCTGTACCAAGTTCAGCATCTCATTATGGCTTAAAAGGGCTTATTATTGCCCTAGCCCCAGTGTCTCCTCCTCAGGTCCACTTTACATAATTCTATGTATGTTATCTTCCTGAATCATGGGATCTCACAATGTCTCTCCCTGGCACAGAAACTTTCAATGAGGTCTTACTACTTAAACAATAATGCCCAAATCCCACAAGGTGGCTCTCAGAAGCCTGCAATTTATGGTTTTTCATTGACTCTTTCAGCCTTACATTTCTATTATCTTGGTCTGGTCATCATGTCCAGCCTCTGAGTCTTGGTTCAAGCTGTTTTCTTTGCCTGGAATATCACTTTCACCCTGCTAGGTCGAGAGAAAGAGGGCATTCCAGACAGCGAAAGCATTATGTTCAACATATAGAAGGAGGCTAGTGCTTAGAAATGAAAATGGATTCAGTTGAATGGGAGTTAATTTTAGTGACTTAGGTGGTATTCATTGGTCACCATTTATTTATTTATTTTAAAGATTTTATTTATTTATTCATGAGAGACACAGAGGAAGAGGCAGAGACATAGGCAAAGAGAGAAGCAGGCTCCCTGCGGGGAATCTGATGCCGGACTCCATCCTAGGACCCCAGGATTCTGACCTGAGACAAAGGCAGATGCTGAACCACTGAGCCACCCAGGTGCCCCCTTTGGCCACCATTTTAAAAAGAAAGCTACTACATCAGTTGTCATTTTGTTTTTCCTTCTTGCTCTAGGTATGTGGAGGGCAGCTCCATTCCCGTACCAACCCACTACTACAGCATCATCACCAGCTGCCTGGATTTCACTCAGCCTGCCGACAAGTGTGATGGCCCCCTCTCCGTCTCTTCATTCATCCTCCCCCACAGACCAGACAATGAAGAGAGCTGCAATGTGAGTTCAAAGACAGTCCTTAAAAATGACTCATCTTTGTTTCTTAATTTAGATTCCCACTGGTAAGCTCTTACATACTTATTATAAGACATTTGGACTATACAGTGTAACCAAGTAGAAAGAAGAAAAAGACCCAAACAAAACTTTGCTGACCACGTGGGATCGTTGTGTCTGAATGGCTTTTTAATTTTCAGTGTTGGGGGTGAAGCATGAGAGTGTGCATTTATTGTGGTTCTAATTATGCATTGGATTTTATCAAATGATAAAAGCATCCAAATGTTTTTGGTTTTGCAAGATACATACTTTGTAAAGGTAGGATGAAAGTAGCAACATCATGATCATTGTTAAAACTAGGAAGAATTCACAGGGATTCTTTATTTTTTAAAAGATTTTATTTATTTATTTGAGAGAGAGAGAGAGCATATAGGGAGAGTGAAAGGGAGAAGCAGATTCCCTGTTGAGCAAGGAGCCTGATGTGGGGCTTGATCCTAGGACTCTGAGATCATGACCTGAGCTAAAGGTAGATGCTTACTTAACTGAGCCACCCAGGTGCCCCCACAGGGGTTCTTTATATTATTCTCTCTACTTTTGTGCACATCTGAAAATTTCTATAATAAATTATAGGCGTATATACTTTATAAATCAGACTTTTCATTTTCCTGCCAGTTATGAGGGCAGTTGTAACAGGTCATCCCATTCTCAAATAGCACAGATGACTTGTACATAGAGGCAGGAAGTCGTCATGAGAAAGCCCCAGGTGGTGGGCTCCTGACCCTGTACTCCTTCTGCCTACACTTGGGGACAGGTCACATCACTTCCCTAGATCTCTTTAATGTGACAGAAAGGCTGTGCCCCGAGGTTAACTTTAGAAGTAATAGTCCCCATGATTTTGTTTGATAGAGTAGAAGGATCAGGGGTATAATCTACTGAAGAGGGTTTTAGTCATATTGGGAATGAGGATAATTGTGGGACATGTGGTTTTAAAAGTTGCTTGGAATCAAATTTAAAATGAAAGTAGTAGTAATAGTAGCCATAGTGGCACAGGTAATAATTGCCGCATTTACTGAGTCCATGTTGCCAGCCAAGAACTGTGCAGGTCCCCTACACAGATTATTTCTAGTCAGCTCTTTCCTCTTCCAGGCAGGCGTATGCATTCGTCTTCCTACTCCCATTTAATTAATTGTTTTGAAAGTTCTAGGTAATAAAGAAGTATGATACATTTTTGCCTGGCTAGTCGGTAGGAGAGCAGAACTCTAGAGTCAAGTCTTCTGACTTCAAAAGCCCATCCTCTTTGTTTAAAGTTCATTAGATTTCCATAGCTGAACCTGGGGACCTTAGAAGCTCTTCTAATTGTACAGGTATTAGGTAGCCATGGACAATGCTAACACATAAGAGCAACATTCTAGGCTCTGCTTTAGGGAGATAAATTTCAGTTGGAAAGGGTCAAGTGTGCTGCTCAAAGTGCTTTGGTAAGATTCACGGGATTGGGGTAACAGAACTAGTTTAAAAGAGAGAGTGGAAGGCAGCAGTATTATACTAAAAGATCAATAAGATTCTTGTAAATAATTTGGCGGGAGGTCGAGAAGGAGGGAACTACAAGTTAAAGGCAAGCTGTTGTCAACTTATTGGCATGACTTTCTCCAGTGTGATTATCTGTAACCACGAGGGTAGCTCATGGTGTACCAGGGGGATGTAATGCCTCTGTAAAACTTGATATACTTTCTTTGGACTTTGGTTTTACTAAAAACTTATGGGGAGGTAAAAATCTTTGCAAAAACCTAAGCCCATAGAGTATGGAGTGAAATTCTAAACTGTTGTGCATTTTTAAGACAGAAGATTACCAAGACATTTGAGACTTACAGTAGGCCACTTAAGGTACACCTAGGTTCCTGGGGAGCATATGTTCACCTTTCTCTCTCTCTGTTAGGGGAACATGGTGATGGGACACTCAGTTCAAAGGCAATCTTCAGTCACCCTAAATTGTACAACTGACAAATGAAATCCACATGTCCTCACAGGTCTTCCTCCCCCTTCTGGCTCCTGACCGTGCTAAGAACTTTGAGATGTTTCTTGTCAAGTTCATGGCCAGCATGCTTCTTATTCTTATTCCACCCACACGGACACCTGTCTTTGCTCTGAAGGTCACCTTAAGACTGCTGGGGCTTGAATTCACAAGCTTATTTAGGAGAAAGGAAGAAAAGGCAGGTGAAGGGTCAATGTCCATAGCAAGAGAGATAATAAGCAAGTTGATGGGTAGGCATTTTTGTTTGCATTGATCTTCTGAATTATTTATTTTTAAAGTGTTTCCTTCCCTTCCCCTGATGCACATGAACTTTTACTTGAATGTTATTAGTTTCGCATTTCACTCCAGAGTCTCCCGTAGCAAATACTTCTGTGGATTGCCAGCTCGCAACAGGCAGAAGGTATTTTCTTCCTGGTTGCATAGCCAGTATTTCCTAATGACTAGTGGCAAGCTAGATTTTAGCATGTGAGA
Source organism: Canis lupus dingo (assembly GCF_003254725.2). NCBI lineage: Eukaryota > Metazoa > Chordata > Mammalia > Carnivora > Canidae > Canis > Canis lupus. The sequence continues at coordinate 18,783,904 of NC_064255.1, read as the reverse complement.
ACCAGAAGAAAATGCCCTTCAAAGGAAATTGGCAAATTGCTTCCCAAGGAAAGAAATAGCAAGAGACATTTTTTTCTTTGAATTCTTATAATCCCAGCTGGCTACTATTTAAATTAGGAAAAACCTTTTCATCCCTTTGTATATTTGAATGATTGCATTTACAAAAGGAAAAATTAGACCAAAATCAAATAAAAAGTTGAATATGAAAATTCTCCCAAAAATATAACTTCATGCTTACTCTGCTTACTCTGAGGGGGTCCTGATCCATTTGGAGACCTCCTACTTCGTTAATTATATGGTCGCACTGAGGATTGGTCAGTACCGTTGTGGGCAGAGATATATTTAGGTCTGTCCTTTCCTGTGAATCGCAGAGAACTTGGTTAGCTTGGGTTAGGAGGGTGGGGCATGGAGGGTTAAAATCCTTACTTCCCCAGCCTGCAAAGCAATTTCTTCCTATTTCTTCATATTGCCTGGGATGGCCAGGCATCAGTTTCCTGAACCAACACCCTCGTGAGACATATTTAGCACTGGCAAAAGCTGCTGTAGCTCCCTGTCCAGGTCTGTGTGGGTTGGAGCTTTCCGAGAAAACCCATTGCAGGTTCTTAGGCTTTGGTGGGGAGTTCATTGAGACCACTAGTGGTGAAGGCAATGGGTGAGGGCATTTCTGGACCTACTCAGCCCTGGAACCTACAGCCACCCTTCAACTTGTAGAGTGTCTATTGGGAACCATTGCAATTCTGGGGGCATTTGGGAATGAAATTACTTGCAAAGGACCCTCCCTGCCTCAGGTCTACTGATGAAGGTAGGCATTCCCCCACCCACCCGGAATTCTCAGGGCTCTCAGATCTCATTCTTTCTCTGAACTTCCCACAAAAGTGAAAGAAGATATTTTTAAATGGTAAAGGACTACTCTTCCTGAACTACTTTTTAGTTTCATCTTAGATATGAATAAATTGTTTGGAGTGGGACATCTGGATATCTTTTATCTGGAATTTGTGCCGATGAGGAGGCCATCTTGGCAAGTAGCTAAGACAGAAAGAGATTTCCTTCCTTTTTTTCCAGGGCATTGTTTCCTTACTGTACCTTTCATATCCCTTCTTCTTTTCTCTTCTTCTCCCTGCTGTCCAGGGAGCTACTGAAGTAAGCATTATTTTCCTCGTGAACCAATGAAGAAAGCCTAGAGAGGTTAAGTAGCTTGGCCAAGGTCTCACATCCAGGAAGTCATAAAGCCACAATTCCAACCTAGGCCTCTTGGCCTCCAAAGCACCAGGTGTAGTTTCCAAGCTGCTTTAAGTTGAACTCATTATTCAAATATCAATTCACTGCAATTTAATAGATGACATACTTGACATTGTGGGTTCTTCTGAAAGACTAGGAACACATGCATGAAATTTTGTGCATCAGGCATAAACTCTTCACTTTCCTTAGGAGCCAGAAGGGCATTCCAAATTACTTGTGCTCTGTACTCAACATTGCAGTTTGACAGCAGCGAGGAAAGAAACAAATTACTGAACTCTCCAGGGCCTTTGGTTTTTGTAATTTTGATTTATGTTCTGAAAACCTATTGAGTCAAATGCCCTTTCACACCACACATCTCATTTATTTGGTACAGCTAATTGCTGTTGAAAACGTTTACAGCCAAGGGCAGGTATTTGTGGCAAGGTACCAGCAGGAATGTGGTAGAGCGGCCTGGGGAGGCCAGGAAGGAATAGCGCGCATTGGCTCTGCATGCAGGAGTGTAGTGGGGTCATTTGTGGACTTGAAGCAAATTGCCCATTTGGAGAAGCTTCTCTGGAAAAGTCTGACTCTGATTGCATTCTGTTTCCATTGCAGAGCTCAGAGGATGAATCGCAATGGGTGGAAGAACTCATAAAGATGCACACAGCTCGGGTGCGGGATATCGAACAGCTCACCAGTCTGGATTTCTTCCGCAAGACAAGCCGCAGCTATCCAGAAATTCTGACACTAAAGACATACCTGCATACGTATGAGAGTGAGATCTAACTATCTGATCATCTGCAGTGCAGTCTTATCAACTGGTGTATATTTTTATATTGTTTTTGTATTTATTAATTTGAAACCAGGACATTAAAAAAATGTTAGTATTTTAATCCTGTACCAAATCTGACACATTACTCCTGAATGACTCCACTGTTTTTCTCTAATGCTTGATTTAGGTAGTCTTGTGTTCTGAGTAGAGCTTGTAATAAATACTGCAGCTTGCATTTTTAGTGGAAGCTTCTAAATGGTGCTGCAAATTTGATATTTGCATTGAGGAAATATTAATTTTCCAATGCACAGTTGCCACATTTAGTCCTGTACTGTATCGAAATACTGATTTTGTAAAGTTGCATTCATTTACTGTTAATTATGACAGACATATTTAAGCCTTATAGACCAATCTTAAATATAATAAATCACACATTCAGTTTTTTTTTCTGGTTTATTTGGCCTCTGTTTCTTTTTTTTTTTTTTAAGATTTTATTTATTTATTCATGACAGACACACAGAGAGAGAGAGGCAGAGACACAGGCAGAGGGAGAAGCAGGCTCCATGCAGGGAGACTGACGTGGGACTCGATCCTAGGTCTCCAGGATCCCTCCCTGGGCTGAAGGCGGTGCTAAACTGCTGAGCCATTGGGGCTGCCCCCTCTGTTTCACTTATAAATTAGAGTATTTGCTTCTGATATATTCATGCATGAAAGATACACATTTTTTTTTTTTTTTTGTATTGGGCCCTCTTCCTCGCTGTGTAGAATGCATGTAGTCAAAGGGACATACATGGTATTCGACCACAGTGGCTTGAATAAGACAGTTTAGGTACACATCACTGGGAAATCAGGAGAACAGAGGGCAAGGGGAACCAGAAGACCTCTTGAATACACTCTTTCACCAATCTCTTTGAAAAATATTTTGACTTTTGGAGGAGTAGGTTCTTATGATAAATTAGTTGGTTTAAAGCTCTAAGTATTAAGCTCAACTGAGACTGTCTTAAACATATATTCTGTATAAGGTATCAACCTATGAATCATGGAGGATATAAAAAGAAATAAGACAGTGGGTTAAGGCATAGCTGTAAAAGTGTAATGAACCCATTCAGGTAGAAAATAATAAATAATAATAAATAATAAAAAGTGTTAGTAGTAGTACAATATGACAGGGATCTAAATGGTAGGTAGAATGGTTGAGATGGACACAACTTTAAGTAATGAAACAAGAGTAAGGAATTTTCTGATTGTGTCTTGAAGAAAGGATCACACTAGCATCCTAATATCTCTAGCAGTTGCTAATCCCCCTTTCAGAAAAAAAGGAAAAGAGGACAGCGTATTGCTTTGTTTTCTTTATGTTACTTTTTACAGTTGCCCCTTTCGTGGTTGGTGAAATGCGTTTTTCATTTCTATAAAGCTTCCTTCAAAAATAAATTTGTTTAAGTAGGAAGATATTTGTGAAATAAAAAACACATTATAACAGAAGTAGGAGAGATTTTAAAGGGATATGGGAAACGTCACGAAGGTGGTAAGAGAAAAAGAGTGATGGCTGGAAACCAGCTATTGGAATCCCCAGGAAGAACTGAACATGATGATACTAATGACTGCTGTATTTATGGAACAGCCACTATATTCCACGCACATCTCTGGCCCTTCATATGCCTTGTCTCTAAACACTGAAAAATGAGGAGCTCAGGGAAGATTACATGGAAAAGAGAAAAATGAGGATGGCAACAGGGAAGAATGCTTGCATTGGGCTTTGTAGTTTGGGCTAGGGTGAGAATATGGTAGAAATGAATTGGAATATGACTCATTATTTGTTTGATAGTTGATAGCAACATATTGATCACTTGCTACCTATACTTGCTGTTGGGGATGACACTGCAAAAGACAGACATGGTTCTAATTGTCATGGTTGTGATACAGGTTGTGAAGGAAGTAACAGGTGCAGAGGGACAAGGGGTAGCAAGAGAAAAGCCGAGACTTGGAGGATGAGAAGACCTTTGACTGGAAAGAAGAGAGTGGCCAAGGACCAGGGGTGGGAAAGATCTTGGAATGTGTGAGGATCTGAAAGGAGACAGGTGTACCTGAGCGTAGGGGCAAGGTTGATAGGGACCAGGTGAGTAGACCCTTAGAACCATAAGTGCAATGGAAAAATAAAGAAGTCTCAAGCAGGAGTGTGACAATCTGATTTACGATTCCAGTCTATTGACAGAGATACGTAACAATTACATAGTATGCTCTAAACGTAATTCCACGTAAAGTACACCTGATACCCGTGAAGTGCTATCATGTTGTTTCCCAGCAGTAATGCTACAAGAGAAGGGTCGCTTCTGTGTTTTATTAATAGTGGTAATAGCTGCAAGCTCCTGGCCCAGCTAGATTTCTGTATCACCTCAAATTGAACTCTTCTCAAAATAGATTATACTCGAGGCTTTTGGGGTGAGCAGTTGCAAATTTAGTTGAGCACTGCTGCTCTATTTTTATCCTTAGGTCAAATCTTTCTTTCTCATAAATAAACTTCATACCCAGAGAGAACATCAACCACTCTGTATTTCAGGTGAGTGGCTTTGCCGATAAACACATGCCATTAATTGTGGGGTTATTTACAAAAGTCCCTGAATGGACAGGGGCTCTGTTAAAATGAGGCCTGAAGGACTATTTTAAGTTGGGGTATTTGTTATTTTTTATATTGAGACCTTAGTCCATTCATGCTTTCATTGAGCAAGTTGCCAAAGGCTCGCTAGCATGGTGGTCCCTGTTCTAGTGGATGGATTCAGAAATTGCCTCTCTAAAATGAGCTCACTGTAAATAGTGTAAACCAGGAAAGCAGCCACATGGTTTCCCAAGAGCAAAAACATTCTGAATTGTTTTTAGGAGAGTTGACTTAAAAAAAAATCTCTGAACAAAAGTAATGTTTGGTGCCAGTTGGGTTTGTATAACTGCCCAAGAGCCACAGCCCCCAAATCCACTGCCCATTATTCCTTGTGGTGGTTGGGAAGAGGGTGACTATAGTAAAGTCCAGATGATTCCTCCGGTTTGTACTTCTCTCACTTCAACTGTCTCTCACTCTGTCTTTGCTGAGTCAGGGCCGGGCTGCCTTGTGGGTGGGAAGTGGTAAAGGCAAGGGGAACTCTCTCATGGCTTTGAGCAAAAGGACTGTATGGGACAGTGAGGGACCAGGTTTAGATGTTTGAGTTTGTAAGCTGGGGTAAATAGAGCACTGCTGGAGGCCCAACCGAGAGTGGCAGGAGTCTCTGTTTGGGCTGCATTTCTAGGAAGCACATGTCCCTGACCCCTCTTGGCAGGGATGTTCAGTTTGGGCTGGAATGCAAAAATGGAAATGATGCCCTGCCCTCTGAAGTTTTGCACTCTGGCTATTGGGAGCAGGCAAGACTCCAGTACTTGTGTGACACTGGGCGCTGTGCCCTCTAATTCCTTCAGGTGGCTGCTTCCCCGCCTTTAGGGAGTTCCTCCCACAAAGTCTCAAGTGCCATTCAGTGTTCGATTGAGTGCTTGAGTGCTGGAGACCCTCTGCAGTATTCTGGGAAGGGAAAAGCGCCAGCATTTCAGGCTGGAGACAAGAGTACAGGCCCATCAGGCCACAGTTAAATGCTGGAGATTTGTCGGGGCACCTGGGTATTGCAGTAGGTTCAGCGTCTGATTCTTGACTTCAGCTCAGGTCATGATCTCAGGGTTGTGAGGTCGAGTCCTGAGTTGGGGTTCTGCACTGAATGGGGGGTCTGCTTATGATTCTCTCTCCTCTCTCTCTGCCCTTTCCCTGGTTGCACTCTCTCAATAAATTAAAAAAAAAATTTTTTTAAAGCTGAAGATTTGCAGTTGCATGGTGTTGGGCAACATAAACTCTAAATTTTTTCATCTTATGTAAAACAGTGATAACAATACTTACTTCTCAGACTTGGTGTAAAAATTATGGCAGGAAATCTCACTGAATTATAATTTGGTAAAAATTTTCCCTTATTTTTATCTCCATTTCCCACCAAGGAGGACATACTCTTTTAAAGTATTTTCTTGGCTTTGAGTCTTTTTGCAAAGTAGGGGTGGGAAGTCGAAGCAATCTGAAATGAATGGATTTCCTGTCTTTTGTGAAACAGAAATCCACTGAAGAGGTAAAAAGAAATAGGCTTTAGAGTGCTGAGAGAGAGAGAGAGAGAGAGAGAGAGAGAGAGTGGCTTTTCCTTGGATTCAGAATTGGAGAGAAGTCTGTGGATCTGAGCATGTGGTTACACTCCAAGGTGTGCTATGTGATCCTTTTGGGGAGGTGGGACCTAGGCCCTGGGGGTCCTGTCCAGAGCCTGGAAACAGGAGATTAGCAAACCTCAAGGGACCTACACACACACATGCACAGCAAAGACATGCATGCCAATGAAACTTCTCACATCATTTTTTCATTTACTAGATTCTGGTATGACCCTGGGTGAGGGGATGTTGGGAACTTCAGGAAAGTTTGAATGAAAACATCATGTGAGCCATGTAAGCTGGATGTGCACATTAGAAAGGAAACTTATTTTAGGGAAATAAAGTTTTATTTCTTGTGCAGTGAGAAATATACCAGCTACCTTTGGAAAATGCTTAGCACCATGCTTGCTACACGCCAGGTGTTCAATAAGTATTAGTTGAGTAAAATCAAGCTAAGAAGAAAGAAAAAGATATGGGAAGAGTAGCCTGAGAGGAAGGAAACAGTGGGTTTTATGAAACCCTGGGATAAAGACACTTGCAAAACGGAGGAAGTGGTCAGCGACATCAAATGCCAGAGAGAAGTTAGACGGGAATTTGAAAGCATCCACTGAATTTTGCAATAAGGTGGTCATCTCTGACCTTCCTGGAAGCAGATTCAATGAAGTGGACTGAAAAACAGCCAAATCGCACTGGGGTGAGGAGAGAATGGGAGAGCATAATGGAGGCAGTGAGTAGCGACTACTCTTTGAAAAAACAAGAAATAAGATAAATAGACAATAAGGCAGGCTGGGGTTAGGATGGAGGGACAATTTGATTCTATTTAGGATGGGAAAGAACTTTAATAGGCTGTTGAAAAGATTTGATAATCTTGGAAAGGCACTAATGGGTAAAGCAGTTGAGTTGCAAACAAATCTGAAATCGAAAGCAATTGATAGACTCAGCTGTAATAGATTTGCCTTCAAATTAAGGAATAATAAAATTACCTCTTTGGGTAAGTGTTAGTATAGGACACATTATGTACATCCCGCTTTGCGAAATGGTAGCCTGAAGGCTGGATACAAACCACAGATTGCTTTGTTGTGCCCATGTGACACTTAAAAAAATGAGTTAGATGCCAAATTTGAACATCAACAAATTTCACATAAAAATCCAGCTTTTTGACTTCTCTTAAAATGTTAAGAGTTTTTTCATTAGTCCCTGTAAGCTATTGTTTCTGTCAACAATAGGTGGAAGCCTATTTGGCTGTCCTCGGGGCAATGGTTCTCTAGAACAGGGGTTGGCAAATATTTTCCATAAAAGGCTTTGCCATACAATCTCTGATTACTCATTTCTGCCATGGGAGTGCAAAAGGAACATGGGCACTACATAAACGAAAGACCTGTGCTTTGTTCCACTAAACTTTATTGTGGACACTGAAATTTCAATTTCATTTAATTTTCATGCATCAAGAAATACTGTTCTTTGGGTTTTTTTTCCTAACCACTAAAAATTGTAACTGTTCTCAGTTTTTTGGCCAGGTAGAAACAGGTGGCTGACTGGATTTGGCCCTTATACCATGATTCCTAACTGCTGCTTTGACTCACCACCCATCCTTTTGTTCTTTCCACTCTAGGTGGAGGACAAGTTCCATTTTTTATTGTGCATTTGTTTTTCTCCAACTTGCCCTATCATATTAATTTACTTTGCTTGTCTTTAGGCATTTGCCTTTGACCCCCATGTAGGGTGACCAGATGCCTTGGATTGAAAGACTGTCAAGCGGATCCCTGGGTGGCTCAGCGGTTTGGCACCTGCCTTCGGCCCGGGGCATGATCCTGGGATCCTGGAGCCCAGGAATTGAGTCCCGCATCAGGCTTCCTGCGTGGAGCCTGCTTCTCCTCTGTCTGTGTCTCTGGCTTTCTCTCTATCTGTGTCTCTTGGAATAGATAAATAAAAAAAAATCTAAAAAAAAAAAAACTGTCAATACTAAAACCAGGAAAGTCTTGGGCAAACCATGAGAACCTGGTTTACATTATTTTACATTTCTATTAGTACTTTGCCTCTGAAAAGGCATTGCGTTTTAAAATAACTCATTTAACAATCTTCAGTAATCTTTCATCTTTTTCCTTCCGTAGGGCTTTGTTTGCCATCTTGGTAGTAACTTCGACCAGACCAGTGTTGTACTTTAATCTCCTTATCTCCTCCACCTCCGAAGTAGCAGATCTTGTCTCATTCAGTATACTCAGAGCACTTTGGGTAGTGCCTCACATGGGTTTGGTGATCATCAAGTGAGAGATGAGTGACTGATGAACCTTATTCTCTCTTTACCCTCTGAGACAGTTAATGTCATTATAGGTGAAAAACTGGGCTGAGATGAAAATCTAATGGTAACCTAGAGGCCCACATCTTACTCATGACTTCTGGCTTCCCAAAAGGAGAATTGAGTTTCTTCTCTGGGTTGGTGATGTCTACTCTGGGCCATGAAAACACCCCAGCCAGAAACCTGAAGTATTTTTGTCCTGTTCCCCCACTTTGCTGAAATTTAATTGCCCACTTGGTCAAAGGACCAAAAACTTTTTGCTTTCCTTTACCTTTGAGACAAAATAAATTCAAGGGACACTTAGCAGTGAGCTGGGCACCATAGCTCTTTTATGTGATTTTAAATTAAATAGGTTCTTTTATATATCTTCCCTCCCTGACTACGGGCAAGACATTTTGTCCTTCAGGGATTTTCTCTGAATAATCTCTAAAGTGAAAACTCTGGGTCGGATTTTATGATTCTTAACTCTCAAGTACAATCTCCAGCTTAGATTGGCCTGTTTGAGAATATTGACTCATCCACTTATTAGCAATGAGAACTTGCAAGTCACTTAACTTCACCAAACCTCACTTTCCTACCTGTAAAATGGGCCTAATAAAGCACCTACCTCAAGGGATCATTATGAGAATTCTATTAGATAATCGAGATAAAGCTGGCATGAAGATTAGCAATGTTCATTGCAAATACACACACATGCAAAAACAATTCAAACTGTCTCACATGGGTTTGGTGATCATCAAGTGAGAGATGAGTGACATAAGTCAGACTATTTAATCGACTCTTGTTTTGTTGATCTTCTTTGAAGCTATCAGAATGTAGAGATTATCACAAAGACTCAGTAAACTATGAGGGACCTTTGCAGTGCTTTGGGATGCTGGGGTCCCCCTCCCCCTTAGGAGGCAGTACCCCAATATCCTTCTAAGATACCACCTTCGTTTATCACTCTCTGAGTTCGTGCAATTTGAGTGATATGGATCCACTCCAGCTGTATGGGAATGCTACTCAGATCTGACCAGTTTTGATTTGTTTCTTTCCTGGGCACAGTGAGTGGTTCTGAATGGCATGTGACCTAATCAGGAACAATGTGACACAGTGAGACTGGCTGGAACATTCAGAAAGGAGATTCTCTTTCTCACTAGACTTGAACCCAGAAGGATGTAAAGCTGGACCAGGATATTCTTTCTTCCTGGAGGAAAGACCACTCCAGATATGGTATACTATAGTGGATACAGAGAGACGTACAGAGAAACGACCTGGGTCCTCTGTCCAAGCCAAGCATGTTAGGTAGACATTACTACTAACTTTTAAGTAACATGAGCCAACATATGTCTTTACTTCAGCTAGTTTGGGCTTGAATTTGATACATAATTGAAAGAGTTCTGTCTCACGGAGGAGCTAGTGATTTTGTCCTTCTCCAGCTTAAGGGATATGAATCAATCCAAGACTCAGAAAATGATTTTCACGACACAGCCCCTTTGCACCTCCTCATCATTAACTGCTTCATCTCAAAGCTCCTGCTTCAATTTCTTTTTGCCACATTACCACCTCCATTAGTTCATCTCCTCTGTGTCTTGCCTGGTCACAATCATACCCTCCTACTAGCTCCCTCTCAGTGCCTGGCTCCCTCATCTATGCCTACTGGTCTTTGACTGACTCAAACCTGGCGACCCACACCCTTGAAGTGCCGCAGTGAACAAATATGTAACCACTACTAATATCTAGCAACTGGTCCCATCGTATTCCTTCTGAGATTTCTCAGTTATAGGGATAACCTTGAGTGTCCAGATCCTGCATGAGGCTGGCGAGAGACCTACTTCATTTCTTTTTTTACAAAACCCACAGACCAGCTCATTCAGCTGAATTAGATGAGAGTAGCCCCAGAGGCATCCACTGTGAAGCTTGCGGATTCCTCACTTGTAGAGGCTGGAGAAGAAGGGGAGGCAAAGGAGAGCCAGAGTGTGGTGTGATCATAGTATAATTTTCCTCCCTCTGGGAGCAGTTCAAGCATATTCTACCAATGTCAGGGAACCAATGACTCATCAAATAGTCCAGTGTTGGTTTTGGAAAAGGGAGAGGAAGTCACTGCTTTGGAGCTCAGTGATGGATTTGCACTAAGGTGAGATCTCATCGCACCAGTGGGACTGAAATATTGGCAGTAATCCCTTGCTCTTTTCTGAGCCCGGGAGAGGTGCCATGTCCCCCAGATCCAGGAGCAGGGTGACGTACTTGCAGTCAGAAAATATTGAACATAAGCTTTCCAAAGGTAACACCTCCCGTGCCTCCAAGGACCGAGTTGCTGTCTGCGAAGTGAAGCTCTGATTCCCATAAGACAAGAAAAGGACCAGCCTTGCCTTCTGTCCTGCCACACTAGCAGAGGTGAAAGTGGGGAGAACATCTGTCACTTGGTTAATCTGGGCAAATGCGAGCTACAGATGAAAAGCAGCTGTAAGAGAGAATCTTGCTAGACATTTCTATTGTTGGCCCATTTCTCTACTCCATTTGCTGAGTTTGGGAAGTGAGAAAGCACAATTATTGTTTTGGAAGCATGAGCGAGGGACATAAACCCAAGAAAGGGAAAAACAACAATGGATGGGGGCTATTCAGCAAACCCCACAGTTCCTTATGTGACACTTGCTTCAGAGGAACTCATGCTACTTGCATGTTACAGGTCACACGTGTAGTTGATGTAACTGATGTGTTGAAGTGGAGATAACTCATGGGGCAGGGGTGAGTCACCTTCTATGACTCCCCCCCCCCCGCTTTTTTTAATGGTCTTGACCAAAGACCATCACTTCCCGACCTTCTACATTCTTCAGAAAGTCTATACCTCTCCTGTTCAGTCTTTTCTTTTTTGAAATGATGAGGTGTGTGTAGATGCTTGTGTATGTTTGGTGGTGGGGATGGGGGTTGGGAGTGAAGTCTCATGGTCACAGGGCCTGTTCCATCTCTTCCTAGTAAGTCCTGGGAGAAGTAGGGAAAGGGAGGGAGACAAGAGTCTGGCCCCAGCTGTTGGCAGGCAGTGGCGGCCACTCCCTTTAGAATGTGGCTTACAAGTGGTAATTGGATCCTCCGCTTTTGGCCTTCATTGCAACTCTGGGATTCTGGGAAAAGGGCTACTCAGTAGCCTGTAACACCTACGTGTAAAAAGAGAGCTTCAGTGGCAGTCCTCAGACTTGTTCTTCTCCCCTTCCTACTCTCTTGAGCACCTGCTATTGTCTCACATCGATAAAGCAAAATTCTAACCTTATTTTCTGCTTTTCTTTTTTTTTTTTTAACATTTTATTTATTTATTCATGAGAGACAGAGAGGCAGAGACACAGGCAGAGGGAGAAGTAGGCTCCCTGCGGGGACCCCGATGTGGGACTCGATCCGGTAACCCCAAGATCATGCCCTGAGCCCGGGCTGCCCTATTTTCTGCTTTTCCAGGCCAATGTCTGAGCAATGTGGTGATGTGGGGGGGAAGCCCCATGACAGGGACATAGTGGAGGCACAACATTCATGATCAACCCTCATATGGGCCCTCCATCTGGCCCATCAGCTCTCTTAACGTCTTTCTACAAAGACTGCCATCACTCCATCCCAATATTTGACCATGTTTCATGCCCCTTTGCTCTGAGCTTTTGATTTCTTCTCTTACTTTCAGTGGCAGTTGAAACCATCAGACTGGAATTTCTTTAAACTCAGACTAGCAAATGCGAGCCCAATAGCAGAGCCCATCTTTACTTCCAGTTACATTATTGGGGTGCCCTCCTCCTGGTCAACTCCCCCCTTGTGCTTTAGGTTCTGCATTCCTCTGTCTTCACAGAGACCTTACATTATTAATGATCCCCTGCAATGGGATCTTTTCATAAGTAGTTAAACATGCTTAACTCTCTTCAACCTGCAAAACAAATAAAATTAAATTAAAATTCCTTTTATATTATACATGTCTTCTCTTACAGCTTCTTCTTACTATTTTTCTTCCAATAGTCTAATCCTTTCCAATTTTCAGAGCCAAACTTCTCAGAAAAAAATCTGTCTATACTTGGGGCCTCCATTTCCTCTGTACCCTGTACCTGGCTTCTGTTCTCTCATTCCTCTGTCATAGGTCACTAAATCCACTAATAATCTTCATGCTACTTAATCCAGTGGCCACGTTTTAATTCAGTTTCTTGATCTCTCAGCAGTATTTCACACTACGGCCTGTCTCCTTCACTATCACTGCAAAGTGCCACACTTTCTTGGACTGCTTCCTCCAGCCTTTGGATGAGTCTTCTTTCTCTTTGTAGCAGGTTGCTTTTTTTTTTTTTTTTTTTTTTTTTTTTAAGATTTTTATTTATTTGTTGGAGGGGAGAGAAAATGGGCTGGGGTAGGGGAGGGGCAGAGGGAGAGGGAAAAGCAGATCAGACTCCTCACTGAGCAGGGAGCCTTATGTGAGGCTCAATCCCAGGACCCTGGGATCATGACCTATGCTGAAGGCAAAGTCTTAACCAACTGCCATCCAGGGGCCCCTATATCCACATTTCTATTCAGTATCACTACCTGCATGTTTCAAGGCCACCTTAGACTAATGATATCCAAGACAATGTACAAACTTTCTCTAAATTGACTTTTTTATAGTGTTTGCTATTTCAAAGAATAGCAGAATTGTGAGTCCATTTTGCCATTATCTTTGATTGGCGCCACCATCACTAGAACTATCAATTTTACCCCCCCTTTCTTTTCCCTTCTGGCATTTTGTCTGCCTTCATCCTATGCTTGTTTAACCCTGGCTGCTTCCCAGGGACACAGTGAAACTTCCTATTTGGTCTCCCTGCATGTGTTGTGATCCTTTCCTAACCCACAATTCGTGCAACACAGGAGCCATCTTTCCAAATGCAAATCTAATTATGGGTACCAATCTTCTTCCTCTTCTCTGTGTCAACTATCTACTTAAAAGTCTTTGGTATTTCATTGCTTCTTGCCAAGAAACCAAGATCCTTTATATGACCCAACAGAGACTTTTTTTTATACTGGTCTCTACCACCTTCTCCAGCTTCATCACCCACCATTTCCTTCCTCATTTTGTGTGTTTCTGTCACACAAGCCCTTCTTGTGTTTCTTGATTAGACTGGGTTCCACCTGGACACAGGTCTTTTGCACATGCTATTCCCCATTCCTGGAATAAATTTCCTTTCCTCTTCTGCCTAGTTCAGTTGCATTCACTCTTAAGCTCACAAGATAAACCTTATGTCCTCAAGCGTTTCATGACCTCACAATATAGATCAGATTCTTTTCTTTTGTGGTAATATAGTATCACAGCATTCATCTTTGCTTGGGATGGCGCATTCATTTGAATTTCATACCTGTCTGTCTGATTAGATCATAATGGAGAGTAGTGATTTGCTTAGCATTGTATCCACAGTATCCAGCACACTATCTCATACTTGTTAAGCACACAACAAATATTTGTAGAATGAGTGAATCAAAAGTCCTGTTAGGCCCCTTTGTCTTCATTGTGAGGCCTACAGAACAAGTGATAGAGTTGTGTGATAACATGGGTGTATCTGGCTCTAGAGCCCAAGAAATACCTGGTATATATTAGCTTGTGCAGTTACTAGGGAAACAACTTATTCACAGTGCCCTGTGTGTGTCCATATGTTTATTGTTGCTATTGTTTTAAAATAGGGAACTGGAATACCAAATAACTTTTTAAAGGCTCGGGGATCCCTGGGTGGCGCAGCGGTTTGGCGCCCGCCTTTGGCCCAGGGCGCGATTCTGGAGACCCGGGATCGAATCCCACATTGAGCTCCCAGTGCATGGAGCCTGCTTCTCCCTCTGCCTATGTCTCTGCCTCTCTCTCTCTCTCTGTGACTATCATAAATAAATAAAAATTTAAAAAAATTAAAAAAAAAACTTTTTAAAGGCTCAATCATCTCAATTATCCCATGAGCTATCATTAGGAGAAAAATCTAGATGATGTAGAACTTTTTGGTAAACGGGAACCGTGAAATTTTGCCATAGCTTAAGGTAGCTTAGATGTAGGTTGACCATAGGTCCTGATTTGCTCTTGTCTGGGTGTAATTACTAATAGTGTAATTGTTCATTATGCCCTCTTTAACTCTGAAAAGTATTCCACATTGAACCACATATGATTTAGACTGTTTTATGCTGTTTATAGGCAAGGCTTTAGGGCCAATATAGAGTTTTAGAGTTAGGAGCCTTAGATATTAGTTCTAGCTCTGCCTTTAGATTTGATGGTGGCAAGTTGCCTTAGTAAATTTGAAAGACTATGTTCTTATTAGCCTGTGTTTGATGATATTAGTGGGATCTTCAAGCTAAATTATTAAAGGTAGGTTGGGTTTTCAACATCGGTAGAAGGGTCCACTAAGCTTAAAGGACATATGAGCAAGGCCATAGAGACATCAAACACGCATACATGATTTAGGATCACAGGGAATTTGGTAGAAGAGGGCAAAAATAGATTGGAGAATATAAACTAAACCATATGTTTTTACAGTCTAATTAGGAGGGAATATTTAATGAATGAAATAAAATGGTTGAAACACACACTTTAGATAATTCTGTAGGACAGGCATGGATCTGAGATACGTAAGAATAGTACATGAGAAACTTGCTAGAAACAGATACAGTAAACTGTGATGGAGGACCAAAGTTGGTCATTAACAGCAAGCAGTAAAGAAAAGGAACTTGGGAAGCAGAACCACCATGAGGTAGAAATGAATGTTTGATAACTGGGGAATGATTGGAGTGGGGAATGATTTATTCAGCAAATATTTTTAGTATCTATTTTGTGCCAGATATTATGTGGAGTCTTGTGGTACAAAGACAAAAAAACCCCTTGATTACTGATTTCAAGGAAATATGTAAATTAACAATTGTTAGGAATACAACATAAATATTGGAATGGGCCTATGTTCAAAGAGCAGTTAAATCATAAAGGAGAAACTTTAAAGTCTTCCTGGGTGAATGAGAATAAGCATCATAGAGGAGGTATTTGACCTGAGACTGAAACAATGAGCACAGGAGGTGGTTGGGCTGAAAGCAGATCAATGTCAAGGCTTCTGTCTTAATCATCTTTGATTCCTAGAACCCATCTGGTGTCTAGAAAATGCTGGAGCCTAGCAGGAGGTGACTACAAAGGGAGGTAGAAGGTGATGAAGCAATGAAGGAGAGGAAGGAAATGGTGACAATTCAGAGGTTGGACTTAAAGATTGCTTTGGTATCTTCCACATCCTGAATGATGCTGTGCTAGCTCGAAAGAGCTGGATCTGCCTTTGAAGTTAGCTAGCCTGCAATTAGGGGAGCTTAGCCATCAGGGGACTCTGACTCAATAAGCAGAATTGCAAATTTCTATTCTAATTACATTCAGAAACTTTAAAAGATTTGATTATATTTTGGTCTAAGGGACAGGCCACAGATTTAAAGGAATCAGAAGTCTTGATATTTTCTGGAATCTTTCTGCTCATCTTTAATTGAAAGGATATTTACTTTTAAACTCAGTTTTCAGGTCAATCCAATTATGCTTCTCCGTAGCACATGCTCTCATTTCACCTTGGCAGATTGGTTTCATTAGAAATAATCCATGGTGGGGGTAATGTTAACATAATATTGCTTCTAAACTAGGCACAGTTTGATGAAAGATTTGGATGTACTTGGTGGGTTGCCGTTCCAATTTCAGACGTTTTGCTGGCATTCCCTGAAAGTCTGCCAAAAGCAGGGGATGACAGCTAAATGGGCTTTTCATACTCTGAGTGTGGCAGTGGAGGTTTAGCCTTGTGACTCTCTCTAAAAGCCTTGGGGAACTGATGATCAAGAGGCCCCAAACTCCTCTGAGAAATGTTATTTCAAATGAGTACTTGCCAATTCCAAATTCACCATTTAAAATTTGAAGATGAATTAGGTCATCTCTCACATTTATACATTGTTTAATCCAATTTGCAATGTAATGTCACATGCATTATCCCATTTGATCTTCATAGTAACGCTGGGTTTTAGTCAAGAATGGCCTTGCTTTTTTCCATTTTATGGGTTTTACAGATGAGGACTAGGTTTAATGGGAGTAACTTGTTTGTTCATATTTGCACAGATAATTAAATGTTTATGAGGTCTGGGAATCAACTTGGTCTACTCATTCCCAGTCTAGTGCTTATTATACTTAACCATGAGGATTTACCTGGTAAAACTTTAAAATACACTTATTGAACAAATGACAATTCAGTCTTTGCAGTCGATAATGTCGATATGACAGATTTAGGCAGGCAGGCATAATAAGGATAGAAATGGCATGAAAGATAATCATTTCATTCTTCAAAGTTTGAACTTTGGTGTATCTTCCTGTCAACACAATGGTGGCCTTACCGGTCCAAATGTGCATCACCTTATCATACATATACCAAGAGCCTCCTCCCAAGACAGAGAGGGCACTATGAAGAATAAGAAGTGACCGTGAGGGAAATCTTTTATGGATACAAGTTTCATTTAACAAAGATGATATGCCTTACCATCTTAATGGTATAGATGAAATGCTTTCTTTAATTTTTTTGATATTCAAATTAATTGCATCTTGATAAATGGGGAATGATTGGAGTGGGGAATGGTTTATTCAGCAAATATTTTTAACATCTATTTTGTGCCAGATATTATGTGGGGTCTTATCTAAAGTTGCTTTAGCAGAATGGCATTGCTGGTTTAGATTCCTGTACCTTCCACAGTGATTTTTTAAGAGAGAACAATTTGACTCCCCCACCCATTGTTATCTGCAGTTAAATAATTTATAATTGTTGTAGTTCTTTGGTTTATTCCCATGGGAAGACGTTATTTTCACAGTACTCATAATAGCTGTTGGATTAGGAAGCACTTCAACATTGGCAAAAATCAGGGCTCTTCCTATGAACAGTAGACCTTGGCTTTGAACCTAAATGTTAAGTCCAGGGTCCATCTTTCTTCACTGTGAGCCCACTCTTGAAGGCTTTGGTGGACTTAGGTCAACATCATTGTAATCTATCAAAGAGGGTTTAACGTTGAACATTGGGATGGAAGTTGATGAAGCCTCCATCACTTATGTATCTGAAAGTTCCTTAACCTTTGTCAAAGAGTAACAGGAGGGGAAGGGTTTTGGTAAATACCCCCAAATGATTCCATTTAATAATGTCTACTCACCTTATCTTTACACATCTTAGAGACGCATCTTAAATTATTCTTCCAGGAATCAAGGAGTCAAGAAGATATGTCCTCAAATCTTTTATATAGCAAAAACTAAGAACAGATTAATGATTGCCCACCAAGGCAGCTTGATATAACAGTGTCCCAGACTATTGAAAAAGTTGAAGGCCTTAGTGCAACACAAATATTTGAGTAAACCTCTATTTGGGAAAAGACATTTGTTATGACATTTAAATATGAATTGATCTAAAGAAGAAATCTAAACAATTAGACAAGAATAATGAGTTTATGAACTTCTGATTTATAAATACCTATTCAAGCTACATTTCACTCTATTGTCAGAGAAAAGAACAGAATGAATTGTCCTATGTCAGAATGCCTTAAAAGGAGAAAAATGGACAAAAATGAGGTGACAGGAAAGGCAATGGAACTCTGAGTCCAAGAAAGATACCAGGCTTGATCCGTGGCTGATGTGAAAATGTTGGAGCCAATGGACTAGAGAAAGAAGTGTCATAAAGTTACAGATTATTGGGACAGCTGCAGTGGAGTTGATTGAGTAGCCAGTGGCAGAGGGGTTCAAGTCCATTGGCTCTGGTGCCATCTATGAGGACAGTAGTCTACGACAGTGACATCAGTGGTAGTGGTGATGGTGTTCTGATCACTTTGTCTCATTTTATTTTCTTTGGAACATCATTTTCCAGCTTTCCTGTCAATTCTGTGAGCTACCAATTTTCTTCCAGTATATTACTATTTTTGCTTAAGTTATTCAGTGTTACCTTCTGTCATTTATAAACAAGAACACTGACCAGTGCAGATGCTGGTACCAGGAGTATATGCAGGTATATCTCAGGAAAATGTGAGAGATATGGGGCAATCTGAATCATTCAGAATTAAGAGCAGTGGAAGTTCAGTTCGAATTCAGGGATGATAATCTAGAAGCTCAAGCACACAGTTGGGAATCTGCTAATTAAATTACCATCCCTGGTAATCTGGAATGAAATGTAACATTAAAGGCAGGAATTTGGTAGACTGAGTAGTTTAATGCCCTAGAATGGAATAAAGACCCACAGGAATTTGAGAACCATTAGTAGGGGTGTGTATTATTTGGGATCTCAGCAGGAAAGAGATGGTACACTCAAGTGGGATTTTTGAGGAGAGTTTAACAGAGGGCTTATTTACAATATTGTGGGCAGGGCTAAGAAAAATCAACAAGTGTTTTAGGGATTTGAACTACAAGATCCCTACTGCCCCCTATGCCTGAAAGAGCAAGGTGCAATTACTAGAACCTAGAGAAAACTATAGTTGCAGCTGTACCTGTAAGGTTTTTCAATAGGAACTATGGACTTTGGTAGAAGAATTCAGCAGCACTAGCATGGCTTGGCAGTTTGGAGGTCAGGAAATAAACTGGCCTCTATCTTCATCTGATTTTCCCCCTCATGCATTCCATAGATCAGACCCAACCTGAAACAGTAAAGTTAAGGTCACCTGGTTGATCCAGTATATGATCACTTTTCTGGGGAAAAGAGCAAGGATGGGAAAAAAAATGAAGTGTTGATCAGGATGAGCAAATGGAGACTAAACATCACAGGGCAACTAATTCTAATGACACTAGATAGCTTTGAAGAGATTGACCAATTCCAATTCCTATATTCTTGGCTCAAGAAAAAAGCCTGAAAAAAAAGTATTTTCTATGACTATGAATAAATAATATCTTATCTCTTGGAGGGTTAAGACTGAGATGATCAAACATTTCATTCCATGGTTTGACAAATTACAATCAATTCAATTCAAAGTTTCATTGAACTTCTCCTAAAACTGGGACAATGAAATAGGGGTCTAGATTAGTATGGAAATATGTGGGAGAATTTGGTATGATTGAAGTGAGTCTCATGTTCATTTGAAATAGCACCTCCCTTTTCAAGTTTGCTGGAAGGTTTTGTGACTAACTCCTTAATTCTTCCAAGGGAAAGCCAATTCTCCCTTTGCGCACTCTCCACTAACCTCATTGACTTTCTGCCTGTAAAGTTTATTCCTAGAACACCTTGGATAGAAAAGTAAACTTAAAAAATTAAATCTGAGAGGAGAAATCTTTTACTGCAGAAGTATTACAAGAATTTACTAATTTATGTAGACAAAAATCTAAGATATATGTGTAGGAATGTATTCTGAGGGTGTCAGATTAAAGACAGAAGAAGTTCACTTTATTTCAGGCTGAATTTATTGATATTGGTCTATTTTCTGGTTATTGTAGGCTCATTGTACAAAACTGAACATCTGGCAGTGGTTGTAATTATTCACTTTGTTGACTGAAATTGGGGCCTACATGAAAAAGATGTCAATTTCATTGTAGAGATGGAATTCAAAGACTGTCAGAGATAGGAAGGTTGAAATGGATTAACTAAATAACCCACCCACTCATTGCTTACCCATGGTCTTCCAAAAGGCCCGCATTGTAGCTTGACTCTTTGGTTTGTCTACTCAGCTTCCTTCCTCAACTTTTCCATAGGTGTTGACCTAAGGGCTCTCCTAAATAAAGATCCTGAAAACTAAATGCTGTCTCAGACCCTACTTCCCATAGAACCCAATCGGTAGCACTAGTGATAGCCTCATCTCAGCTATAAAATGAGAAATGTAACATGAAACCATATTTCTTTCCTGCGTGTGTGTGTGTATGTGTGTGTGTGTTTTCGTTTTTCTGCTCTCTCACTCTAGCCCATCTTTATATGTATGAACATGTCATGTATTGTCGGGGGCTGGTTTTAAGTTTAGTCAAAATGGCAGACTATCAGGAAGGAGAATGGGCATCATGCTCAAATCCTGAACCTGGAGCTGATGACAGTGGTAGATGAGACCACATTTTGCCTCCCATTAGGAGGTAGTGAGAGTTTGGTTATCTTTTAGTTGCCATTGTGTTAGAAGCAATATTTTTGGAAATGTTGAGAAGGGCAGAAGGATCTGGAAAGATGTTAGGCAAAGCAGAGAACTGTGATGAACATTAGTCATTTGGGCTGCCTGGAATCTACGAATGTCATTCGTATTTTAGGGAAAGTCCTGAGACAGGTGGAGGGATTCTCTCTACAGAACTAAAATGGGTGGACCATCCTCTCCTTAGCTTTGTCACCTAGTAGTTGGGCAGTGACCTGTGACCCATGTGTAGCCAACGAGATTCTCTAGCACCAAACTTTAAATGTTGAGGGAACAATGCAAATAGCATAATCAGTAAAAATAGTTTCTGCAGACTGTGGCATACTCTCAAGTCCAGTGTCATTATGGCAAGGATTTGGTGGCTAAGGAACATTCTACCTAGAAGGGTGGCATTCTAGGTAGACTTTCTCTAGGCAGGACCTTGGCTACGTTTCCTTTGGTTCCCAGTTGTCTCATTTTCTGGTCAGTTCTGTAAGATATTCAATGCCTGTGCAGTCAATTCCCTTTCTTCTTGAGTTAGGCGGACTCTGTTTCTGTAATTTGCATTCCAAGCTCTAAGTAGTCATAGAAATACCCCAGGACACTCATGAGCGCTAGGAGTACAGATATCTATTGGGGTGAAGTAGTTGAGGCACTTGAACTTCAAGGCAGAGCAGTGCAAGGTAGCTGGAGATAGAGGGGAATGAGGACTCCTGCAGTACGGGGACCCTCCTATGAAAACACTCCCTGTTCTTTGACCTAGGAAGCCTGGGGCTCTGCAGTGAACGAAAAGACTCAGTGATAGGCCAGCAAATATAAGTCACAGGGGCCTACTCTTCTGTGGCCCTGACTCTATTCCTTGTAGTCTTTATTCTCTGTTTTCCATATTTATTTACATTTCATGTTGGCAGGAGTACATCTCGGATACGCCCGCTCCCTAAAAATGAACAAAACTTGATTTCATTTACAATGATTACCAGTGAATTGAGGAGCCATTATATTATAGACTAGAACTGGTCACTAAGTGAGGTGCCCGGGGACATCTTTCCAGCTCTGTCACAGCTATAAAACTTGCAGACACAAAGAAATGTGTTGGATCCTCCGATCAGGAACTTGAGAGCCATGGACTTTCTCCTCATCAGAGCAATCCCCTAATTCATTCACTTAGCTGCATTCTCAAATTCATAAGTCGGATTTATGAAAACCATAGCAATGGCAAGAAAAGAGATTGCTTGGCAAACTCCAGCAGGCTGCCAAGGCAACCACAAACTGTTACACATTTCTTCTGAACTCTGATGACATCCTCACTGCAACGGGTAAGTGATACATCTCCTTTTGTATAAATGGCAGATGATGTTAGAGAGTGGCGGTATTTGGAGGTGGGACTTTGAGAGGTAACTGAATCATAAGGGTGAAGCCCTCATGGATTAGATTAGTGCCCTCTTAAAAAGAGACATGAGAGAGCTCTCTCTCTTTCTCTCTCTCTTTCTCTCTCCACCATATGAGACACAGCCAGGGGACGGCCATCTGTAAATCAAGGAAGGGCCCTCACTAGGAGTCAAACTAGCCAACACCTCCATCTTGGACTTTCTAATCTCTAGAACTCTGAGAAAGAAATAATTTTTGATGAAACTACCCTGTCTATGCTATTCTGCTATAGCAGCCTGAGTAGACTAAGCCTGAGATAGCTTCTGACTAAAAAGGCTGCTGCTCTTGCTAAGGTGGGAAGCCATTCATTAAAGGAATGAGGTTCTAGTAATGGTTTGGCTCTTGTATACAACTCAGCTACCCGGGACTGAGGAAGCATGCAGTCTTAGGAGAGTTATAGACAGAACGGGCATCATTTGACTTGTCACAATTCCCTGAGCCCCTGCTATATGCCAGCTACCGTGCTTGGTGCGCCACATACATTTTCTCATTTCATTCTCTCAGCCGTGCTCTGTTGTAGGGTTAACTGTGCTCATTTTCCAGATGAGCCTCAGAGAAGATAAAGTCACTGGTCAATCGAAGTCTCTTTTTCTGTGTGACAGGGTAAGTCAGAACCCGGTGTTGTCTGATTCTGAAGCTCAGGCTGTTTTTACTAGAGATGGAGCAAAATATCCATGAAACGTCTGCCCACAAGATAGGGATGTTTGTCTGCTCAGAACTCATCCCTGCCCTTTTGAGGTTAACAACAACCAGCATTTTTTTTTTTTTTTTTACCACATGTCCCTGGGTACCACTCTCAGATTCAGAACCCCAGGCTGCCCTGAAATTTGATCCTACCCAGTGTGGGATCTTTCATATTCTTCTGTTCTTTGGCCTCACGGTTTACATAAAGCACAACATCAATCCAGTTTACCCTGGATTGAGTTCTAAAAGAAAGCACATTACTTTACATGCATGGGGAAAGAAAGGAAGATAAGGGAGTTAGGTTTGAAACAAACTTTGCTTGTGAGAGTGCTTTGTTTTGTCACAAGGGCCTTTGTCACGTGTACTTTAAAAGAACCCAAGCAACCAAACCACTGAGATGAAGAGTGGTTATAAAGACATACGGTTTGAATCACCCCTGTTCCATAGAGTCACAGAAATAAGAGCTGAAAATGACCTGCTTGGCCATCTTGCCCTTCCGGAGCCAGTACACGGTGGCTCCCTGTAGATGAGGCTGCCTTAGTTCCATGGGGTTAGATGAGCCAAGTGTTGGGGGACTCCTCATTTCCCTCCTCCATGAGTCGGCCACCGAACAGTTCTTACTGCTTGGAAACTTTCCCAACCCCAAGCCAAAGTTTTCCTTTGCTCCATTGCATTTAATTATCCCTCCTTTATGCTGCTGGGCCTCTGACTCATTCTTTTGTCTCTAGCAGTTTCCACTCTTCCCAAAGGCCCCTAGTTTTGGGGACTGTCCCCAGTGCCCTGGCTGTTTTGAATGTTCATCAGTGCTTCACCTTCTCCAAGCTAGGGAACCTCCAGAATGAAGCCCTGAGACTGGCACACAAGAAGGCTTGGGAAGCAGTGGTGAGCCTGAGTTTTCCCCAGGTCTTTTCTTCATAACTAGTATTTCTTAAAACTTGTTATTAATATATCCTAAATGACAGAGGGGAGTGAACACATATCTCAGAAGGACCTACAGGTAGTCTGGGTTCCTTGACTTCATCTATTTTGTCTTAAATATTTTATTTATTTATTTGAGAGAGAGCACAAGTGAGGGGAAGAGCAGAGGGAAAGGGAGAAGCAGGCTCCCGTTTGAGCAGGGAGTCTGATGTGGGGCTCAATCCCAGGACCCAGAGATCATGACCTGAGCCAAAGGCAGATGCTTCACTGGTTGAGCCACATGGGTGCCCTTTAAATGTTTGTATCTTGAATGTACTGTGTTTATTTTAGGGAGAAAATATTTTAAACATTAACCAATTAAAATACCCAGCTGTACACTATCCCCCAACCTGCAACCCCAGCCATGCAAAATCCTCAAGTAAAATTGTCATTGTAGGAATGTGCTTTATGCTAAGTCTGTGGCCTCAAAAAATCTTAAACATTATAAGAACGTAAATTCCAGTGTGAGAGCATGACTCTAAGAAGTACAAAGTGCTGTCAAAGTCAAGTGAGGAGGAAGGATCTGGAATAAAGGAAGGGATGAGAGAACGTTTAACTGATAGGAAACGATCATGGTCTGTTTTCAGGTAGAGTTTGCATCCTGAACCTGTGAGAGTCAGGACAGTTATTTACCATTTATGACGTTCAGCTCATGCATTGGGAAAAATGAGGATCTTCTTTGAGATCTTCTTTGTGAGATTTTAAAGAGAGAGTAGTTGCAAAAACACTTAGCACAGGTTTGGCATCATTGGCAGTAGAGAAATGATACTGGCTTTTTATTTGGGGGATGGCCCTGGAGGAGAGAGAGATAAAGAGAAAAAAGCTTTTCAAGTTTCTTTCTGGGTCATTTATCTTCCTAGTGGTGTGCTCTCCAGCCCCACTCATTTGCTGGAACAGAAAATTTTCAACTCAAAGACTTGGCCCCCACGTGGTCTTGGTCTTGGGAAAATCAGGCCGTATTTTAAGGGTCCTTCCCTTACTATTGAAAAGAACTTGGAATGAGTGTTGCTGCCATTGTTGTGCTGAGGGGCGGGCCATGGGAATGTACCCACTCTCTGAGGTTCAATTCTCCTCTCCACTCTCCGCCTTCTGCTTGGGCCTTGGCCTTTCTTTCCTGAGCGCACGCCCCTTACTTTGCTGAGAGTCCTCTGTCAGCACCACCATCTATCCAGCTGGGACTGGCATCTGCATAAGTCTCATTAACTCCTTCTCACCAAGAGATGATCTACTGCGTAGTGTTTCTGCCTCTGTTTTGTTTTATCAGCCTGTTATCTGTCTCCCTTTCATATGTTAGTAGGCCCTGACATCCGCGTGCCTCACTTACCGCTTCTCACAAATGGGGGAGCCAAGGTGATAGTCAGGTCTTTGTTCTTTGTATATTTTTAAAAAATCAATTCAGTATCTGTATCTGATCCCCTTCTGATTTTGATGATACTCCTCATAAGTTGAAGTGGGAAGCAGGACCTCCCCTTCTGCTAAGGACCTGAGAGGCCAGATGTTTTCCCATCGTCAGCCCTGGCAGATAATATATGGGCACCTGCCTACACTTGGTTGAACTGATGCTTCTGTGTGGGTCTCTGAATTTGGAGCCAGTGATTCAGAGTAGCAGGGAACAGGTGAGAATTTATTACAGAAGCAGAAGTGGTGGCCCTCATTGTGTGTGGACATCCGAGATGGCACCCAATCCAGGCTACTTCTATGGCAGAAATGTGGTTCGGAGTTTAGACACTTACCCTCTCTTTGCTATTCCTGCCCATTTTTTGAGCTTGTTTCTTGGGGTGTCCCATTAATTTTCTCAATTAATTCATGCCCTTCCATAAATCCTTTTATGCTTTAAGTAACCAGGGACCATTTCGGTCCTTTGCATCCAAGAACCCTGACCCAACAAAATCTTTTAATCCAGGCTGGCCAACCACAGTCATAATGCTGCCATCTGCTGGACCAGTTGTTTCCCTTTTGTACCTCAGGAGAGACCATGTCTTTTAGGAAGCAGAAACTGTACTCTTCGTGGGGTGAGCACTGTGATGTGTTCCCCAGTCCTCCATCAATGGAGGACTTCTTTCCCCAGATGCTGGGAATGCTGTTGGTAGATGACCTTCAGCTGTCAGCCCCCGTAGTGACTGCCTCATCAGTAGAGAGCCACCTTGCCAAGTCCACATCCTGGGATGGTTCCCATGCGAGAACTGATGGATGTGGCCATCTCAACCCTGCTGAGGACAAATCAGAAGGGCCATTCTAACTCCAGGGCTCCCTGTGAGGTTTGCTGAGTCTGTCACTGGCTGTGCATTGCAGCTCAACCCCTCTACTCTATCCAACCCTGCTTCTTCCATCCTTCTCCCTTTATCAGGTGTTAATCTTTATAAACTCCTTAAAAAGCCTCTTACATGTAGATCCCATCCCAGAGTCTGCTTCCTGGGAAACACTGTCTTTCAATAATTGAAGAACTGGGATAGGTTAGAGTAAGTCAAGAATATATTTGCTGAAAAATGGAGTGATTCCTTTTATAAACAGAGAGGCTCCCCTTCTCTTCCTTAAGATGGATCGCCACTTCTGTTCTGGATCCCATCTCTTCTCACCAACTCTTGCTTCTCTGTAGACCTCACTTTACTCTCTTCCTCAAATCTCTTACATATCCGCAATCCTTAAATATGGGAGTACCTCAGGGTTTCATCCCTGGCCATCTTTTCTAGATGGTATCAACCACCAGCGTGAGTTGTCAGCTTCAAAGTCAATTGACAAGTCTGTTTTTTATGTCCCCAACATCTACAACGGTGCTTGGCACTTATTAGTCACTCAATAAATACTCCTATTATTCACTGCTAGTTCATATCCTTTACATTTCTCTGTTGGGGAAAAGAAAGCTAACCTAGTAGCAGCATGGAAAAATTTTGAAGAAAAGAAGGTTTATGTTAAGCTTCCGAGGTGACCTGGGTTTTCTTTGCTTTTTTATTTTTTTTAAGACTTAATTTAAATTTTTTTTTTTTTTTTTTTTTTTTTTTTACTTATTTGAGAGAGAGAGAGAATCTGTAAGCAGAGGGAGAGGCAGAAGGGAAAGGAGAGGAAGAGAGAAAGAACCTCAAGCAAACTCTATACTGAGCACAGAGCCCAACGCAGGGCTAGATCTCACAATCCTGAGATCATGACCTGAAACCAAGAAGAGTTGGCCGCTTAACCAACTGAGCCACCTAAGCACCTTTTCTTTTTTTTTTTTTCTTTCTTGGTATAGTCTCACATTTCTTTTCTTTGAGCCTTTCTTTGGTCATCTTATCACCCTCTAACTTTTATTGTTTATTCACATTACAGTGCTCATAATCAGTGTGACTAAAGTGCTATTCTCAAAGGGAAAATACTGTTTTAGCAGATACCAGTAATAGAAATTAGAAAGGTACTGGATAATAATCATAGTTATCCTTAAGTTAATTGTGCTTATTTTGTTTGGTTTTGCAAAGGAGAATGACCTCCACTCTCTCATTTGATGTCTACAATGCTATGAGGTCATTCTTACGCTTTCCATTTCATAGTTGATGAAATTGACACTCAGAGAACAAAACTTTTCTAACCCAAATTACACAACCAGCAAATGGAGGATCAGGAATCAAATTCTTGTGTTTCATTCCAAATTGCATGCTCTATTTTTTATATTATGTCATTGAAGCAAAAACCTAGAATTGCAGGCACATTTGGGGTGCCAGGTAGGGGAAGACTGGTCAGGTTCTAGCATATTCCATGGCTCAGTAAAATCTGTCTTGTTTACCAAATCTGAAACCTAGTTCCTTTATGTGATACCTCGTGGAAGACTAAGGCTTCTCAGCCCTACTATCTAGCTGTATACAGGCTTTTCTGGAAAAAAAAAAAAAAAAAAATCCTGGATGAAATAGGTCTACCTTCATGTGGAGGATACACCCAGTTCATAGGATTTAGGGACATTTGTCATGGACATCAAAGTATTAATTAAGGTAGAAAAAACAAAACTAAATAATAGAGCGTAGGTGTGTCATCTGTACTGATACAAATTTGACAATTTTACTCAACTTCCATGGGAGCAAAAGCACGATAATGAAGCTATTTCTTTAAAATTGGAGGAGAGAAGAGTATGTCCTTCTTGGGAGAAGAACCAGGTTGCATCCTGATGGTGATCTGGCCCCAGGCTCAAAACGATTTATGTCTCCCCAGGGCCTGGTCTTACCCACAGAGCTCTTGGTTCCAGAATACCAGCTGTGACTATGCTATACTTTTCATTTGGAAACAAATCTTCCTTTCCAGTTTTCCAAGCCTTTCTGTCTAACCATGTTCTTGGCAAACTATTTGATCGCAGCTCAGAGATTTTAACCTGCCTGAAAAATACTGTGGATGGATTTTCCAGGAATGCTAACCTAGACTTGAAAACAATGTTTGATCTTAAGTAATAGTTTCTTTTTTCTCTTTACTCACTGTCATGCACAAAATATACCTCAATAGGCTGCTGACTCTGTGTGTGCATGTGTGTGTGTGTGTGTGTATGTGTTTGGGCCCTGGAAAAGCAATTTCAACTTACTGATGAAGGAGAGAAGTGCCTGAAAGGATTTGCCCTGGTCTGATTGTTCACATATGGGATAGGCAAATTCATTATTGATAATGTGGAAGAGTTGGCAAAAGATGAGGCGAGAAAATGTCAGTATAGGCTCCTTGTGAGGAGGTCTAGGTACTACTTCTTAAACATCCGTACCCCCTGCTCTCTGTTACTCATCTGAAAGTCACCCTTACCCAGATTTTTAACCATTTCAGTGGAGATTTCTATTACTCTTTCCACTTCCTTACTGTTTAAAAAAATCTATTTGACAGAGAGAGAGAGAGAGAGAATGCCTGCATGTGCGCAGGCCAATGAGAACTGCAGGGGGAGGGCAGAGGTAGAGCGGGTCTTAAGCAGACTCCTCACGGAGCACGGAGCCTAGCGGGGCTCAATCTCACCACCCTGAGATCATGACCTGAGTCAAAACCAAGAGTCGGACTCTTAACTGACTGCACCACCCAGACACCCCCTACTTTTTTATAGCCAATTCTTCTTGAGTGCTCATCACCTGTTAGGCATTGTGTTAAGTGATTTAGGGAGGTCACTGCCAAAGCCATACAACCCCAGGAGATGGGTATTCATTGTCATCTCTACCTACAAATGATGATGTGAAGTATGCGTGGGTTAAAAAACGTGTCCAACATCCCAGAACTAGAAAGAAGCAAAGGCTGTATTTAAACCCAGGAGTGTCTGACTCCAGAGACTCCATTCATCTCATTAAACCAAACTGTCTCCACCTAGAAGCTGCCGAAGGTGCTTGCATGCCGAGAAGTTGCCAAACCGTCTCCAGGTTCCAGCCTCCCCGGCGTGGCCTCCAAGCCTTCTGGGAGAGCTTGGTAGGTGTCTGTGTGCTTTTCAGACCAAACGTGGGGTGAAACTTAGTAACCTGGGAAGCCAAAGAGAAGATGAGTTTAACAAACACAGACTTTCCCTCCCACAGAACGGTGTTGCTGGCCGAGGGCTGTGATGTTTATTAGCAGTGGAGACAAGGACCTGCCCTGCTGAGGAGTTTTATGACATACCAAGAACTCTGTCTGTGGCCTTTCCTACTTCTGAGAAAAACAAATGCCAGGAAACAGGATTTGAGTGAGTAAAATATAAAATTGGTGTAGAGCACATCCCGGCTGGTGTAATGCCCTCTGAGGATATCAGCCCTAAGAAAAACCATCACAATCTTTATGGTTCAGGTTTTGGTTCTTTTTCACTTCCTTCTTCAGTTCTGGTTTTGTTTCTTCATTGCTTCCCCTGCGCGGGACACGTCCTTTAAGATGCTTTAGAGAGACACCTGGGTGGCTCAGCTGTTAGGGCATCTGCCTTCGGCCCAGGGCATGATCCTGGGATCCCGGGATCGAGTCCCACATCAGGCTCCCTGCATGGGGCCTGCTTCTTTCTCTGCCTGTGTCTCTGCCTCTCTCTGTGTGTGTGTGTGTGTGTGTGTGTGTCTCTCATGGATAAATGAATAAAATCTTAAAAAAAAAAGATGCTTTAGAAAATGCCAGATTCTCTAACATTATGGGGGGAATTACAACTTTGATGTTTTTAAAAGATAAGGCCCATATAGATGGTATGTATTGGGGGGACGGGGGGGGGTTGCTTTTTAGGATGTTTTCAGTTGCACACAGCAGGAAAAGAAACCCAAGTTGTTGTCATCATAAAGAAAATGTATTAATTTAAGTGACTGTAAAGTTCAGTGTTAGTGTGGACTTCAGGCTGGGTTTGATCCAGTGGCTCAATGATGGAACCAAGGCATTAGTTTCTTTTTATTGTTCTGCTTTGCCTTCCAAGGGCTTAACATCATTATAAAGTTGTCTTATGGTTTAAACTGGATGCTGGCAGCAATGCAAGCCAAATGTCTTCTTGTTTACATCTGGGAAAGAAAGAGGGAATCTCCTCTCCACTATCTACCCGAAGTCCTTTGCTTAACTATGATTAAGTTACACATGAGTACATCCACAAACCAGCCATGGTTGCCACGTGAACTGGAAGAGGTTGGCTCCACCAGCTCCAGGAATGAGTCCAGACTGACTTAAGTAGTGAATATAATCTCATCTCCCTTCCTGTGGCAATTGGTTCAGAACTGGATGTGTAGCTGGTGCCTAAACCATGTGGGAAATGGTATTCTTTGGCAATAGTGAGTGTTTCTTAGTAAATGGGGGCAAGTCCAATGGATGCTAAGCATGCAGCTCCACTGTCTACTTTAGGAGGCAGGAGCAAAATATAGTCAACCAGTCAGCACTATTTAATTTTTTGGTCATTGACAGAAATTCTTACATATAAGAAAATTGGTTACACTATTTTAAACAACCTTAATCCTATTTGCATGCTGATTCTGCCTCTACTTAACTAAATAGATTATAAATTCTTAGTTCACCGTCCATGCAGAATTGAGGCAGATAATATAAGCTAATAGAGTCACTATTTTTGGCCAAAAAAGGGTTCAGGAACAGCTCTAGCTTTGGAGTTGTCTTGTTTTTCCTTAAAATTTTTCTCATTAAACTTCTCTATAAAATTATATGTACACATAAAACGACAAGAAAATGTTCACACCACATTCACTGCATTCATAAATGCAAAATTACATAAAGCAAATGTTAAACTTTTATCCGAGAGATAATTAATATTAACACTTTAATATGTGAGGACAGCTTACAGTGGTTGAGCATCTGCCTTCGGATCAGGGTGTGATCTTGGGGTCCTGGGATCGAGTCCTGCATCAGGCTTCCTAGAGGGAGCCTGCTTCTCCCTCTGCCTATGTCTCTGCCTCTCTCTGTGTGTGTCTCTCATGAATAAATAAAATCTTTAAAAAATCTTTAATATGCATTTTCCATGTTTGTTTCCCACAAAGAGCATAGACACATGTATAGAGTTGTTTTGGCTGTGTTTTTTAATAAAAAATGAAATTATATCATGCATATTACAAATATCTTTTCTCACTAAACAATACATAACTGATATATTTCCATATCAATAGCTGTAGATATAACTTATTTTTTCAGTAGATTCATATTTGGAATATGTACTACAAAATTTATCCAACTATTATGTTATGCTGTTCTATTATTCATGGACATTCAAGTTATTTGCATTTATTTGCTACAGGAAGCAATGTGATTTCACTTCTTTTAACTCAGACTGTAAATTATATTTCAATAAAGCTGTTATAAAGTTTATGTGTGTGTGTGTTTTCTATCAATGAATCTATCCTCAGAGCTTGATCCTGTGCTTGACCCATGGTATCAATTAAATAAATGTTTGTTCACTTAATTTCCCTTTGTAACATGGATTTAAAACATTAAGCAAAGTAGTGGGTGGCTCATAAGAAGCACAGTTGAAGGCATTTATATATCTTCAGATTCTTTTTTATTAAAGATTTAATTTATTTATTTGAGAGAGAAAGAGAAAGAAAGAACAGGGGGAACTGGAGGGGCAGAGGGACAAGCCTCCTTACTGAGCATGGAGCCCAATGCAGGGCTTGATTCCAGGACCCTGGTATCATGACCTGAGCTGAAGGCAGATGTTTGACCAACTGAACCACCCAGGCACCTCACACATCTTCAAATTCTTTTTTTTTTTTTTTTAAGATTTTATTTATTTATGAGACACACACACACACACACACACACACACACACACACACAGAGGGTGGAGGGTAGAGACACAGGCAGAGGGAGAAGCAGGCTCCATGCAGGGAGCCGGACATGGGACTCGATCCCAGGTCTCCAGGATCAGGCCCTGGGCTGAAGGTGGCGCTAAACTGCTGAGCCACCCGGGCTGCCCACATCTTCAAATTCTTAACACCACTTTTATCAGTCAAGTTTTGGCAGGAAACAGATTTAAACAAAGTAATTGAGGTGTTAAATGAATGGACTAATTATGAGGGTAAGGGTTGGGAAACCAGTTTCAGAAGAGTGAGGTAGCCCAGAGCTAGCAGGAACTCTTACCTGACCTCTGAGCCTGAAGGTGAAGGAGTGGGAGCCAATACTGGAATCCGGAGAAGGGGCTACACCTGGAAGAGAAGGCTGACTGTCTGAACAGTGAAGTGGCTTCAGCAGAGGAATCTGGCCCCTACCTACCCATGGCCTGCTGGGAAAGAGTTCTAGGGGGATAACTATCCCAACCTCGTTCTTTGTCCTTTCATCCTCTGCTGCTGCTTCCCATTGGCCCATACTAACTGGAGAGAAAGGACACTCAAAGATGCTGTTGACAAAGTCAGCCTTTCTGGCCCCTGAGCAAGATGCAACAGTATAGAGCATAAAGCATGTAGTACCATATGGTGTACCTCTTAGAGTTCAGGAGTTGAGTGAAAAATGTAAATGTTACTTTCAGGTATAATTTTATACACACAGGACTAGAGTAATTTGCAATGCTGTTTTCCAGCAAAGACACCACTTCTTTTTTTAACTCTTTATTTTTACCATCAACATTTGCAATAAGAACAAATAAAAAAATTACAAACTCATCGGTATGGAGTCATATCTCTGCTTCACAGTGACTTGCAAAGGGAGGATTGGTAGATCTGCTTCTGAAATTCCTTTCTCATTAGCATCATTATACCCAGATGGACTAGAAAACAAGTTATCCCAGAAAAGAACTCCATCCTAGCTTGGTGGGACTGATGATGAGTGACATTGTATGATTCGATTATTATCTCAGCAAGCACACTCTGTGACAGAATTTGTACCAGATTCCAGGAAGAATACGAAGAGGAATTAGACACAGTCCTCAAGGAGCTCATTATCTCCTGGAAGAGAGAGGCAGGTAAGTAGATGTTTGCAGAGTACCGCGTAAATTGAGTGCTGGAGCCATGAATGGTCAGTAGAGTATAAGGATTATGTGCTTGTGTTTGAAATATGGTCCATCACCTACCATGTCTGTGACCTTTAGCAAGTCACTTTACATCATATGTATAAGAATAAAAACTGTGGCAGATTACAGTTTCTCAAAACGGCACAACAATAATTCCCATCCTACATGCAACATGACCTTGCTATCTTAGCCCTCCAACAAAAGGTAGAATTAAGTTTTCTTCCCTTTGAATCTGAGGGTGTTTGGGGACTGCTTTGACCAACAGAATAAGGTAGGAGTAACACTGCCAGTTCTGACCCACATTCATCTGGTCTGGCAAATTTTATGTCTAGCGTTTTGGAACACGGTGTGATTGCAGTCAATGACGAACACGGAGTTCATGTTAACCACCTGGCTAACCTCAGTAGAGTCCAAATCTATAAAACACTAAGGTTGGATAAGGTTGATAATAGAATGCAAAAATATAGGCGTGTAAGACAGAAGGAGTTAGGGGTTTGATGGTTAGAGATAGTTGCTCTGCCACAACACCTCCCAGAGCAGCAAACAAAGGTGCTACCTTCTAAATACTTAGTGGACAATGCAAAGTAAGTCCACATTATGTTCAGACTTTAAGATAGATGTGCAATTAAGGTGGTTGCAATTTTCAATGGATTTGTTGTTCCTATTGCTAATTGACATTCTCACTATTTGTTACTTTGGAAAACTCAATCTCCCTGGGCTTTAGTTTTGTACCGATAAAATTGGAATAATGTTAGAACCTATCTCACAGGATGATTCTGAAAATTAATGAAACATTGTATGTTGTGGCTTAGCAGAGTGCTTACCTGACAGAAATCAGTCAACACAGCTTTGCCAATTGCTATAGACTGAATATTTGTGTCCCCTCAATATTCAGATGTTGAAACCTAATCCCCAGTGTATTCGTAGTGAGGCCTTTGGGAGGTGATTAAGTTATGAGGATGGAGCTCTTATGAATGGGATTAATATCCTTATAAAAGAGACCACAGAGAGCTTCCTAGGTCCTTCTACCCTGTGAGGACACAGTAAGAGGGATATCTATGAACTGGGAAGCAGTTTCCCACCAGATCCTGAATATGCCAGGGCCCTGATGTTGGACTTCCCAGATTCCAGAATTGTTGTTTATAAGCCACTGAGTCCATGATATTTTGTTATGACAGCATGAATGGATTCAGGTACCAATTGAGGGTGTTAATATAATTACTGTTGATAGACATTAAATTAGTTGTCCAGGGGAGGTCAGGCTAATTTTGTAAACTTCCAGTTTAAAGGATTTCAGCATCAAAATATTCATTCAAGATAGTTCCCACTTATTTTTGGGACTATGGCACTCCCACCTCTTTAATGCAGGAGGTTTTAGTTACCTCCGAGATGTGAGTTAGGAAAAAATTGGCTCCTAAAGGATATTTTTATCTTTGCCTACTCAGAGGTCTGCCAATGACTGAGTTGAGTCCTAGAGAGGTGATTCATTCTGGAATTCTTTAGAAGGTCAGTTCAGCTACCCCAACCACTTAAATAATCTAGGATATTTACCTAAATTCTGAACTTCAGTTTACTTATTTGTAGAATGAGGGTATAATAGGTTTAGGAAGGTTACACAAGACTACCTATGCAAAGCACCTAGTATACTGCCTGCCAGAAGGTGGTCCAAGCATATTAGTTTCTGTTCTCCTTGTTCTCATTCCCAACACTGTGAGTATTCACTGTAAACAGCTCACAACTGCCTGCCCTCTTCCCAGGCAAGGAAAGCCCCCCAGACCAGAAGGGTACATTCCACTGGAGCCAATGACTGAAGGATATAAGAGTACAAAAGGTTGACCTTAGCCTAAATGTGGGATTACTCTGAGATGCAATTTATGTTCCAGGGGACCACCATGGTTAAGCCAAGACTAGACCTTATCTCAATATTCTTTCTTCTTTCCTTGCTTCCTTAGAGATTCTTCCTGAAGATTGCTTTTTTTATAAATCACATTTATTGGCCACCCCAATTCCTGCTTCTAGAGATCCAAACCTTAGATACTTAATGAAGGGCCCAAGATAAAATAATTATCTTTAAAATCTTTTGACAACAATTCCTGCAGAAACTACCTAAATGTCTTTTTCTATCTTGAGTCAACTCAGAATTCCTCCATTCTGCTATGGCCCCAGGGAACTTGCTTGATTACCAGGGACCTTTCACCTAAAGGAAGTCGGTTTAAAGGACTGACCTCTGCAGGTTTGACACCTCTGTGACCCTCTGTGAATGCCATTTTACTTCTACCCTCCTATAGTTTGTCAGGAAACTGGAGGTTATCTGGAACCCAGGAAGAATGTGTAAGATTTCGCGATGTGGATGAGCCTGTTTTTGAAATTGGTAGGCTTCTAGAAGCAAGTATTTTCAGACTAAACTCGCTGTTACATTTGCATAGATTTTCCTTTCTTTTTTTCTTTGGTTTCTCATAAAGTAACTTCTTGAGGCTGGTAACTTGAAGAGGAATGAAGAATTTTGTGAGAAAACATTGGATTTAAAAACCGTTCCATGTGGTACAAAATATGTCTTAGACATTCAGTAGGAAAAAGTGTGGACTTAATCATAATAGTATGATTTGGAAAGTTTCTATCAAGAGAAAACTGGGGATTCTGAGGCATAACCTTAAATGTTGATGTGCAAAGATTGTTCTTACAAGGGAACTTCAGAGGAGAGAATAGGTTGACTAAAAGAGGGTTGATGGTGGTGGGGAAATGGCATAGGATGGAGGGGTATAGAAAAAGGCTGAAGTAATCACTATGGACATTTAATAAGGAATTAGCTATTGATGGGTACAAATGTTATCAATAATCAGGCAACATCTAGTACAGCTCTGGTGGTAGGAATTTAGTAGAGCCAAATTCATTCATTCCATCATGTATGTGTTCAATACAATTAAGTGCCTTCTATGTACTGGGTACACAAAGACCAATAAGACTTCTCCATAGTTTCTGCACTCAAAAGCTAGCTATAAGAACGGAGCCTAGCTTATTCCACTTACCATAAAGTCCTCAATATTCATCCATGTTATTGCATATGGCAGGACATCCTTCTTTTTTATGGCTGAATAACTGCCCCCTCCATTTTCTTTATCCATTCATCCATCAATGGATTTAGCTTCTTTCAAATTACATGAGGTATCTAAAAATAGTCAAACTCATAGAAGCACAAAGAAGAATGGTGGTTGCCAGGGGTTGGAGGCAGAGGAAATGGAGAGTTTTTGTTCAATGAACAAAAGTTTCAGTAATGCAAGATGAACAAGTTCTAGAGATCTGCTGTACATCGTTGTGCTTATGGATAACAATACTGTACTATACACTTAAAGATTTAAGAGGGTAGATCTCATATTTTGTGTTCTTACCACAATTTTCTTAAAAAAAAAAAAAAGAATGAAGCCCAGGAGCATCTTGATTTTGAATTTAACAGGAAAGAGAAATGAAAATTTGAGGGAATAAGGATTTTAAGGTTCTAGAGAGAGGCCAGGTCGGGAGACCAGGGAAGCCACAAAAACGGTTAAAATATGGGAAAAGAGGAAGAAGCAAGTGCCTATTGTCACACTGAGCACAGAGCAGAAAGAGCTGTCAAGATGGGACAGTAGGGACAGAGAGGGCAATTTCACAGTTTGCGATCCTTAAAATGGATAATTAAAGTTTAGGAAGCCCCTCCTTTTGGGCATATATATTTTCTCCAGTCTTTTCTTTTTCTATCGCATACATCCAAAATTCTGTATGAGTTCACCAATTTTTCTCCCTCCCCTGCCCAGTGAGAGATTGTTTTATCCTGGTCAATCTGATTCTTTTTTAAAGGCATACTTATGAAAATAAGAAGAGACAGAGACAGGATGGGAGGAGTGGAAGGAAATGGAAAACAGAAATTCTTTGGGTTCTCCTTTATGTGGAGAATTTGAAGGATATGACAGGCAGAGAGTGAAACTCAAAAGCAAATTATCAGGGAAACTAGGCCAACCTGCATATTAAAGAGCTAAGAGAGACATGGGAAGGAGAAAAAAAATCTGGCAAAATGGCAGAAAGAGGGAGAGAGAAAGAGGGAGGGAGAGTCCCCCTTTTGCAATAGTTATAGGATGGAGAATAAAAAAGGGGAAACGTGACTTAAAAAAAATTTTGCCTTGCATTGTTGACTAAATTTTCCGTAAGAGATGGATTCACTGAATTATATTAGCAATAGTTTTCATAACCGAACTGTTGCTTTGATTACTGAATTTAGTTGAGACTGGATCATATTGAGATTTATTCAAAATGCAGAAAATCTATCATTGAATATAACTTCAAATCGACCCAGTGGGGATCAAATATTAATTATAATCATCTCCCAATTTGCATGTGCAAACTAGCAGTAACTGCTATTAATGGATTTGCCCATGTCACAATATTAGTAAGTGATAGACTCAAGGATTAAACTCAGATTTGTTGGATCCGTAGGCTCTGAGTTTTCCACCATTTAAAAATGGAATGACTCAAAAAGAGAATTTATTTCAAGGAATAATAGCCTTGTATATGTGTGACTACAATGGAGTAGCACGTAGTCACCAAAATTAGAAGAAATGGACAAATGTCAAGCCTGCAGATGTGTAGATGGTGATATTTTGGCAGATAGTGGGGCAACAAAGAAATCATAAGTCAGATTTACAGAGCATTTATTCAAATCTCATCTCACTATCACCACATACTCAATAAATATTTATCCCTTAATGAAAATGAGTTAAAATCCTGGGGTCGATAGATACCCACGAGGAAGAGAATGGTTCATGAAGATGGCATGGGCTTACCAATGAGGGGATTGTTAAGCAGTGGTAGGGCAGTAGCAGAATGATCTTCCCCTCTATGAAATAAATGGGGTAGAAGATAGGTCAAAGAGAGAAGCCATATATATATGTTTTTTTTTTTTGACAGTACACATCTTGAGATAATTTCTCTGAATCATCCCTTTTTTAAAAAGATTTTATTTATTTATTAATGAGAGAGAGAGAGAGAGAGAGAGAGAGGAAGAGACATAGGCAGAGGGAGAAGCAGGCTCCCTCAGGGAGCCTGATATGGGGCTCAATCCCAGGACCCCAGGATCACAACCTGAGCCAAAGACAGATGTTCAACCACTGAGCCACCCAGTTGCCCCTTCTCTGAATCTTCCAAACTTTCTGTAATGATGTTATACTCTTTTTTGACTTTTATTTTTTTATTTTTATTTCTTTAGAGAGAGAGACAGAGACAGAATTTTAAGAGGCTCCATGCTCAGTGGTGCAGCCCAACACCAGGCTTGAGTTCACAACCTGAGGTCATGACCTGAGCCACTTAATGGATTGAGACATCCAGGTGCATGTATTTTTTGACTTTTAAAAACTATCTTTAAGATGAAAGCTATCACATGAGTTCCAGAAGCCAAGTCTTAATTCTGTTATTTCTTAAGTGTGTGACCTTTGACAAGTTACCTAACTATTGGCAGTTTGGGTTTCTTGATCTATAAAATAAAACTTATGATAGTACATCCTATTAAGATCAGTATGTGATATTTATTATCTCATTTACGTAAACTATGTGTATAAGACTTTGTAAATGTAAACTAAGAAACATTCTACAAATGCTAGTTTTACTAATAATGAGAGAACTTTTGTGTTCAGATAATATTGTAAATAGTTTTCCTATTTCATAATTCTCACACTTAGTCTGTGTAATGCACAAAATTCTACCAAACTGATGTATCATAAGTAATTTAGGTTGTGAAATTCAGTGATGTGACTTAGGGCACCAAGGAAGTGTTGCCATCAGGTATGAACATAGTTCTCTCTGACCTCAAAACTATGCCATTAATACAATATTGCCTAAAAAAGGAAATAACTGTGCTGTAGTTACCCAAAAGCTCTATCTCTGAAGCATAAGGAACACAAAGGAGGAAAGGTAACTCTGCAAGGATAGAGCATAAATCTAAAACTGCCAATGTCCTCAGCTAGGAAAGAAAGAAAGTGTTTGTGTGTGTTGGGTGTGAGAAAGGATAAAAAGTATAAAAATAAGTTTTGCCTGGCCCAGCTGACCGAGGGACAAGGGACAAAGAGCAGACCTCATTTTGGAATCAAGGCTTCAGTACATTTGCAGCTCAAGGTTGAGCAAGCCACCCCTTAGACAAATAAGGGGATGCTGGCTTATTCACACCAGGGCTGCTGGAGAGAGCCATGCGCTCACCTGGGTTGTACGGTCGGTGATGTGGAACTCCTTTGAAATAACATTTGTTCCCTTTCAACTGTTATATACTGTTATTCTTAGGAGTTGGTTTTTTTTTTTTTTCCTCCCAAAATGCCACAGCCTTGAGTCTTACTCCTCAATCATAAAGACTAACTTGGAAGTGGAATAACACAGATTGCTATTACAGATTCAATATGAAGCAATTGTAAAAAAAAAAAAAAACAAAAAAAAAAACAAAAAACAAAAAACTTCAGCTCTTTGAGGAAACTGATCTTCGAACTTGGTCTGTTCTCCAAAAAGAAAGAAAAACGTCATTTCCTCGGGAAAGTTGGATTTATTTTCCTTCTCCAGATTGTGTGTAGAAGCTGTGGGCCAACCTTTCACTCACCAAACACCCAATGTTACTGGAGTGGGATGCCCAGAGCTGCAGTAGCGGGAATGTGTTAGCTTGCTCTCTTTCTTCCTTACCATCCTCCAACATGTCCCCAGCTCCACACTCTTGCCTACTGGGCCAGCCTGTATGGAGGCCGAGGTCCAGCCATCTTGGTCACTTCCATGGGACAGTGGTTCAAGCAATCAGCAACATTGATTTAGTTAGTGCCCATTGAATGCAGAGTGCTCTGTTGGGCTTACCATGGCATGCGGGAGTAAACCAAAGAAGATCATTAAGGTGTACTAAGGATAGAAAAATAAATAAAATACCAACCCTGTTCTTTTTTTTTTTTTTTAACCATCCCTGATCTTAGGGAGCATACAGTCTGTTCAGGAGATTATGTAGCCGAATGCCTACACAGAGACCAGGCAGGTAAGGTCAGTGTGGGAAGAAAGTCATGTGGGGACTCTGGGATTTTGGAGAACAATTCCTCTATGTAAAGGGGCATCCACAGCTCAACCCCAGAAAATTATTGCTATTCAGAAGGTTGGAACAGTGTGGTCTGCTGTTTTAAGAAATACTAAAAATCCAATTTCTACAAAAAATTATGGAAAATCTCCAGATTTTTAATGTTGTCAACTAATCTAAAGTGTTATTTTAAAGTATTGTTTGGGTAAAAATAAAAAATATATATGGGTTGGATACAGTGTGTAGGAGATCATTTTGTGACTGCCAACGGGAGACAGATAAGAAGGATAGTGATTCTTTGCTATCCTGCCTATTGCTGTCTTGCAGTGTTTTTTTTTTCAAAGATTTTATTTATTTATTTATTTATTTATTTATTTATTTATTTATTTATTTATTTATTTATTTATGAAAGACACACAGAGAAAGAGAGAGGCAGAGAGACACAGGCAGAGGGAGAAGCGGGCTCCCTGCCTGGAGTGGGACTCGATCCTGGGACTCAGGGATCACGCCCTGGGCTGAAGGTGGGCACTAAACTGCTGAGCCACCCAGGGATCCCATTTGCAGTGTTTTTGTTTTTGTTTTTGTTTTTGTTTTTCCATCTTGCAGTGTTTTCAATAAACTTTTATCTCTTAAAAAAGAAGAAGAAGATGAAGAAGAAGAAGAAGAAGAAGAAGAAGAAGAAGAAGAAGAAGAAGAAGAAGAAGAAGAAGAAGAAGAAGGTGATCCTATACCAGTTTGATGGCGTTAGGATAGGGAAGTTTCAGATGCTATGCGAGCAGAGGCAGGCACTAATCCTGATACAGGAAGTCAAGACAGGCCTTCCAGAGGAGATGGCGTGAGTGTGAACTGTGTCTGCAGAGTCCTGGCTGGTTAGAAGGAAGTGTAGTGGGTTGAGTTCTTGGCTAAGGAGACTGCACGTCCAAAGGCAGGGACATGCACAAGGCGGGATCTGCTTAGGCATCTGGATGTGAGTTCCAGGAAACGAAGGCTGCATACAAGTTAGGGAGTTCTGACGAATGAAGCTTGAGAACTAAGCTGGTGCCAGATCACAAAGGGCTTTGAACATCCTGCTAAGGATTTTGCACTTTATTCCGCAGAGTTAGGGTTTTTTGAGCAAGTTTAAGCAGAGGATTAGCATAATCAGATTTGTGGTTTAGAAAGACTATGCTGATGGAAAAAAGGCAAAAGTGGGTAAGTTCCCTGTTTCTTCAGAGGCTCTTTCAGTGATTTGAGTGAGACATAATGAATCATACCAGTGAAAACAAAATATAGAAGAGAGACTCTAATGATATTTTAGCAGGTAGCCTCAGTGGGGCTTGAGGAGAAAGGAAACGAGAGTGAGGAGATCCCAAAGAATCTTGGGTTTGTCTTGGGGGACTGAACTGATGGTGCTGAAAGAAGGGAGGAGGTACAAAAGAGGTAGATTTATGTTTGAAGCTCAGGGGTTCAGTTTCAGACAGGCTGAGTTTTGAGGTGGACAGGCAGAGATTCGCAACGGCAGGGTGTTCTGGAGGACCTGGCTGGAGGAGTGAGCTCCAGGTGGGAGGTATAGATTTTGATTAATCCAGGCAGTGGAGGGAGGACGTGAGATCACTCAGAGTACTTGGTGAACGCAGAAGCTGGGGATGGTAGGTCAAAGTGGAGGCAGGTAAAAGAAGTAGCCATCGAAGTAGTGGGGAGACCTGGAGAGGAGCTCTGCTAACCCACCACAGAGAGACGTAAGGAGGAAGCTCCACGTGGAGCCAAATGCTGTTGAAAGGCTAACATGTGGAGGATGATAAATATTTGTCTATTGGATTTAGCCTCAGGATGGTCATAGTTGATCTTGGCCCTGGCAACTTTGGGGATGGTGGGGGAAGAAGCTGGCTGAACATTGAGGAAAGTGAATGGAGGTGAGGAAGTGGAACAGGGCGTCCTGAATGCCCTTTAAAAGGTAGTTTGGCAATAAATTGGATGAGAGATAAAGGCTGATAATGGAAGGACTGACTATGCGTGGTAAAGGGAGGGATGTTTAAATTTGGAAGAGGCTTAGAAATGCTGATGTGCTGGTATGCTGACAAAATGCTAATTGGGATGAGGGGGCTCAACTACTGAAAAGAGGAGGAAGACTGACACAGTGAGTGGCACAAGACAGGTGACCCCGTGGCCCTGGAACTTGTTTTATCCACTGTCTCTTGTCCTTCTGTGTTCCTACACACCCCTACCCCGGGCCTTGGTCATCTTGTTTTGTGCTTTTCTTTCAGCTCCTGCTTCTTGCCCACTTTGTTCTTTTTCTTTTTTTTTTTTTTTTTTAAGATTTTATTTATTTTATTCATGAGAGACACACACACACAGAGACAGAGAGAGGCAGAGACACAGGCAGAGGGAGAAGCAGGCTCCATGCAGGGAGCCCGACGTGGTACTCGATCCCAGGTTTCCAGGATCACACCCTGGGTCAAAGGCAGTGCTAAACTGCTGAGCCACCCCGGCTGCTCCCCACTTTGTTCTTATGACATATTTGCTAGCATCTTTAGACAACTTCTCTGGTTGTGGGGAATCTAGGAGTGGCTTCTCAAGGACCAGGGGCGGCCAGACACCACTCTTACATTTCCATACACAGGGCTGCTACTTAGGAAATATGAACAAATAGAATCTATACAAAGTTGATTTTGGGGGTA
The DNA here is from genome assembly GCF_003254725.2 of Canis lupus dingo. NCBI lineage: Eukaryota > Metazoa > Chordata > Mammalia > Carnivora > Canidae > Canis > Canis lupus. The sequence goes on along the minus strand of NC_064255.1, from coordinate 18,741,235 downwards.
CCCAGGGGGTGCTCCGTCAGCTAAATGTCCGACTCTTGATTTCGGCTCAGGTCATGGGCTCAGGGTGGTGGATCAAGCCCCCTGTCAGGCTCTGTGCTGGGGATGAGCCTGCCTAAGACTCTTTTTCTCTTTCCCGCTGCCCCTCCCCCACTCACACTCTCTCTCTTAAAAAAAAAGTTGATTTTCTTTTCCTTTAACATAAGAATACTAATAAATAGGCCACAGGGATGAAAAATACAGCAGAGGGAATATAGTCAACAATATTGTAATAATGTACAATGACTGATGGCTATTACACTTAGTGTGGTGAGCGCTGTGTAATGCATGGAATTGTTGAATCACTATATTGTACACCTGAAACTAATGTAACATTGTATGTCAACTATATTTCAATAAAAATTAAAAAAAAATACTAAGAATTTTCTATTTTTCCCAGAAGTAAAAAGTCAATACATGCAGTGGGTGGTCTGGTCTTAGGCCACTGATAACCTGGCAAGGGTAGAGGTAAATGTGTGCCTTGGCTACTATTATCATTTTAATTAAATTGAAAATTGAAGAGTAAATTTTGTGTCCCACTTTCTAAGTGATCAGTGTTCTCTAAAGGAAGAAGAAAGCAGAGAAGCTCATGATTTGGTCAGGTATTGAGAACTAAATCAACAATATCCATCATGACTTTTTATAGCTGGTGTTCACATAGCTCAGAAACTCTTTTTAGGTTGACTTTATGCTAAAAATGTCAAGTGCTGCAAATGCCAAAACCCCTGTCATTTTCCACCCCCAACATCTACCTCCAGCCTAACTCAGGCTGGATACTGAAATCTTAATGAAACTTATCAAAGTGTGGCCCCGAAAGCCCAGGCAAAATGAAGAAGGCATCCATGCCAAGAAGTAGTATTGTAGCCTAATTGGGTGGAGGAATGTATCCATGCAAGGGCCAGAGTAAGAAGGACATCCCAAGGTGGAGTGACCTATGGGGACTCAGGGTGAGAGTGGCACCCACTTGGATGAGGGCAGCCTAGTGTGGGAAGTCAGAATCCAAATGGGATGAGGAGAATGTCTGCATGGGAGTATATCCTGGTAGGGAATGTCAATGCCTCAGTGGATAGGAGGTCCTCTATCTGAGGGAGGGGTTGCTGAGAAGATGGAAGATTTATGATGTAAAATGGGGTTAATTATGTCAATAAATATACTAAAGATAATGGGAGCAACACTTCTCTCTATCAGAAAAAGGAGTTACAAATATGGAAAGGAATAATACCCAAATTAACTTGATGGTGTCGAACTGGACTTGGAAGTAAAATTGTGAACTCATGGTATTCAATATATAGGTATATAGAAATACAATGGTTGTATGTGTGTTTATATGTGTGTGTGTGTCCCTTCCCCATTTCTGTTCACTGAGAGGTCCTGGGAATAGGGACATCCCTATAGCAGGATGCATACCTAGCACTCATATCTTGGCTTCTAAATTTTGTTCTCCACTAAAAAGAAGCAGGGCTCTGCAGAGGAATGGCTGATTCGAAGTCTGGGGCCGGGAAAATGCAACATGAGCCTAGAACATCTTCTGTAAGAAAGCAAGGGAATGGTGAAACAGGGATGGAGACTCATGAAAGAAAGGAACAGCCAGTCTGAAGTGCTTCCTGCCAGGAACACTGGGATGGTACTAATGAGTGGTAAGGTATATATTTGCCTAAATAGGTGGTGATGGATAAATTCAAGTAAAATAAGAAACTAGATTATATATATATGAATAAATTGAATGTATGCTGAGGAATGGGACATTTACATACTTTTTAAACCACTTTCCCCCAAAACATTTATTAGTTTCAAAGTAAAAGAATTACTTAACAACAGGAAAGCCTGAGGACACCATTCCAAATAAGGGATAAAGAGAACCTCCTCTCTAGGAGGACAAACAGAAATCATGTGCCCCTTGATTACCTGCAATGAAAAAAATCTCATCACATCTGTGATATCTCTGCTTAAGGTGGGTAACCTGTAATTATGAGGATTCAATATTAGACCCAAATTGAGGGGTAGGTATTGTAAAAAGTAACTTGCCTATAATCTTCAAAAGAAACAAGTTCATGAAAGCCAAGAAAAAAAGCAGAGAAGTTGAGGCCCAGGAAAAAGCAGAGAAATTTAAAATTGAAGGAATCTCAAGAGACTCAATCACTAATGCAATAAGTAATTTTTTCCAATAGAGACAATCTTATTGGAGCAGTTGGTAAAGGTTAAGAGAGGCCAGAAGAGTAGATGGTAGGACGGTATCAGTGTTAACTCTTGATTTTGATGGTTGCACTGTGGTCATGTAGATGTTCTTATTTGTAGGAAATGCATCCTTGGGATATTGGAGCATCATACTTGCAACTGAATCTTGAATGGATCATTAAAAAAGTCCTTAGTACTGTATTTGCCATTTTTCTGTAAGTTTATGATTATTTCAAAATGAAAACTTAGATATACATACGTATCATATATATGTGCATGTGTGTGTATATATACATATATATGACTTTTAATTTTTTAGAGCAGTTTTAAGTTCACAGTAAAATTGAGGAGAAGGTACAGAGATATATCCCTTACACCCGCTGCCCCACATACGCACAATGTCCCCTAATATACTCCCTACCAGAGCATTACGTTTGATAGAGCAGATGAACGTGGTACCATACGTTCCCTAGGTTTGGACAAATGTGTAATGATATATATCTGCCATTATGGAGTCATGCAGAGTACTTTTGCTGCCCTAAAAATCCTCTGTGTTCTGGGATGTTCATCTCTCTTCTCACTCCAACCTCTGGCAACACTAATTTGTGTTACTGTCTCCTTAGTTTTGTCTTTTCCAGAATGTCATATAGTTGGAATCATACAGTATTTAGCCTTTTCAAATTGGATTCCCTCACTTAGTATTATGCATTTAAGTTTCCTTCATGTCTTTTCATGGCATGATAGCCCATTTCTTTTTCTTTTCTTTTCTTTTCTTTTTTTTTTCTTTTTAAGATTTTAGTTATTTATGTTAGGAAGAGAGCATAGGTGGAGGCGAGGGACAGAGGGAGAGGGAGGATCTCAAGCAGACTACCCACTGAGCTGTCGCAGGGCTCCATCTCATGACTCTGAGATCATGACCTGAGTCGAAATCAAGGATTGGAAGCTTAACTGACCAAGCCACCCAGTTGCCCCTGTCAAATAATAGTGCTGAATAATAGTCCCTTGTTTGGATATATCACATCCATTCACTTTATTCTTTCACAAACTGAAGGACATTTTGGTTGCTTCCGAGTTTTGGCAATTACGAATATAACTGTCATAAACATCCATGTGCAGGGGTTTTTGTGTGTGTATCAGTTAGAGATTATAGATCAAATCCATTTAAATCACTGGATTAGGAGGCATGAGAACCCTAGCCTTTTTCTTAGATTCATTGTACTCAATAGACTTCTAGGCCGGGCTACTAACATAATGTGGGTTTACTTTAGGACATAATATGCTCATTTTTTTTTTTTTTCAGATAAGGAAACTAAATCCCAAATGGCTTTAAATAATGTGTTTTCCAGGCTTCCGGCCCCTCTGACACCTAAACCCAGGATCCTTTCTGCACGTCAGATTCATCTCTTTCCCTTTCTGCATCTATAATGCTAATGGTCCAAGTAAAAGCTCTTAAAGCCAACTTTTTCCATGTCTTCTCTTCATATTTTTTTTTTTCTCAGCTAGATTTTTCCCTGTCAGTAGCTTACTGGATTTGGCAGCTCCCCTGGGGATACTTGTTTGAGTTTGGAGGTGTGGATGATGGCGACACCAGGGTGTGGTTGGATTAACTCTTTGAATGTACTGCCCAGGCTTATTTCAGGTCAGTTTCAGAGACTCTTTGGATAACACAGCAGTATTTGGCCTCGGGTTCTTCCAAACAAAGACAGGAAATGGCACAAACTTCAAAGTTAGCTCTTGCATGGTGCCAGTGCCACGAGTACTGATCATTTATTTGAGCTTCAATGGTTGTAAATTAATCTCAAATATACATGGAGGCCAAAACTAGTTGGAGATGTGGGAACAGACTGCTTTTACCCTTGCTTCCTGAAAATTTAGAACATTTTCCGTTCTCAGTGTTTAGAAGCTCAGGGTCAATTTGAAGGTTATAGTTATTTTCAAACCTTTAAACAGACCTAAGCTTATTCTTGGGTCTTTTCCTAGCTCAAGGTAATGTTATTTTGTTTATGTCCCATATATTTTATCATTATTTCTTTTTTATTCATTTTCCATTCTATAATCTTTTTTAGAAGCAACTTTATTAAAGTGTGATTTACATAAATAAATGCACCTTTAAAGATACAGTCTGATGAGATTTTACAAATGTAAACACCCATATAAACATCACTCCAGTTAAGATACGGATATTTTCACTAGCGCAGAAAGTTCCCTCTCATCATTTTGTAGTCATTTTCACTCAGTATAGGGGTACTCACTGATAAGATTTCTATCACCATTACTTTTGCCCGTTCTTGAAGTTCATATAAATAGAGTCACACAGTATGTCCTCTTAGGTCTTGCTTTCTTTGCTTAGCATAATTTTTTTGAGATTCATCCATGTTTTGCATCTATCAATTCATTATTACTCTTTTCTATTGTTAATATAACATTTAATTGTAAATTTTTTTTAAGATTTATTTGTTTATTTTAGAAACAGAGTGTGCACAAGAGAGAGAAAGAGAAGGCAAGTGAGTAAGGGGTGGGGGGGCAGAAATAGAAGGAGAGGTAGAGAGTTTCAAGTAGACTCCCCATGAGCATGGAACCCCGTGCAGAGCTGGATCTCAGGACCCTGAGGTCATGATGTGAGCCAAAATCAAGAGTCAGATGCCCAGCTGACTGAGCCACCCCGGGACTCCACATTTAATTTTAAGTTTATGTAATTTGTTCTTCAAAATTTTTATTTTGAAATAATCCAAACTTACAGAAAAGTGGCAATAAGATCACAAAGAATTCCTATATATCCTATTAACATGAAGGAAATACATGTGTTTCTACTAACCCATCTATGCACTTACATCTAATATTAATTTTTGTATCTATCTATCTGAATATACCTAATACAGGAAGATAAATGGATCCTAATATAAAAACACACATCAGAACAAACATGAGGTCACACTGCTGTCTCTGATGCCAACCCAGCGGCATTTGAACAGTGAGAAACCTGGTCCTCATCACTTACAAACTTCTCACTAAATTATTCATTCCTAGCATGCATGTAAACCATTTTGGAATAATTATCCATATTCCCGTGAAAAACAAATTCTTCAACCAGAGTACAATGTTTGCATGCAGTTTTTGTCTTTAATCTTAGAGCATATAGTCAAAACACTTTTTTTTTTACACTTTTTTTTTTTTTTAAACAGATGTGTCATCTCAGCCCAAAACACTTTTTTACATTTCTTCCCCTTCTACTCCAGTTGGGTGATGTCCTTTATTTGTCAGTTAGACTTACTTGTTGCACTTTGCATTTCCTCTTGGTTTCTCTTCACTATCCTACTTGAGTATTTATATCTTGCATATGGTAAAATTCACTCTTCCTAAGATAGTTTTGTGAGTTTCTAAAAACACATAAAATCATGTATCTACTACTAAACTCATGCAGAACAGTTCCATTATTTCTTAGTAGTTTCCCATTGAATAAATAGTTCATTTTTTTAGCGGCATGTATAAAGCTTCTATGGACATGTGTGTGCAGGTTTTCATGTGAACGTGTTTTCACATCTCTGGGATAAATGAGCAGGAGTGCAATTACTAGGTTGTGTGATTGTTACATGTTTAATATTTAAGACAAAGTTTCAAATGATTTTCCAGATTGTCCCATTTTATACTTCCACCCAGCAATGTCTGAGTGATCCAGTTTCTCCACATCTCCAGTATTTGGTGTTGTCGCTACTTTTTATGAGTCATTCTGAAAGGAGTATAGCAATATCTCACTGTGGTTTTTAATTTACATTTCTCTTATAGCTAATGTTGAACTTCTGCTTCTTTTCCAATTGTTTGGTATGCTCTGTTTGGGAAAATCTTTTCATGTCTTTTCATGTCTTTTGTCTAATTTCTAATTGAATTGCTTGTTTTTTAATGTTGAGTTTTTAGTGTTTCTTTATATATCCTAGATAATACTTCTTGATCAGATATGTGGTTTGCTAATATTTTATCTGACACTATAGTTTGTCTTTTCATGCTCTTGTCAGTATCTTTTGCACAGCAAATGTTTTTAATTTGGAAAAAATCCAGTTTATCAGTTTTTCCTTTTATGGGTCATGCTTTTAGCGTCAAGTCCAGCTTTTGATATTAGAGATTTTCTCATATGGATTTCTAAAAGTTTCATAGTTTTACATTTACATCTAAGGTTGTGATCCATTTTGTGTTATTTTTTTTAAGGTGTGAGGTTTAGGCCAAGATTTACCTTTTTGTCTGTTAATGTTCACTTGGCCCAGCATGACTGTTAAAAAGGCTATCTTTCCTCCATTGAATTGCTTTTGCACTTCTGTAAGAAATTAGTTCTATATACCTACTCCTCTGCTGGTATCACACAGTCTTGATTATTGGAGCTAGATAGTAAATAATATTCTTGGTTTTCAAAATTGTTTCAGCTATTCTATTTCCTTTGCCTTCCTATATAACTTTTTTAGTAATCCTGCTTATGTCTACAAAAAAAATCTTGCTCAGATTTTGATAGGAATTACATTAATACTTTACATCAATTTGGTGATAATTGACATCTGTACTACATTGAATCTATCAATTCATGAACATGATATGTTTCTCCATTTTATTTCATGGTTTTCAGGATACAGATCCAGTCATGTTTTGTTGGATTCACACCAAGCTTTAATTTATTTAAACAGTTTATATCTAGCTATTTTATATTCTGGGCCTGATAGTTCCGTGCTCCAAAGTCTTAGGGGATCTAACTTATTTGTTGTTGCTGGTAGCTTTCAATCATGGTGGCTTATCTTCTGTTTTTGGTGACCTTTGATTATCATCTCATATATAAGCCCCTTTGAATTTGTGGGAATTAAGGATGCTACCCTCCAGAGATGATTTATATTTGCTTCTGCTTGACTGTAAAAGTTGGTTCCCACTTAGGATCTTCCATGATCATTGGTAAGTGTAAAGCCAATGGCTTATCTTCATCCTTGGAACCCTCCATCTTTCCAAAGCTAGTTTTCAGATTTACATTGAAAATATATCCTTAAGGCAACCTTAGGTTTTGTCTTTACTTACTTTATCCTCAACTAGTTTGAAGCTGTTCTACATTTCTCTTTTATTATTCTTTAAAAGCAATCTTGGAAATTTCCTTTTTTTCATTCATTTTGAAAGCATATTTTTATGCAGAATTGATTGTTCTTTAAAAAAAATATGTTTTAAATACTAGAAATTCATGTCTTTCCTTTTAAATTTCTAAATTAGCTTTCCCTTCCCCTAAGCTTGGCTAATTCTAATGGATTCAACACAGTTATTTGCTGCCTTCTTTGCATATATATTCTATGACATTACTTACCTCTTTAAAATGCTAGAAGCTATTTATCTTTTATCTTTTTTACTAAAAGTAGATATGTAGTGGCTCTTTTTTTTGTACCTTTACACTCCAGTACAGTGTCTTGCCCCTAATAAATGTTAGTTGAATTTTTTTCTACCTCCCATATTTTCTATTAAAGTAGCTGGAGATTTGAAAATGTTTGTTTAATGAAGAGTTTGTTAAAGTTAGAGAAAAACGGGGAGTTGAATTTTCTTCTTTGGAAACATTCCAAATATGACTGTGGAAAGATTTCTGAGTGCTATGAAGAATGGAGGTAAGGGTTAGGAAGTTTACTTGCTGATTTTCTTTGAAAAACCATAAATAGCTAAATAAATTGGGACATAAAAGAACTTTTCATTATCAAATTGATTTATGCCCTGAAGTATATCACTTGAAATTGTACAAAGTATATGTAACTATAATGCTCCCTGGTGGCCATTTTCTGCCAGAGCAAAGAAAAGAATTGTAGTGTTCAACAAATAGATGTATTGGATATTCTGAAATGTAAAGACTATAATATTTTCTTTTATGTTTCAAATTTTTATTTAAGTTCCAGTTAGTTAACAGATAGATAATATTTTTAAGTCAATACTGTCTATGCAGAAATCTAAAAAAAGTTAAGAAATGATAACTATCCCTTTTTAAAATCAATTTTACATACTAAACCCTATCTTTCCCTATCAACATATGGACATTTGCTCTTTGACAGTCAGCAAGTTGAATTATTTATGACCTCTGCTTCTAAAAAGATCAGAATATTGTGAGGATATAAGCATATAAATAAAAACTATTACGGAGATAAATTCAATAATATGGGTTTGCACAAAATCCAAATAGGGGAAAGGGATTAGAGTGAGGACGGTCTAAGGAGGAAATTGATCTATGATTTATTCTTTGAAGGGTAGGTATGCCTGTAATAAATAGAGCAGTAGGAGAAGGGCATGGTACAAAAATTTGGAGAGACAAAAAAATACCACCTTCTCAGGCACTTTCTGGTAGTGGCTGGCACATGGGCCATGTGTGGGGCTCTGGCAGAAAATAGTGGAAGGAGATGAGGACAGGAGTCAAATAATGCAAAAATGTGTATCATATGAAGGAATTTGGGGTTATATCTTAGAAATGGAAGATCACTGATAGATTTTAATCAGGACAGTGATTAGATTTTGGTTTTAATGAAAGATCTCTGGTACTAGTGTGGAGGAAGGACTGGAGGGGCATTAGTAGTACAAATCTGTTGTAATACTCCGGTACGGAAGTTATAAGGTGCAGTTTCCAGAATGTTGCAGTAATGATTGAAGACAGAAGAAAAAGTCCAGAGAGATTTTGTTATACACTTGGACAGACTTGGTGACCAAATGAATATAAGAGATGGAAAGAATGGTGAAAGATGTTACCCATCTGCATGGATAAAATACAATTAACCCAGAAAAAAATATAAAGAGAGAAGTAGACTGGGGCAGAGATCAATGATAATAGAGACAGTGAATTTATTTGGGAGTAGGTTCAGTATGAAACATCTACAACACATGTTGAGTGAGTTTTTACTAGGTATTTGGAAATACCAGTCTGGACCTCAGGAGAGAGAGGTCTTGAGTGGTGTTACATGTGAGTGAATGAATCCCCCTTTGAGTGTGGTTGATTTAGTGATCACATCTAATGAATGGAAAAGAATGCAATTGATAGTTTGTGTCTTCAGAGACTTTTATAAAAGATACTGTGTATTCCTTTTTTTAAAAAAAATAATTTATTTATTCATGAGAGACACAGAGAGAGAGAGAGAGGCAGAGACACAGGCAGAGGGAGAAGCAGGCTCCATGCAGGGAGCCCGATGTGGGACCCGATCCTGGGTCTCCAGGATCACGCCCTGGGCCAAAGGCAGGTGCCAAACTGCTGAGCCACGCAGGGATCCCCTGATACTGTGGATTCCTGCTTGCTTTCTTCCTTGGATCACTTACTCTGGGAGAAGCCAGTTGCCATGTTATGAGGACACTCACCTCTAAAGAAATTCACATGGCAAAAGAAGTAAATTCTCTGGCCATCAGATACCAAGGAACTGAGGCCTTCTGTCAATAACCACAGTGAGATTGGAAGAGGATCTTTCAGTCCCAATCAAACCTTCAGATGGCTGCAGCCCTGTCCAAAATCTGGACTGCAGACTTATGAAATACCCTGACAGTAAGCTGCTTCTGAATCTCTGATCCACAGAAACTCTGCAATAGTAAAAATATGCATGATTTTTAAGTCACTAGATTTGGGTATAATTTGTTATGCCTCATTAGATTGACTAACACATAAGGCCACATGCAGGTACAAGCAGGACAGTATCCCTGGCTGGGTAGCTGCATCTCTGCTACAACTCTATTATTATAAAAGAGGAGAAGATTTCAATAGATAGCAAGTTGAATTGTCTTCTCCACTCTATGGTAATTCATTTGGATTTTATTTGAAATATAATGGACAGAGGAGTGGACTATTCACATGCTTTGTTATGAAAACAACAAAGCAGGGTTAGAGAAGAAATGAGAAGATGAATCAGAAACCTTTTGAAGTAGTTCAGGCAAGAGTTACTTCTGCTATGAACCGGGGTGGAAGTGATGGAAAAACAGGTGACAACTCAAATTGTATTTCAGAAGTAGTAATGATGAGAGGACTAAGGAAAGGATTAAAGTTTTTCCATCATTCTCAAAGTGTCCAGGCAAAGAGAAGAGGCCAAAGTATGAACCCAAACAAGACGAAGACCTTCTGAAGCCAGTGTATGAAATGACTGGAGAAGACACTGAGCCAGAATAACTCTCAAATATACCTATGGACCTTTGATCTGGTTCATGAGTGTGCATGTTGAGTGTGTTTAAGATGGCCCAGTGCAGCAGATATAATGTAGATTTTCATCCCCAGAACTATCTATCTGGAACCTAGGTGAATATGAAAGCTGCTATATTTTGATCATAGTTCCAACATTACATGTATTATCGCATATAATTCTCATAACAAACCTGTGAGAGGAGTCTCATTTTGCAGAACAATAAACTGAGGCTCATAGAGAATAAGAGACTTGACCAAGCTTATAATCTTGTCTGCCAGAGTAGGATTTGAACACAGGAATGTCTGACACCAAAGTCTTCACTCTTAACCGCTAAGTCCACTTCCCACCTCTGTTCAGAACCCAGACCTCTCTGACATTTCTTTTTTATTTATGATAGTCACAGAGAGAGAGAGAGAGAGAGAGAGAGAGAGAGAGAGAGAGGCAGAGACATAGGCAGAGGGAGAAGCAGGCTCCATGCACCGGGAGTCAGACGTGGGACTCGATCCCGGGTCTCCAGGATCGCGCCCTGGGCCAAAGCCAGGCGCCAAACCGCTGCACCACCCAGGGATCCCCTCTCTGACATTTCCAACCTGACTAGCTTGGGAACTTCCAGAGAGCCCCCTTGGATATTATATTCGTAGTCTCAAGATGGTTGTTGACAATGACAATGGAAAACCTATCTCAAGCAAGATCATGGACAAGTATTGATTCAAGGAAATCAGACCCAGGTAGAAAGAATATCGAGGATTTTCAAATGGTATCAGTAGCTAACTGACTGAATGTGAGGATATACAAACATTTATTTCAGAGGATTCTCAAAATGCTTGAGGGAAGAACCTGATGTGTGTGTGTGTGTGTGTGTGTGTGTGTGTGTGTGTGTGTGTGAAAGATTCTGCAGATGTAGTTCAAGGTCAAGAACAGAAACTTTGATTATGGACGTAAAGGTCACTTCATTTTTATCTGCAGACAAGAAGGATCCGGTGACTTTGAGTTACAGCCGTGCTTGATTCAGAGAGTAATTTGTGGAAAACTGATAAGCCATCGATTTGAATAAACCTGAGTAGACTTGAATATAGAAGCTTAGAATTAGAAGGACTCTTGGAGGTCATATACTTCAGCCCTCTGGCTTAAATATGAGCACTTGTCTTGGTAGGAAAGGCAATCATTTCCCTTATATCGACCTCAGAATGATAAAAAAAATATATATATATTCCATGTTTTCTTAAAAATGTAGCCTTCTTACAGAATGAAAATATTTTATGAACATTTCTCACAAATATCTCTGACATTAACTGGAATTCGGGATTAAAAACCAGGTTACAGACCATGGCCTAATATTTTGGGAGCATAATAACAATGATAACAATGTATCATAACTACTATCATAACATAATTTCCTAATTTGATTATGAATTAATCATAATACTATTTTCCATATCTTCTGAATTTGAAACATCACCAAATTCTGTTGCTTTATAATAGTAACGAGGATAATAGTAATTGTAATTGTCATTATAAAGCAACAAAATTAGGCAATCTTTCAAATTCAAAATGCCTTATGAAAAGAATGGTATTTGATATTTGTGCATACGACTATCTCATTCCCTGATGAGGGAGATGTGATGATCTGCATTTTGTGTATGAGAATACAGAGGCCCAAAGAGTTTAAGGGACTTGTTCAAATTTAACATAGGTAATAAATGGAGGAGCTAGGACCTGAATGTATGGCCTATTAAGCTTATCTCTAACATTCATTCACCTCCATCGAGTACTACTTCAGTCCATTTTCTTGGGAAATCAGGGGTTTCCCATATGTAGTTCATGGATTGCCTTGAACTTGGTCGACCACCACCCCCCTCCCCGATGCAATAGATGGTGCCTTATTGAATCCAGTCTTAGTTCTGTCCACATGTCCTGCAGTAGGACCATAGCCCACCACCCCATGTCCACTTCCTTCTTCTTATTTCCCCCTCCTCAACTTCTCCAGTGTGGGAAATTTTAGGCAATGAGAGAAGTTCAACAAATTCTTACTGCTCTATCTATCCATTTGCCTTAATCAGTGCTTTACTTTCTCTGCCTTGCCTTCTGTTAATAGGGGTAAAATATCTACATACATATCTAAGGCAGTTCTTCTGCTTGTGTCTTAGATGTCATAGCTCTAGCAATTCTCTTCCCTCCAACCTCTGATTCAGGCCATTTTGTTCCCTCGTTTTCTAGTTCTTTCCCATCAGCACACAAAATTTCCCTAATGCCTTCCATATTAAAACCAAACCGAACCAAAACAACCTTTTTACCCAATATTGTTTTTTTTACTTCATTTTATTGCAAGTTCCCTGAAATGTTACCTGCAATCACTACCCCTGATTTATCTCCACACTTTCTCTATTGAACCCAATCCATTCAGGCAATCAGTCCATCACACCCATGAAACAGCTCTTGTCAATATTTCCATGACTACAGTGACTCACATCTCAGTTTGTACAGATAGTCCTTGCCTCTGCCTGTTCTCTAGGAATAATTTTTCAGTCTCAAAATATCTTGATTTAGATGATAAATCGTATGTTCACCTTATTTGTGACCTCCACATTGATAAATCCAGCTAAACACGGCACTTCTCAGTGCTCATTATACTTAAACTTAGAGCATATCATACATCTTATCATCTTATCACATCCTTCTTCCTTCACTGCCTTCCAGGATCTCACATGGTTCTTTTCTTGTCTTTCTAGTAGCTTCTTCTTGCTGTTCTTAACTGATTCCTCCTCCTCTCCCCAGCTAGTGAGAATTGCAGTGCCCTAGTGATCTATCCTTTGAACTCTCTTCTTCTCCACTTATCTATATGTATACTCTTGTTAACCTCATCTGATCTCTTGGCTTTAAACACAATTTATGTACTAACTATATCTATATTTCAATCTTTACCCTAAAAATTTCCCTTGAGCTTCAGACTCATAAATCTACCTATCTATTTAACTGATAGCATCCCAATCATAGCACGTCCAGAAGTGAACTTTTGACATACTCCTACACAAAAAATTGCTCTTACCCCAATCTTCCCCATCATAAGTACCAACTACAGTTTGCAGGAAGAGAACACCTTGATCTAATCTTGAGCCTCATTTTCTTCCATGTCTCACATCCAATATGTCATCAGATCCTGTTCTAACAGCAAACCCTATACTTCTCCCATCCTCCATACTTCTGCATGAAACTCTTACCCAGATTACTACAGTACCCTCATAATAGGCCTTTGCTTCCGTAGGTTATTCTCTCAACAGAACAGTCAGAACAATCCTTTCCAAAAATAAGTCATATCGTATGTCACTCTTCTGTTCAAAATTCTTTATAACCCAGTCAGTTATAAAGCCCATATTCCATGCAATGGCTTATGTACCTGCTATTCTCTTCCTCCTTCACCCCTCTGATGTTACTGCCTCCTTTACTCCTCATTCCCACTCTGCCCTGGGAAGAAGGGCAACCTTATGTTCTCTCCTGCCTCAGGGACTTCACACTGCTGTTTCCCCTGTTTGGATTCCCTTCACGCAGTTATGCCTGTGAATGTCTCCTTTGCCTTCTCAGTGAAGCTTTTCCTTACCACCCTTTTTCCGATGACAATTCCTTTCCTTCCTGTATGAATTTCCCAGGGCTACTGTACCAAAATAGCACAAGCTGTGTGGCTTAAAACAATAGAAATGTATTCTTTCATAGTTATGGAGGTGAGGTATCTGAAATGAGGTTGTCACGAGGGCCTTGCTCCCTCAGAGACTCTGAGTGGAATCCTTTCCTGCCTCTTCCCAGCTCTGGTGGTGGTAGGCAATCCTAAGTATTCCTTGGCTTACTGAGGCATTGCTCTAGTATTGCCTCTGTTATCACTGAAAGGTTTTCACAGTGTGTCTCTGTCTTCCCATGGCATTTTCTCTCCTTATAAGGACACGTGTCATATTGGATTGGGGCCCACCCTAATGACCTCATTTTAACTTGCTTACATTTGTGATGACCCTATCTCCAAATAAGATCATATTCACCGGTACCAGGATCTCAGGATATGTTTATGAGGGACACAATTCATCCTCTAACACTTCCTCAGCAGAATATTTCTTACCTGATCCCCCTTTGAAATTTTCTGCACATCACCTCCCTTACAAGACATTTTATTTTATAGATTATATTACTGACTGTAAATATAAGCTCCACAGTGACCAGGATTTTTGGCTGTCTCGTATCTTGCTGTTACCCTGATGTTTAGAACAGAGACAGGAACATAGTACACATACAACAAATGGTACCAATGCTATTGACTAAATGTTGATGTTGCTTCTTTTTGCAGTGATTCTTTCAAATTCTTGAAATTTAGGGGGAATGGAGGAGGCAGTTGCTTGTGCAGACTGAGAGAGGATAAAAATATCTTCCTTTGCAGGGGTTGATGAACTATTACCTTTGGGCCAAATGTTGTCTTCTGCCTGCTTTTGTAAATAAAATTATATTGTGATACAGATATGCTTATTTGTTTATATGTTGTCTAAGGCTGCTTTTGTGCTACACCGCAGAGTTGAGTAATTGCAACGGAGAGACTGAATTACCCACAAAACCTAAAATATTTACTGTTTCATCCTTTATAGAAAAAGTAAGTGTTCCAACCTCTGTTCTTCCACTGTTTCTGCAGGTTTAACTGTGGGGATTGTTGATCATTAAAAAAGAGTCAGCTTTAAGATTAATAAACATCTCTCAAGTGAAAATAAAGTGAATTGGAAGATGATTTTCCGCAGCTCAGTTAATTTAGACCACTGGGTGTCTCCCTTCCCTAAACTTTACAAGAAAATGTTGAACCAGACATCAGCCAACTGGGACTGTGACATACCAGACAAATATTGACAGTTGCTAAGGCAACTGGGATAAAGTATTGGCCAAAGGATAATATAGGCGCCAATTGTGCGTGCCATGTTTCTCACATAGGGGAGAGACAGAGAGAAAATGAATGAAAAATATATTTCAAGATCCCTCTTTGACTGGGGCTTAAGAACAACTCACAGCTGATGTTTATCTTAACTCCTTTTTTCAGTTTTTCTGGAAATTAACACTTTGGGGACTTGGGGGGGGTACTTAAGTCAGCTAGCATATGTCACAAGGGGGAAATCTGTTTGGGTATCACTTCCCTTTTCCAGTTATCCCTGGAATTTACTGTTCTACATTGTGTTCTCATGGCCAACTGTAAGGCCACATGTATTTTTTGGCTTGCTTGCTCTTTTCACAGAAGTGGATTCTGCAACACCTACTTTTGGAGATTTCTTATTAGTTGACATTGAAATAATTAGCCTGCCTTTTTCTTTGCCTCCTGTACCATGGTCTGAGAAGTTTGAAACCTGTGGTTTAATTTGAGCTTTTGTCATTGATTAAACTTAAGCATTTGTCATTATGCTAGTGCAAGGCTTCCTAACAGTGGTATTATTGACATTTTTGAATGGATAACTCCTTGTTGTTTGGGCTGCCTTGTGCATTGCAGGGTGCTGAGAAGCATTCTTGGCCTCTATCCACTAAATGCCAGTAGCAGCCCCCCAGTTATTAGAATCAAAAATGTCTTCAGATATTACCAAACATCCCCTGGGGAGCAAAATTATACTCAATTGAAAATGTTGTGCTAGTCAATGCTTAACCATATATTTTTTTCAGATTATTCTTAAAGCATCCTCGGGTAGAGCTGGAGTTTTAAAACAATAATGGGAGAAATTTTGGAGATTCTAGATTGTTCAAATTTCAAAAGACTTCAGTTTTTTACAGTTTGGAAATTCAGAAATTAAAACATTGATGATAAGTCCAGAGAGAGAACTAAACAGGAACTGCTTTCATTCAGTGAGAAACAAGATCTCCTATAGGAAATTTTGAGGTCTCTTTCTGTATGGAATATTTAGAAGTAGTGCTATTGGGATCTTTGGTTCAGTGAGAAGTCATTCAGGATGGTCTCTGAATATATGCCCCTGTTTTGCTTTCCCCAAAGCCTTTCAAATGACTGAGTTTGGCTGGCTGACTTTGGAGCAGCTGGGACTGATAATGACATGGCATCTAGGAAACTTGTACATCTGATATTTGTCTTCTGGAAAACCATCTGCCTGTCCACAGCCCCTGTGAATTGCCCAGGCTTTGAGTCCCTCCTTGACGGCTGAGTAATCCCATTTCCCCACTGGACAGGAGGGGCTGGCTGAGGTCATTATGACGATTCATTAGCAGCATGTTGGGCTGTAACTCTCAAAGGAGCTTGAAATATTGATTTTATGCATGTCATGCTAAAGATTGAGCAGTTGTAATCCTACTTTGTATATTACTTTTTGCAGATTTAAAACAAGATGGCTTTGCCACCAATGTAGCTGACATGCTCTAATTAATCTTTGTGGAAAGAGTTTGACATGTTTAAATGAGCTCATCCAAAGAGCATCAGTTATCCTTCTCTGATATTGAGGATAAATTGGAATGAAGCATGATTTGGGAAGAATAGAAATCTCACCCTTATTTCTTTATTTTTCTTGGCTAGATCTGTCATCTGCAAAATGGGTTATGATTTATAGTCTATAAGAGTAGTATTGTATAACATATTTTGCTGTGCTTTGCAATACAGAGAAATAGGCATACTCCCAGTATATGATCATGGGGTGACATCCATTTAATGAAGATTGTCTTCTCCAAGTTCTCTAATGGATACTGTTTAAGAGCTTTCTAGAAGAGGCCATAAGCCACAAAACCAGCAGGATTCTTTACTATTCTTTTGGAAAAGTTAGGCAATTAAAAGCTTACATCATTTGTGGGAAACATGACTGATGGTTCAAATGAACTTATTATAAGTTATTTCTTTTGAGCTTACAGTTTGCATATTTTTCTCTAAAATGCTAGCATCGTTGACTAAAATGTGAGAGCACTAGAACTCTAAGGGATTTTTTTTTTAATTTAATTTTATTTTTTATTTATTTATGATAGTCACACAGAGAGAGAGAGAGAGAGAGTCAGAGACACAGGCAGAGGGAGAAGCAGGCTCCATGCACCGGGAGCCCGACGTGGGATTCGATTCCGGGTCTCCAGGATCGCACCCTGGGCCAAAGGCAGGCGCTAAACCGCTGCGCCACCCAGGGATCCCAACTCTAAGGGATCTTAACAAGTAAAATGGGCAGAAAAATCAGTACCTCAGTGAATAGTTATGAGAATTGAATGAGATAATGTGTGTAAGAATAATTTGGAATGAAAACCAATCTAATTAAAGTTGGAACTATCTCATTAGGATGGAGGAGCATATATCAGACCTAAGAATCCAAGGCTCCTCCTTCAATAATTCCAGGGTCAGGGCAGCCCTGGTGGCTCAGCAGGTTAGTGCCGCCTTCAGCCCAGGGCTTGATCCTGGAGACCCGGGATTGAGTCCCTGCATGGAGCCTGCTTCTGCCTCTGCCTGTGTCTCTGCCCCGCCCCCCACCATGTCTCTCATGCATAAATAAATAAAATCTTAAAAAAAAAATAATTCCACGGTCATTGTTTCCACAAAGGGTGAGGTCAAAGTCATGCTGAGAGGAAATATATCAGTTTTCATGTATCACAATAGATAGGTTTTTTTTTTTTTTTCCTTTTTGGTTTGGGCTTGTTTTATTTTTGAAGAAAAACCAATCCTTGTCCTGAGATACTCTCCCTTCTTAGGTCAACTCCTGAGGATTTCAGCTGAATCTCTTGAGGACAAAAGGTGAAACTCAGAACATTCATTTTTTGCCTCATTCACATGACTCTGATCCAGCTCTACCCTCATAAGACAAACAAGTTGAGTTGAGTAGAACTTCCATTAGCCTCAGGCTAATTCCTCAGGCACTTGAGTTTGTAAAAGTTAAGTAGCCCTAAAGGGACTTTATTAGGGAGAGGTGGAGTTATCTGAGAGAGTATATTGAGCTTTGGAGTAGAGTGCTTGAGAGAATGTTATGTGAAAAAGTAAGGAATATTAAGGAAATAAAAAGAATTCATTTGGAGCACACTTTCAAAGATTTCCTTTGCTAGTGAGGCACAAAGGAATGCTGAAGTTGGAAAAAGCTAACCTCTCCTTTATTACCCCATACTTTTCTTTAAAGATCAACTCTACCTATTCCATTATACGTTTCCATCATAGCCTAGTAAATATTTGGTATAAGGAAGAAAGGTAAGGTGGATTTCAGAGAAGAGAAGTTATTAGTTTCCCAGCCATCTTTGTGGACACTTGTGGTAATATAATTGGAAGAGCACATTTCCCCTATTTTATCCCTCACCCTACTATAGATTACCAAATGAAGCTGCTGAAAGTATTGGCATGATGGCAGCAGGTCCGAGGCCCAGAGTCTGGTAATAACAGCAGGAAAGTTCCTTCCAGTCTGGAGAGAAAACTGAATTCTTTGAGTACCCTACATGGGTTAGCAATGAGTATCTTCTGCAATAGAAGAATACTCTGCTGTATTTGAGTTTCATATGTGCTCAGTAAATGCTAGGTTAATTAATTTTCATATAACGATATACCATGTCTTCATGGAATTAAGTTTGGATTCCAAACATCAAAATCATAGGGCATTTTGCATACCACCTTCATGAGAATAACCTTACCTACACTGATTGCTTAGTAAATATTGTCTTGTTAAATTGAATCAAGATAGAGAGGTATTATTTGTGATACATCATCTTCTTACCACCATAAAGAATATTTGTAACAAGAGTTACACTCTAAAACATTTTATATGATCTTCTCCAAAGCATAGAAACATACCCCAAACCAGGGTAATTGTCTTGTCTGCTAGTGGTCATTGATTCTTTTAGCTAAATGACTCACATTGCTAGGCCATTTTTGCATATGGCCAAAAATTTTAAAGCTGAGTTATAATATTTCCTTCTCTGTTTGCAGCACAGTTAAGGTACTTAAACTTTATAGGGAAAATGTCTACAAGATGACAAACATTGACTTTTCCTTCTTATTGCTCCATTAATCATCCAGAGGATTGGGACTAGAATGCCAAATGGGCTTTTTCAAATATCAAGCATCTGGATGATAAAAAATTTGAATTTATATTCAAATGTCTTGGAGTTGTATAGACAGTTAATGACCCCTAATAATAGCTTCCTCCAAATGGGAATTTAGAGTTTACATATTACTTTTACACACATTTTCCAATATGGCCTTAATCCTGATAAAAATTGGGTATCTGGTGGCAAAGAAGGACCTTTCATAAACAATGGTGTTAGATTTTTTTGTTATTCAGGGAAAGACAAAGGGAATCAACAATATCACTTAAAACTGTGCTGGTTTTAAGTCTAACAGTTTAAGTAAACTATCCAATTCCTATGCCTTGCCTTGATGGACAGGTTCAGGGATAGCAGGCCAATGTTGCTGGCTATGCTCAAAGAGATGGAAAGGACAAATTTAAGGAGACCATGATTAGAGGACATACATTAGAAATTGGGCCATGTTAAGGCTAGGGACGTGAATCAACAGGAATAGTGAAAATAAGGCATATAACTAAAAGGAGGGTTGTTGCAAACCAGGAAGGGGAGCATGGGGCAGTAGGTGTGGGTAGATGTGAATCTTGGACAGATTCCTGAGATCATCACTAATGGAACTTTCCAGAATTTTAGCATCAATTTTACAAAGGTAAACTTTTTATTTAAGAGGTCAGTGAATTGTAGTCATAAAGCTCTAGTTCTATCTTTTTGCTTATCTATTTGCTCATCAATTAATACCTTTTTCCAGTCACCTAATCTCTCTGTCCAATGATCCTTCCATCCTCTCATCAATTTGTTCTTTTATTTTTTATCCAACATTTATTGAATACCCATCTTGTATAGAATTATGCTTGATATTTCATAGAGGAGTGAAAAGAGTTAAACATAGCCCATAAGGTGCTATCTATGACCCATAATAATGGCTATGATAATTTCAGATTGAGCATGAGGCTGTGCAATGGACTATTATGGATGGGTAAAAGCTTTTTCTTAGTTGTGCTTATGTAGAGATTTATCCTGTGTTTGCTTTCTACCTCTTAAATTTAGGAATGATCCCCAAACATGGTTTCCTAAACTTAATAAAGCAATTTGATGGTTTTTTTTAAAGATTTTATTTATTTACTTATTCATGAGAGACACAGAGAGAAAGAGAGAGGCAGAGACACAGGCAGAGGGAGAAGCAGGCTCCATGCAGGGAGCCCGATGTGGGACTCCATCTCCAGGATCACTCCCTGGATGCCCCCAGTTTGATGGTTTAGCCTAAAAAGAGGTCATCAGTGGGCACACACAGCAAACGTTACAACTCACTGTCATCCCAGTGGGCCAATGGACTAGGGAGTGCTTGTATTTTCCAAAAATCTTTTGAAGAAAACAAGAAACTGGTTAGTTGGAGAGAGAGAGAAGAGAACACAAACACAATAGCTTGGAAACAAAGCTGCATCCTTTTACCATTTGTCTAGGTGGTTCCTCAGAAGTTGTGATGTATCAATTCTCCCTTAACACCAAATCGTGTAACCACCAAGGGAATCTGCAGTAGCAAATAACACCTAAGTTGGCTTTTTATTCTATAAAAGTCACAAATCATGAGTAGTTTAAAATTTGACCAAGTGCCTATAATAACTCTATATTACCAGTAAAAGCACATTTGCCTTTGGGTTTACGGCCCATGTACAACATGCTACATACACCTTGCTAGCCAGGGTGGGATAAAGGCTTATAGCAAAAATCAGGGATCTTGGCTGTTACTGCATATTTCAGGGTGAGACTGCAGAGTTCAGGGAACACTCAAGTCAAATAATATTTGACCCTTCATCAGAATACAATTAAATATCTTCCCTGGACATTTTCAGTTATTCACTCATTGAAGAAGAGAAAGGCATAAAACCACAAGAGTAGTGGAAAAATCAGTGAAAATAATGGTGTGCAGCTTGTGAAATTTGAGGGCCTTGTAAATCCACAGTTAACTTATATAGGATTGAAGAAATGTATAAATCAATACAAAGTCTTGAGAGAAAAAGATGCCCACTAAAAGGCAAGGCTTTTAGAAAATAGTACTTGTACTATTGTTCTAAGTTCGAGAAATCTGTATTGCATTAAACCTCCCGGTGTGTTATGAAGTTCAGCTCTTTTGTTAAAGAATCTGTCTGTGTCCAACATTGTCAGAATTATCTGTGATGACCAATCTAATATGACAAGAGGTTTTTGGTGACACTTCAGATGATCCCAAGCTTCAGTTAAATAAAAGCATTAACTAATTAATGCATTTTTTCTTGGATATATAGTATAGGTTGTTTTAAAAATGTCACTAAAGGCCTACCAAATGGACGAATTGCTTTTAATATATAGAATGAGATTTAACTAGTGAGTAACTTGGGTTACAAACAAATTGTTTGAATGAAATGATCCATTTCTTTTGTTTTGTTTTTGTTTTTAAAGATATTTATTTATTTATCCATGAGAGGCACAGAGAGAGGCAGAGGGAGAAGCCGGCTCCACGCAGGTAGCCTGATGTGGGACTCGATCCCAGGACCCCAGGATCATGACCTGAGCCAAAGGTAGACACTCAACCACTGAGCTACTCAGGCATCCCTGAAATGATTCATTTCAAAAGATGATCTAATTCAATGATTCTGTCTACAAAGCTTTGTATTTATAGATGCACCTTGATCCTTTATTTGAGCAGCCTGACAAAGCAAGTGGTCCTGTAAAAAAAACCAAATCAAATTCATTGATTGGTTGGTATGTTTTTTTTTAACAGCTATTTATGAAATAAAAGGTTTTTTTTTAAAAAAAATGAAGTATAATTAATATGCAATGTTATATTAGCTTCAGATGTACACGTATTGATTCAACAGTTCTTACATTACTCAGTGCTCATCATAAGTATAGTCACCATACAACATTATTACAATATTATTGACTGTATTCCCTATGTTGTACTTTACATCTCCATGACATTTATTTTATTACTGGTAGTTTGTACTTCTTACTCCCTTTTATTTATTTCATTCATCCTCCCACCCACCTTCCCTCTGGCAACCATGAGTTTGTTCTCTGTATTTAACAGAGAGAACAGTTTATTTGCCCTATTTTTCAGATTTCACATATAAGTGAAATCATATGGTATCTGTCTCTCTCTGTCTGACTTATTTCATTTAGCATAATCTCCCCTAGGCCCATCCATGTTGTTGCAAGTGGCAAGATCTCATTATCCTTTATGGCTGAGTAATACTCCGTTGTATATATACTTATCACATCTTCTTTATCCATTCATCTGTCAGTGGGCACTTGGGTTGCTTCTGTATCTTGGCTATCATAAATAATGCTGCAATAAACATAGGACTGCATATATCTTTTTGGATTAGTATTTTTGTTTTCTTTGGGTAAATAACCAGTAGTAGAATTACTAGATTATTTGGTAATTCTATTTTTTAATTTTTTTGAGGAACCTCTGTGCTGTTTTCCACAATGGTTGCATCAGTGTGCGTCACGAACAGTGCCCAAGGTTTCCTTTTTCTCTACTACCTGGACAATACTTGTTATCTCTTGTCTTTTTGATTCTAGTCATTCAAACACATGCAAAGTAATATCTCACTTTGGTTTTGATTGCTTTTCTCTTATGACTAGTGATGTTGAGAATCTTTTCATGTATCTTTTGGGCATCTTTGTCTTTTTTAGAAAAAAATGTTATTCGGGTTTTCTATTCATTTTTTTAAATTGGATAATTTGTGGTTTTTTTTGGTGTTGAGCTGTATAATTCTTTATATGTTTTGGATATTAACCTTTTATCAAATATATCATTTGTAAATATCTTTTCTCATTCAGTAGATTGCCTTTTCATTTTGTCTATGGTTTCCTTCACTGTGCAGAAGCTTTTCATTTTGGTGGAGTCTCGGTAGTTCATTTTTGCTTTTGTTTCCTTTGCCTGAGGAGACATATCTAGAAAAGTGTTGCTAAGGCTAATATCAAAGAGATTACTATTTCTGTTTTCTTCTAGGAGTTTTGGGTCTCCCAATTACATCTTTAAATCATCTTAAATTTATTTTTGTGTATAGTATAAGAAAGTGGTCCAGTTTTGTTCTTTTGCATGTAGTTTCCCGGTTTTTCTTTTTTTTTTTTTTTTTTTTTTTTTAAGAGAGAACGTTTCCTTTCTTTCATTTTTTTTTTTTATTTATTTATGATAGTCACAGAGAGAGAGAGAGGGGCAGAGACACAGGCAGAGGGAGAAGCAGGCTCCATGCACCGGGAGCCCGATGTGGGATTCGATCCCGGGTCCCCAGGATCGCGCCCTGGGCCAAAGGCAGGCGCCAAACCGCTGCGCCACCCAGGGATCCCAGTTTCCCGGTTTTTCTAACACCATTTATTAAAAAGATTGTCTTTTCCCTATTGTATATTCTTGTCTTCTCTGTTGTACATTAATTATCCTTGTAAGTGTTGCTTTGTTTCTGGGCTTTCTATTCTGTTCCATTGATCTATGTGTCTATTTTTGTGCTAGTACCGTATTGCTTTGATTATACATATCTTTGGAGTATATCTTAAAATCTGGGATTGTGATGCCTCCTGTTTTGTTCT
This sequence comes from Canis lupus dingo, assembly GCF_003254725.2. Lineage (NCBI taxonomy): Eukaryota > Metazoa > Chordata > Mammalia > Carnivora > Canidae > Canis > Canis lupus. The sequence continues at coordinate 18,717,329 of NC_064255.1, read as the reverse complement.
TCTTGCTCAAGATTACTTGGGCTATAAGGTTGGTAGGGTGTAGTTTTAATAGCTGGTTCTTTGTTGGCTTTTTCATATCTCTACCACTTTGAGGGATATTGTATACATACAGTTTTAATTAATATTTGCATTGCTTATTCCATTATCACAGTGCCTAGAGAGACCAGAATAAATCTGAAGGCTATGGTGGTTATTTTCTAATCCAGAAACCTAAAGTGCTTTTACTGCAATGAGTTCAGCCTTCAGAATGCTCATGATAATAAAAGAGAAAAGAAAGAGAAAGGGCATTTCAAGCTTTGGGGGTAAGTCATGCTGCAGGCAGTCTGGCCTCCACAGTCAGGTGCCTCTGGGTTTGAGTCCTTACCTGTCTCATCTATAAAATAGGAAAATAGTACTAATCTTGTAACATTGTTACAAAGAAATATTAGGTTGTAAAGATGAAATTTATAAGTGCACGGCACGTACTTATAGGTACTCTATAAGTCAATATGGACGGGACCACAGAAGCTGGTGAATTCAATATCCTTGTTTTATGGGCACAGAAGTCCACAAGCTATTCAAGTAGAACATGGTTTTTTCCAAGTTCGGTGTTTCCCAATATGTTCTGCTACTATGTTTTTGTCTCAGCTGAAGAGGCATGTTGTAAGGGAGGATTGAAAAGAAATTGGGAAAAACTTAGTGGATACCATTTTGTGATGGGCCTTGAATGATAGATAAGATTTCAAAAGATGAAGCTAATGGAAGGAGGACTTCTGGACTCCTGGACTTTCATTCCAGGTAGATGATATATAGCAACAAGAAGAGTCTGGACACAATAAAAGTTGAGCCCTTCTGCCAAAGGGGAAAAAGGTCAGATGATCCCTCTGAACAAGCCCCTGGACCTAGGCTTGGAGGATAGACATTTCTCTTAATGAATGAAGGCTTAGAGGGAAACCCTATCTGAAACCCTATCTCTCTGTGTCTGAAATCTTCCAAGTATGTGCTTAGGCACAAGAGACTCTCTTTTCCCATGGTTGCTGCAGAGGGACCTCTGTAAGTAGCTGATGTTCAGATGAGAAACTGGCTTCTAAATAGGCTTCAGATGAGGAACTGGTTTACATAAGAACAGGGGTCTGAACTGCTTTACACTCAGTTTTGGGATATTACTTTTTCTGGATCCTTTCTGGAATTTAGGGGGCCCCCAATATGGGATTGAGCTCTATGGAGCCCACTGTCATGAAAATAGTCAAAATGGCAAGCAGAAGAGGGAAGGCTAGAAAGACTTGATAATTTAATATAAAAAACTGAGGTCTGAGGAAAAACTAACACAATCCCCCAGACTATAAGCTTCCTGAGGACAAATATGTATTTGCCTTGTTTTCTGCTTTATTCCCAGTTCCAAAACATTACCTGGAATGTTATAGATAATCAATCCATATTTGTTGAATTGGTTAATAACTTAATTTATTGACTAATAAAATAAGAAACTCTTGCCTTCATCTCAGTGGTTGGTGAAAAGTTCAGGACCACATTCATGACAGTTCTTGATCTCAAAATTGTTACCCAAATTCAATGTGTTTTTTTCGTTTTTTGTTTTTTGTTTTTGTTTTTTGTTTTTTTTTTGGCAAAGACTGCATATGCTACCCCATGCCTCCTGTCAGGGAAGTTCCTTAGGTGGTGACCAGTATCCAAAGCACAAATTCTCAGAGCTTAGTAATAGGTCTTCATCCATTTGACCCTTTTGAACATGTTCTACCTACTTCCTCAACTGGACTATACGTAACCCTCAGAATGTAGACAATAACACAGAGGGATTAAATGTATAAATTCTGGATTCTGAATATGGGGGTTCAGATCTAGGCTTTTCCACATAACATATTGATGATCCTATGTAATATATTTATCTCCCCAAAGCTTTGTTTTCTTCAGCTGTGATTTTGAGATATAACAATACCCAACTCTTCGGATTCTTAAAGGACTAAAGTAAGTGTGGTAATCTATGTAAAGCACTTTGCATATTGCCTGGTACTTAATAATCTTGTAAATATTATTTCTCTTTTTCCTTTACTTTGTCTCTCTTAAAAAATCTTCTTTTTAAATTATATATAGTAAAATCAACATTTAAAATATTTATGAAAGTAAGATAAATCTTACAATTGATGATATGTCTTAGGTGAATTGACATAATTTTATGTCTTTTTGATACATAAATTAATAGTATATCTTACAATTGGTGGCTTCTAAAATGAGATAAAATTTGAAATTATTGTAACTGCTATTTTGACTATGTGAAGTATGCAAGGAGATATGAAACTTCAGTGTAGACGTTGTGCATCATTCTGGAGCATCAATTTTACTTGAAGATATATGGATATATTAAAGAGAAGTCAAGATTTACCTGAATTTTTAATTGAAAAATGTGGCATGCCACAGAAACTTTGGCCTGAAATGCTGGATTTCTGCTATAGGTGTTCATTATGCTTAGCTGCTTAGCGTAATGTGATGGAAAAATGTGAGAAGCACAGTGAGAAGCAGTGGTAAGAAAATCAGCCAAGGTCTCTGCCCTCATGGATCTTAGGGTCTAGTGGAGGAGGGACTTGAAAACTAATAACAGAGGGGGGGTATTTTAGCTGCTGTGTTAGTAAAATTATTACAAGCAGCAGTTGAGCACAAGAGAGGGCGTGGTCAGTTCTGTTGGTGGAAAAAGGGTGCCAGTCAAGAAGCCTTCTCAGAGAAGGTAAACTTAAAGTAGATTCTTGAACAAGGATATGGAATTTGGGCACATGAGAGGGCCCATCCAACAGGATCCTTGTAGTCTTTGTCCTTTCTTCTGGGAGCTGAGATGCTCTGCAAAGTATCAGGGAAATTTTTCACTGTTGAAATTTAGAAATTTTTAGAGGAACTAGAACTTGCATTTACTGGCATCTCCTCTGCCATGGTCCTCCAAGGATCTTGTGGGTGGCCTTGCTTCAGCAAGACAAATCTGGGTTCGTTTGGAGCATAGTGACCCTTACTTAACCCACACAAAGAGCTCTGTAACCTCTTCCAGACTTCTGAACCTCTGCTACAAGCAAACCTGCTTCTCAGATTTTGCTCATAAAATATAAGTCCAAGCAACATCCTCTTCTTGGATTATAAAACATTTGTTTCCAGGCTTTTTCCAGTAGAACCAGTGGTCAGTTCATTCTGTGAAATGCTGCATTTGAATGGAACTGTATATTCTTTTGTAAAGCTCCCTGGGCTGAAATTCAGACCTTAATTTTCTTGTCCTAATGAGAGACACACATCCTTTAGGAAGAATGGTACAACATTGACATCCTTACCCTTTGCACCTCCTGATTATCCCCCAGAACAGCTGGCTTAATGTAACAGTAATTCGCAGTCCTCAGCTGGATGGCTGCAGAGAATTCGTCATTATTCAGAGTTCAGCAAGTGCCAGTAGTGTTATTGAAGTGGTAATTGAATTTGGTGAACCCTCTGTGGTCCAGACAGCATAGCACTGCCGGCAAGAACCATGCAGTGTGGTTAAGATGAACACATTTCCAACAATAATGAATCTTCAAACTAAGCTCGATAGCACACAGCCAAAAGGACATACTGTTTTGATAATTTGATTTATGATATTGAGCATTTTGGATTGAAACCCATGCAGAAGCATGACAATGTGTACCTACAGGAAGATCCTGGAAGAAAAATCCAGTACAGCTTAGAAATCTCTGTCGAAAGTTCTATTGATAATCTCATCAAGCACAGATATGTATGTGACAAATTATTTCCTTGTGTCAAGATGTCCTTACCACATTCTTGAACTGAATCCTTGTGTGGTGGAAGAAAAATTCCCAAATAATTTTCAATGAAGTGTGCCTTATCGCTAAGCAGCAATTAAGTGCTTTCAAAATTTCACATTCACAGAATGATCCCAACAATCTCACTACTTTGCAATGCTGTTTCTAAAAGAGAACATTTATAGTTTGGGAAAATAGCACAAAAATGAAAACTGTTGGAATTGTTTTGGTTGCTGAAAATATACTTGGCCTCATGGCTGTGGCGCTGAAGAAAGGAAAGAGCTTTGGCTCTGAGCTCAAGCAGATCCTGAGTTTGAACCCCAGCTCCTTCATTTACTGTGTCCTTAATAGGCAATTAGCTTCCTTTATAGTCTGCATCTTTCCCTATAAAAATGAGGTCAGTAATGTCTACTTCTGAACATGACAAAGAATAAGGGGCAGAGCTTGGCTGTACTGGATACTTATTGTTAAAATAGCTGTCATTTGCTGGCCTACTATGTGTCTGGCACAGTCAAGTGCTTATGAACACATATTCTCTTACAACAAGGTGGGGTTGATACTTGGGGTGACCAATTTGGCCCAGTTTGCCTGGGACTGTCTGATCTTACAACTAAAAGTCCTGAGTCCCAGAAATTCTCTGTCTGGGACAAATGAGGATGGTTGGTCACTCTATTAATATTATGGCCTCCTGCTACAGGTGTGGAAACTGAGGCTCAGAGAGTATGTACAAATTGCTCAATATCCCACCGCTGGGAAAGAGTAGGCCTGGTATTCAGACCCAAGCTTGAATAACCTCAAACCTGCACTCTTTCTGCAGCCCTCAACCCTGCTCAGTAAATGTTGCTCTCTTTGCCATTTCCTAGAACATTCTGGATTTAACAGATATTTATAGATCAGATTGCATTTTTTTCAAAAGTCTTCAGTTATCTTTAATAAGTCTTTAGGACTGCATGCATGTGCGTGTTTGTGTGGGTCTGAGAGTAGGGGATTGCTCTCCAAGTGGCAGTGATAATGAAAATGATAGTTTAAAATCCCAATATTTATTTCAAAGACTGTTCTATCTGTTGTCCATTCATTCATTTTGTCCATTCATTCATTTATTCATCCACTCATTCAACAGGTATATAGTGAAGTCTTACTGTGTGCCAGATACTGGGGCAGATACAAAGAAGACTAAGATGCAGGCCTCCAGATGCTCAATGTAATGGAACTTAAGGGATGGGTTGTAAAATGCTATGACACTATGAGGCAAGCCCTCCATCATTCCCATCTCCCCTCACACACTCAAGCCATGCAGATCATCTCTAATGAAGCTCCAAGTTCATTCCTGACACTAGGTTTTTGTTTTTTTTTTTTTTTTTTTTTTTGCATTAGCTGTTAACTTCTGCTCAGAAGATTCTTTCTCCTAATCTTGGTCATTCAGATCTAGGATGAAATGTGATTTCTTCAGAAAAAGCTTCATAGACCACTTCCAGCTAAATTGACCATAAAGAAATTCTCTATTAGCTCGTCCTGTTTTGATGACCTTCGTTGGGTTTATTTATCACTATTTGATATTCATCTTCGTTGATCGTTTGCTTGCTTTTTGCCTGCTCTTGCCAACAGAGAGAGTGTAAATTCCAGGAAGGAGAGGTAACTTATTTTATTGTTTGTTTTATTAATGGCTGTTTTCCCAGAACTTAAAACAATGCTAGGCACCCAGAATCAGTCAGTAAGTGATTTTTGAATGAACAAAATGAATGAATTAGCAAGTGTTTTGGATGCTGGAAGTGGTAGTCAACTCAACATGAATGCAGAGGTATGAGGGGAACTTTGCTTGAAGGGATATCTGAATTTACCCTAATTCTTTTATCCTCCCGCTTTTAAAGGTAGTATGTTCTTATGTTCTCAGTTAAAAAAAGGAAAAATGTAAAGAAATCACAAACAAAAAAGGCCCATCATAGCATAACACTATAATACTTTATTGTATATTGTCTCCTGGCTCTCTTTACATTTGTGTTCACAAATACTTTTGAACAAAAACAAATCACTTTTTTCACAGTTCTATACTTTTTGTAAGAGGTAAGTATTTTCTTACATTATCATTTTATAGATAGCTTTATTATTCATCAGAATGATGAAGTATTGGGATTTATCTAGTCAAGTATATCATTGACCTTTGGAGTTGCCTTTTTGCCATTGTGGACAATATTGGACTCAACAGCCTTGCAGATAGGTTATTTTTGCATGGATTCACCTGATAGTTTAAAATAGAAACAAAAGGACTTTGGTTTGACTTCTAGATTTACCCATTTCTTTTAAGCATTTGTTTGAAATTTTTTAAGTTTCCTCATCTGTAAAATGGGGAGGAGTGCTTACATCACAGGGCAATTGGGCAAATTAAATTTTGTTAATGAAGGTAATGTGATCAGCACAAAGTGTGCAATAAATATTAGCTATCCTTGATAATTTCCTTTGATTAAACTCTAGAAATCAAATGGGCTTTCCTATTTATCTTAAGGGACAAATAGAAACTTGCTAAATGTATGGATCAGGTAGGAGACGTGAAGTCGAGAATAAGATTTATTTTTTTTATAAATTATGGAAGAACTATAGACCCACTTCATCAGCCAGAAACTTTAACATAAAGGTTATATTAACTTTGACCCTCACACTGTCCAGATAGCAGCCCTGTTCACAGCCCTGTTCATATTGCCCCTGGAAATATGCTCTTCTGGACACATGGTAAGAGTAGGTTGGTCAAGATAACGCTGGTGGTTTAAGCTGGATAATTGGGAGGATGGAGAGCACTTTGACTAGAGAATGAAGCTAGAGAGGTAAATTTTGCCTGGCCCAAGTTCAGTTTTTAATACATAGATGTGTCTAGCAGATTGTCCAGAAAAACATATCAGGGCTAGAGATGTTGGCTTCAGTAAACTATCTGATAGTGGAAACTATCTGAGACCTTGGCAATAGAGATCATCTAAATCAAAAAGAATTGCCTTTTAAACCATTTGTTTAAAAATTTTGAAGTTTCCTCCTCTGTGAAATGGAAAGGAGTGCTTACTTCATAGGACAATTGGACAAATTTTGTTTCCCTTCTGATAAGAAATTGGAAGCTCCTCCAAAAATATCTGCTTTGTTTTCAATAGATGCTGTCACTTGGTGTCTGATTTAATTTGTAAATTTTAATTTTTATTTTATTTAATTTTATTTATATTTTCTTTTTTATTTGAAAGTATGATTAACATAAAGCATTATATTAGTTTCAGGGGTACAGTGAGACCGTTTTCTATACATTACTCAGTGCTCATCATGAGAAGTGTACTCTTACTCCCTTCTCTCTATTTCACCTACTCCCTACTCACCTCCCTGCTGAAAACCACCAGTTTGCTCTCTGTATTTAAGAGTCTGGTTTCTTTTGTTTGTCTCTTTTTTTGTTTGTTTTGTTTCTTAAATTACACATATGAGTGAAACCATAAGGCATTTGTCTTTCTCTCTCTGACTTATTCCACTTAGCATTATACCCTCTAGATCCATCCATTATTCATATTTTCAACAAGCAACTCATAAGCACATAAGTAATAGCAGAGTCACACATTGATAAAATCATGTTTATTTAGTGATGTCTGACAAATAGAGAAAGTAAAAAGAATATTTAAAAAATGTATAACTTATATATAAATACTTTAAAAGAGAAAAGCTGAACACATGTGGTGACATTAAAAGAATGTATACATTTAAGTTTGCAGCCTTATAGCTTGACACATTAGATACACATATGAATACACATGTATCTTGTTCATGAGTTTGCATAATTAGGGCCCAAGGATAAGTTTTGGGCATGTCTACAATAATTCTGAACTCCCATAAAATTTGTGGTATTTTACCACCACAGTCATGTTGATGTTGTTCTTATTTTCCAAATCTAAGACCAGCACATTTGAAAGTAATCAAAGGTTGTAATCAGGTGCTTTGAGCCCCAGTTTACTCATCAGAAAGATGAAGAAAATCTCTGCTGATGTGTTCTGCTTCTTCTGAATGAAAAAGCATAAGCCCCAACAGCCTCCAGCATATAGAAATGTATGAGGGCTGACAGGCCTGGTCCTCTCTGTATTAGGGGGAGTTTTCTGTTTAGCTTCTTTCTTTGGAAAGGAGTCAACTTGTCTGCAATGGAGCAAGTTTATCACACCAGTCCACTTAGCTAACAAACATTCCATTCCTGTAGATACAGTCTGTTTCCTAGTGTGCAATGAAACAGAAGACTAATAGTCTCTGGATTTCAAACTGAAGAGCTACACATTTCCTCAGATCTTGAACCTGGAAGTTCAGAGTTGAGCCACTCAAAAAGAGAGTTCAACAGAGATCCCTTAAATCAAACTTCACTGTATGGCAAAATATTCTCATGACATGTTCAGTATGATATTGAATTTCACTGTGACATTCATGACAGTGACATTTTCTTGATATTGCACTAGTGTATAACAAAATAAGATGAGTGTAATGTGATAGAATACACAGTAAAACATGTATCTGATTTCTTAAATTTATACAAATTTTCATTTGTAGTCAATACCACAGAAAAGTAAGTCATCCCTAAGTACTATCCTGAGCTTACCTTGATTTCAAGTTTACAGTTAATCATATCTTTCATTTAAAAAAAAAGACAGATATAACTGACCTTAAATGACCACAGAAAATACATAGGACTCAGGGGTAAAATAATAATTCTTCTTAATTTTCTTATATTCATTTGATGGTGGGTAGCTACAGTTTGCCTCCATGGGTATGCTTCTCAAGGAATACATGTTACATTTCCCCTCTGCTGGTGTTTGGCTTTAACTCTTGGAGGAAGGCCTCACGGTTATGAGGACAGTTGCTGTGACAGGTGCAGGTCCCAATGACCATCACTGGTTTCTTGATGATCTGACCTGGGGAACACTGGAACTCCACCTGGATGGTTTTGGTGTTGTGGGGAGTGCAGCATCGGCCATCACTACAGACCCCACAGAACCTGGGCTTATAAGTGTGCAGGCTAGTGCAGTTCTTGAACTGCAGGTGGATGGCTTTGAGTGACTTTGTGGTACGAAGACACTTTTTTCCTTTCTGAGAAAGAAGAAAAGGAGAGATCATGGAATGGCTACCACTCCTCCAAGGGTAATTATATTTATATAATATAAATATTATTTATATTATATAAATATAATATATATATTTATATATATATAAAGCTATATTTTTCAAGGCACTGGGACAGGTTTTGGTGTTGTTTTAGCCAATGTATCCTTAGGCATTATAAAGAGAAAGGGAATATACCTGGCAGCATTGCATACCTACTAATGCTTCACATACTTTTCAGACATTAATTCACTTAACATTCTTAGCAATATTTGCTCCTACAAGGATCGATTATTTATGTAAGGAACAACTGTGCAAGTTTCACAGATTAGTAAATGGGAGTCTCAAAGGCCCAAAGTCACCAGAAACACCTAATTATTGAATGTCTGACACAAGCTCATGCCTTCTATTATACCATAACCTCGGGAATGAAAGTGGGATTTAAGATTATTTTCCAATGAATGCATATAAGTAGAGAATTTATTCAATATGCCATTAGTAATAGTTGATGAGGGACCCTCATATTGATAATTCAGCACAGCATTGACTCTGTTTATTTCCCACTTAGATTTCTTTACCCACAGGGATCCCTGGGTGGCTCAGCGGTTTGGGGCCTGCCTTCAGCCAGGGGCGTGATCCTGGAGTCTCGGGATTGAGTCCTGCATCGGACTTCCTGCGTGGAGCCTGCTTCTCCCTCTGCCTGTGTCTCTGCCTCTCCCTCTCTCTCTCTGTGTGTCTCTCATGAATAAATAAATACAATCTTTAAAAAATTAATTAATTAAAAACAAGATTTCTTGACCCACTAATTTGCCATAAGTCTCCTGCTTTTCACTTTCCTAGGCACAGCCCACAGCTGTGGAGTCATGAGCCTTGGGATTCTCTTAAATCAGTGGCTCTCAAACTTTACTATACATCAGAATCCTCTAGAAGGTTTGCTAAAACACAGATTGTTGGGCCTTACACTCAGAGTTTCTGATTCAGTAGGTCTGATTTGGGCCCCAATAATGTGCATTTCTAACAAGTTCTTAGATGACAATGCTGGTTTGGGGAGCCACACTTTGAGAAGCACTGGCTGACATTTAAGCAACTCTTCATGTTAGGAAGCTATGATTATTATGCTAGTATCTCCCTAGATGCCAAATAAATTTTGGAATCTTTATGAAATGTATGTAAGTAACAAATATAATATCTCCCCTTATAAAACTGGGTGCAAGTTACACAAAAGAATGTAAGAATTTTGTCAAAAGAAACAATAGAAAAAGCAAAATTTTAGAGGCATGGCATGAAAAAGCCTTATTTAATAAAGAAGTAAATGTGTTCTTAACAATATTAAGGGCCTCTTGTTTCTTCCTTTTTCATATTTAATGTGTAACCTATATTCTTGCCAATGTCCACAAAAAGGCACAAGGTCAGCAACATCTGCATGTGAGTGTGTGTGTGTGTGTGTATGAGAGAGAGAGAGAGAGAGAGAGAGAGAGAGAAAGAGAGACTAAGGGAAGTAGAGAGATGGGAACAGAGATATCTAGAGAGAGAAGGAGAGAGAGAGAGAGAGAGAGAGAGGCAGAGAGGTGGCTTTGTGGGTGAACCTACATAACTGTACTACATGTATGATATAATTCCCCTAAGAGTGGGGAGGTGCACCTTCTAGCACATAATTTTAGGGATAAGATGTTTCTATGTATTCTTTCAAAATTGGTGGAAGAAACATAATTAGGATGGATCCCCAAAAGTCATATAGCTATATAGCCATACAACTAATATGATTGCTGGAGACGTATTTTAGCAATAAATAGAAACGCTGCCTAATGTTAATAGAGTAATCTCTGCCCAGCCACTTTGTAAATTCATTCTGTTTAATCCTCATGACAACTTTGAGGTAGGTACTGTCAATAGCCTCATTATATGGGAGAAGAAATTGAGGCTTAGAGGCTAAGAAAAGTCATCCAGATCCCACAGCTCGTTCATGTGTAAGCCAGGATTTAGGTTGTCGGGCTCTATCTAGAGTCACACCCTTAAGCATTAGGTGATATTGCCTCAGTGTAGAGATATGTATATTTTTCATCATTAGACACTATTTTGGCCTTGGGTTTGTACAAATTTCCATATAATGGTTCAATTTGGTTGGGTATTGCATTTATCTGATCTAGGGCTCCAGTAACAAGGCCTCTGATGTCATCAGGAACCAATCAGAGCTTCTGATCCGCATGCCTTATAGTCAGTGTTAACACACTGAGTTGATACACTTCCAGCAAAAAGGGAAAGAAATGTGCTATTTTATTTGGCACATATCGCCTTATGCTGGCAAATGTACTATTCCCACTAGACTTTTTAAAATACTGAAAATAATTCCCAGACATCCATTCATTTATTTATCAACAATTGTTTATCAAGCACACAATATGGACCAGGTAGGATGTTGGGCACTGAGGGTTGAGCGAGCAAGCCTAAGGGTGAAAAAAAAAAAAAAAATGAGGTCAGAAATGAACTCTCTGAAATCAACTCTGCTTGGCAACTGAGCAGCCAGTTTTTTTCCAGGAATGGAATGGGATTTGCCAGACCATCTCGACTAGGGACACTATTAGAGTTGCTGGCTCCTCCCTCTACCTGTGGACCTGCCGTGAGTTGCTTGGGATAATTCAAAACATGAAAGAGAAAAAAAGAAGGTGAGTCCACTCACTGCAGGAACTTGTCTGCCTTTTCTCTGGGATTCACTCCCAGCTAGAGCTGATGTCTGAGTCAACTAGTGTCACCGTGTCACAATGACTTTCTAGAGCCCAGACGTCCATGAGGCAAAGCTACCTCCTCAAGGATGGGAGGCTGTCTCTAGGCTCCTACCTTATCTGCTGGTTGCTGGTGTTCTTGTTCACAGGGCCGCACCATGCAGAGCCGAGTCTGCTTCACCATTTCACACTGTGGATTTCTGTTGGTGACCCGGGTGGAAAAACCCATGCCACAGCTCTTGGAACATGCGCTCCACTCTGTGGTCTGTTCGATGCAGTTGATGCCGGAGTCAGAGACTGCAACTCCTAGCGTGGCTTCTGTCCTGTAGGCTATGGGGCAGACAAACAAAAGCAGCCACGTTGCGTAAAACACGAGGACTGCCAAATGATCCTTTCAACCATCATTGGAAAGAGGGCCTCATTCAATTCTGTACCCACTAAACTCAGGTGCTCCTGCGGCGCCTGGGTTGCTCAGTGGTTGAGTGTCTGCCTTTGACTCAGGACGTGATCCCAGGGTCCTGGGATAGAGTCCTGCCTCAGGCTCCCTGCAGGAAGCCTGCTTCTCCCTCTACCTGTGTCTCTGCCTCTCTCTGTGTGTCTCTCATGAATAAATGAATAAAATCTTTAAAAATAAAAAATAAACAAACTCTGGTGCTCTCAGGGGCCAGAACTGGACCTCGGTATTTATAAACTCTAAAGAGGTGGCACAATGCTGGCACACTGTAGGCCTTCCAGAAATTCTTTGTGGAATGGCTGTCCACCTTGTCCTGAAGAAGCTTGGGAGACCCTATCTTTAAGAAGTCCAGCAGTTTGAAGAACGTAGAACAGTATAATAGCATCAACAACCATTCCATAAGCTATAAAACGTGATTTTATACAGAGAAAGGATCATGATGAAATTTTAGTTGGATGAGCAATTAGAACCTACGGACTCAAAAGAGTGAGGAAGGCAATACTTTGCTCAAGGGAGGTGAAACTGGTTGTTTGGATTCTTGGGATATAGACACTTGGACTTTGATTACACAAAGTTCTGTCTCAATGTTTAATATGTATGGCTTGGGGCACTTCTGTTCTACATGGCAGTTTTCCTATCTGTAAGGCATAGCTGATAATTTCTGACCTCAGGAAAGCTGTAAAGCTCTGCTTACTGCCAGCATAAATAATCTGGCTGGTTCATGGCTTCTAAAATATTCTCTACTGGCTCTTGAATTTTTTTTTTTCAAAAAGCTATTTCCTTTATAAGATAAAACAAAAAGGAAAGCAAAACAAAGATCCTTGGCCCTTTCTACAGCATCAATCGGGAAGGTGGCATTTCTCTGTGACACCTGTAGCATTCTCTAGGGAGGCTGATCTTGAAAGCACATGGGCAATACACAGAATCTGGAAAAGAATGATTTCTTTTTACTTTTACCTCTGTGATGTTAATAAGGGTCAGGTGGGATGGACTAAAATATAAACAGTAGTCCTGCAATAGGACTAAGTCAGTTCCCTTGCTCAAAAGAACCACTGAATGCAGCAGGTTCTCTTTAGGAGAAACTGTGCATACTTCAATAACTTGGCTAGGATTCACACATGTGATGCGTTTGATCTCAGTGGGCAATCTGGAATCCACAACTGAATGGCCAGGAACGGAGGCCAGTTTCTCATCGCAAATCCGACACAGCACACATGCCTTGTGCCTGCATTTAACCTGTGCAGTGATCACTTTCAGGTATCCTGAGTCTCTTACCTGGAAGGGCAAGGCCTCCCAACTCTCCCTTCTCATTTGAGTCACAGATCCACTTTTCGCAGCACTCCCCGGGCACTTCAACTTTTCTTGGAGCTGGGCAATCAGGCTGGGGCAGGAGCAGGTCCTCTCCACAGCGAGGCACACAGCCAATCTGCCCATCTCTGCAGGCGCACTGGTATTTGCAGCTTGGCTGGAAGGTCTCCCCGCTTTGGTAAATGACCCCATCAAACACACAGTTGTCTCCTTCTACCGCTAGAGCATTGGGGAAGCAAGGCAGAGAGGGAAGGGGCAGAGAGCAAAATCAGGGATGGAGTGTGGTGGAGAAGCTACGCAAGCTACATGCAAACCCCAGATCCTCCTTTTTCCCGTTGAAGTGATCTGTTTCTTCTCTATCTCTGGCAGAGAGCGGTCCTCACGGAGGCCTCTGAGAGCAAGAAGAAAGCGTGAAGGCCATCTGCTCCTGCCACTTATTTTACAGATGAGGAGGAGGTGCATGACCAAGAAGTGACACTCCCCAGGTGCCACAGCTGTTGTTCCCAATGATAAAGTCATTTTTCTAGAACCTCTTTCGATCCTCCTACTCCAGCAGCTTAGAATTAAAAAGAAAAAAGTGCATTGCATATTCACCAAGTAGGTCAAATCTGGAAGGGGTGCTTGGCATTCCAGCACAACAATCACCACTAACTTAGAGAAGACAGGGGCGGCCTCCAACTAACGGGGCATCACGTGGAAAGATGATCTCCATCCATTACCTTTCACCAGCCTGAATGGGCTGGTTTCCTGCATTTTCTTTTATTCACAGCCCAGACTGGGGTTACACAGTCGTCCCAGGAGAGCAGGGGTTGCTTTAGCTCAAATAGGACCGTTACAGGTGTGCAAACAAACCTGCTGGGCGGCAGGTGGGGGAACTGTGAGCTTGGGAGTAAGCCCAAGGTTCCATCGCCCCCGCGAGCATCCCCTTGGAAATGTCCAAAGGAAATGATTTCACTGGCCCTAAAGTCGGCTCTGCTCCCCAGCTATCCGGACTCCACTCTCAGGAGGCGAGGGATGAAGGCGTCTCACCTTTGCCGGCCGCTTTCCTCTCCGGGCTCCCAAAGCCACGAGCGCCCCTCACCTCCACCCGCCCAGACCTTGCCCGCGCACAGCACCACCTGCGGCACCCTCGCCGCTGTTACCATTTGCACCTCGCCCTCTGGGAAGGGGGAAGGAGAGGGGCCGAGGGGCAGGCGGCGCGGGGGCCGGGGTTACCCATGCAGATGCCGCCTCCCGCGCTGGGGTCCGCTCTGCGGTCGCAGAAGAGGCCGCGGCTCTCCTCGCAGGGCTGCAGCGGGGAGCAGCTCTCGCCGCGCTGGCGGGCGCACACCAGGCAGCAGGAGCAGTCGTCCAGCACGGCTCGCACCCCGGGGGCGCAGGCCGGCGGCGTCGGGGCGCACCGGGCCGGACACTGGGTGGGACAGCGCTGGGCGGCGGCGACCTGGCGCGGGCGGGACAGGAAGGGGGAAGCTCTCAGCGGCGACCGTGGGAGGCGCGATCGCGCGCTGCCCCGCAGGGCCGAGCCGCTCACCTGTCCCAGGACCTGGAGCAGCAGGAAGGCCAGGCCAAAGCACCGCCTGGGCACCCCGCGCACGCTCTGCATGGTCAGGCTTTGCCCTCGCGCTTGCAGCGAACAAGCCCCCTGCAGGTCGGGCGCGCGCCTCTGGTCCCCGGCGGCCCCCGCGGAGCTCTTATAGCGCGCTCGCCGGACGCGCTCGAGCCGGTTGGCTGCGGGGCAGGCGGGGGCGGGGGGCGCGCTGGGTGGGGAATGGAACGAACCCCGGGGTTGCCATGGCAATTGGCCGTGGGTGCCGCTCTCCTTAGGGCGCGGCCCGGGGCCTGCGTGTGCCTGTGTGTGGCGACTGGCTCTTCCCGGAGCGCCGGGAGGGGCAGGGTGGAGTCGCGCGGCGGGGACCCAGGGGCGCCCGAGCGCGTGGGAAGGAAACGCCCGTTTGCTCCTGGAAGCCGCTTCGCCTTCCCCCGGGACCGGACCCCGGGGCGCCCCACCCGCTGCGCGCGGGGCTGCGGGCGCGGGGCTGTCCTCGGGGGGCGCCTGCAGGTTGGGGCCATCTGCGGGGGCCTGGCGAGAGGCCCGGGGGCTTAGTCAGAAGGGAAGCACGTGCAAGTTTGTCACCGTTTAGGGCACTCTTTGGATGTGTGTGTGGGGGGGGAGGGGCTAGGGGGGAGGGGAGCAGAGAGAAGAAGGAACGTGGAGGGGAAAAGCAAGAAAAGAGCAGGCAAAAGCAAAAAGCAAAGCGTCCCAGCGCCACGATGGGGGATGCCGTTGGCCAAATGGCAACGTTGCTTTGATTCTAATCACTCCAACTCCCTACTGGTTCTTAAAACAAACAAACTAAACAAAAACCGAAGCGATTCCTTGGGCTTGGAAGAAATAAAGTGAAAACATTATACAATGAAAATGTAAGAGCCTGAGTTAAATATGAGCTTTCTTCCTGATAGAAAAAAAAAAAAAAAGTCTTGAAACACCTGTTGTACCATGTCTAACGTCACGCAGCACATGTCAGAATCCAAGAGCCTCTGAGAGTTGGTGAGGCAGGTTCAGCTCAGCCACTGTCCAAAGGTCAGTGAGTTAGGTAAGAAGCGGGGAGGTATTTGCTTTCCTTGGCTGACCCCTTCCAGCAAATCTCTCTCTCAGGTGGCATCCGTGTTTTAAAAATTGCAGTGAAGCGCTTGTCATCTCTCATGAGAATGAGAGCAGTTTTGCTGCTCCAAAGGTGATATTGCTTGAGGGATTAAAAGAAAATTTCTCCCCTACTTCAACTTTGCTGCTGCCTCTGGGGTAACTAGGCCCAGCTCCTCCGAGGATAGCCACGTTGGAAAGACACTTTATAAGAAAAATTATACAGTCTTGTGATGTAACGCTAGACTTGAAAAAGAAACAAATTCTCTCTACATCATCCGTCTCTGACACGAAGGAAAGCAAAGACAGCTTGCGTAAGGGGCCAGGCCTGCCCTTGCAATGCCTGTTCCCCATGGTGAAGTCATCCCCAGCCCCTTCAGGAGAGTTCTCTGAGCAACTTGAGACTGCTATTAGGTAGTTCCAAGCCTGCAATCATTCTGCTTCCTTTGAGGTAAACCGGACTCAGCAGGACTCCAAGCTTGACAAGAAATTGAACAGCTAATCTGTGCCATGCGTAGGACACTCACGTATCCTTCAAGTTGACAAGCTCCATGGATCATCTGGCCTAGTGCATCTGGCCCACTCAGGTGCACATCAGAATCAACCAAGGTGTATTTTTTTTTTAAGTGCAGATTCTTAGACCCACTCTTGACCTACTGAGTTGGATTCTCTGGTGAGGGCTCTTGGTAGACAGCTTTTCACTGTATTTTGGAAAGGGAGCTGACTTTGGGAAACCTATAGGTATGGAACAACTAGAAGCATAGCTAATGGGGAAGCAAGAATATTGGCCGGGTTTTCAAAGTATGGATAGCCAGAATAAGGAGAAATCGGCAGCATTGAGGCTCAGCTGACTCTTCTTGGAAAGGGGGAAGATGAGAGGAAAAATGTGAATTCAAGATAAGGTTGAAAATGTCAGGAAGTCACGGCTAATGTGAGCCTCTTGGTTGCAACCCATAGAAACCAAACTGGAACTAGCTTCAGCAAGACGACTTCCGGAGGGAAGCTGCGGTATTTCACATATAACTGCTGGGAAAGGTGCTACTAGGCCTCAGAGGCCACTAGGATCAGGGCCTTGGAGCTATCAAGACTCCATCTCTCCATCTGTTCTCACTGCTCTTCTGGGTGTCAGCTTTACTCTGTCCCACCACAGACCAGCTTCTCCATATAAGGGAAGTATCAACCTAAAAGTCTCCCTAGCCTCTTACATTGCAACCTTATCACTGCAGAAGGAATGTCCCTCTCTCTTGGCTCAGTTTGGAAAGTTCCAGGAGAGGAGTTGGATGAGCTCACCCTGGGTTAATTGAAGGAGACAAGAAAGATGAGGAATGGGGATTAGCTAACACCACACAGTTGGAATGGGGTGAAGAATAGTTCCCTAGGAAAGAAGGGATTATTCTTTGAGAAGAAAACAAGCATGACAGGCAAAACAGTACATATCCACTCTACCATCTGCTATAAATGCTCCTGGATAAGGAGCTCCATACTAAAACAATTGGAAATTGAAAATGAATTCATCTGATAAGTATCAGGTCATGCTTTGCTGCCTCCAGGACATCTGTCAAGTCCTCCATGCTGGGATAGATTTTGTCCTCTCTGTTGGCCTGGCACCTGTGCTTTTCGTTCCATCTCTGAACTCATTGAGTAACAGTGACGTTACTGTTTCTGTGCTTGTCTCCATCTCTTACCCAGGAGCCCTTGAGAACAGGGGGTACTTCATAGTTTCCATAACACTCCCAGGAATGGGCAAGCAGCCAGTTGTTCTTGGACCTTTTGAGATCCTGCCAACCCTGCTTTAAGCTTTGTCCCTTGTTACTGCTATGCTAAGTTTAGGTAAGAAAGAACTGGGGGTGTTATTCCTTAGCAACTATCTGCCATCATTACTGCTTCTGACATACACCTTCTCTCAGTTTTTCTTGGCACTATGAGTCTAAAGGATGGCATACAGGCTGGTGACTTCCTCCTGTCTGAAATAAATCCTGTGTCAATGGACATCTCTTAGGAAGTCAGGGGACATTATTACCTTATAAGCACTTCATGGGTTGCTCGTCTTGGCTACCAACCAAGAGGGCAGCTCCACTTGGTTATGAGGGGCAAGTATATTGGTGGATTCACTTCTCCATTCCATTCCATTCCATTCCATTCCATTCCATTCCATTCCATTCCATTCCATTCCATTCCATTTCTCTCCTCCTTTTCCTTCACCCCAGACATGACACTGGAGACTCCTTGTTCCTTCTCTATTTCAGATAGGCTGTTAATTGATTTTTACATTTGCGTTTTCAAGATTTTGTTTATTTTGAGGGAGCGAGAGAGTGAGAAAGAGCAGAAAGAGTGCAGTGGGAGAGAGGGAACCTCAAGGAGTCTCCATGCTGAGTGTGGAGCCCCATGTCAGGCTCGATCTCCCAACCCTGAGATCATAACCTGAGTCAAAATCAAGAGTTGGACACTTAACCAACTGAGTCACCCAGGTGCCCCAATTTATATTCTTATTACTTGTCAGTACTCCTACCCAGAATACATATAGAGAACTCCTTACAACTTTATGAAGGTAAAATTTTATATAAGTTTCCACGTTGGGATGCCTAGGTGGCTCAGCGGTTGAACATCTGCCTTTGGCTCAGGGTGTGATCCTGGAGTCCTGGGATCAAGTCCCGCATCGGGCTCCCTGCATGGGGCCTGCTTCTCCCTCTGCCTGTGTCTCTGCCTCTTTCTCTCTGTGTCTTTCATGAATAAATAAATAATCTTTGAAAAACAAAGTTTCCATTGTTGTTTTATTTTTTTTAGTTTAAAAAAAGATTTTAAAAATATATTGGCACTAGTTTCTGTAGCAAGCGAGAGAAATATAAAGCACAGAACCCCATATTAAAAATGAAACAAAGAAAAGGCAGTGACCATGATGCTATCACCTCCAGGACAACTGTCTCCCTCTTCTCTCCTCAGTGATCACATTCTCCATAAACCCGTAGACACTGATTGTATCTTCATTCAGTCATTATTTAGCGAAGCCACACGTACTCTGGGAATGTGCCCCATATATCAACCTCACAGCTCTTGAATGATTTAGTTTCTTTTTTTCTGAATTTTCTTCATAGGTCCCTTTCCTGGGGCCCCAGGGACTTGGTGGAACACAAGATAATTCCCATTATATGTTAGGCTGGCCAGCTTTACAAGGTGTAGGCTTCTATGGTTAATTTTCATTACATCCTCTTGTTTCTCTGACAGATCTCTCGAGTTCTTGTTTTCCTGGAAATGATGAGGGACAGAGAAAAAGCAGTGACAGGAGATGAAATATTAAATATATAATGTTTGGGGTTATCCTCTTTGGAAACATCTTCCTATTGCCCACATTTAAAAAATTTATTTTGTAGTGCATTTCTTACACAAAAGAAAAATCCAGAAGATTAAGTAAAAAAGAAATTCAAGCTAGAAATTGGCTAGAAATGTGAAAAGTTAATTTCTTCCACTACTAAATGACCTCCTAATAGGAAAATGGGCTCTTTGAAGCTGAAATTTTTTAAAAAGTGTTTGAGCCAGGGGGCACCTGGGTGGTCCAGTCAGTTAGGCATCCAACTCTTAGTGTCAGCTCGGGTCTTGATCTCAGGGTTGTCAGTTCAAGGCCTGCGTTGGGCTCCATGCTGGATGTGGAGCCTACTTAAAAAAATAAAATAAAAAAGGTTTTGAACTGGAATGGAGTTTGTCAAGTTTATGTACATGTCACACTCCCAGCCTCCAGGCACCAACATTACCCCACCTGCACTAAGGAAAGTGGCTATGAGCAAGTCTTTCTATGTGATTTCTTTATGGCTTATAACCGCCAGGTAAAGTATAACCAGTTCTGCGCCATGAACCAGAATCCTCTAGAGCAGAAATTTGTGTCAGAGACAAAGGCACATGCCTGTGGACTGGACATAAGGTTGGCCAATAACCTCTCAGGAGTGCTCCACATTGGATGACAATGGACTCAACTCATAAATGCTGGTGGCCAAGTGAGCACAGAGAAGGGAAATAATATCACTTAAATATAGGCAAAGTCCTGAATAACTTTAAATGATTGTTCCTGGAGAAAGAAAATATTCTTTTTTTGGGCAAGTCCCTATTCCCAAATGATATCTCAGAGCCCAAAAAAGCTTGTACAGCCTCTCCTACCCAATTTATGAATTCTCAGAAAAAAATAAGGTAGACTTTTAGGAGATGTGGGGCCACAGAACTGTGTTATGCTTGACAATGTGAATGTTCATATGTCTAATTCATTAAGTGATAATAATTTATACTTCATGGCATGAATAAAAAATGAATAAGATGTTTTATGTTTTCAAGGATTTTATAACCTAGGAGGAAAATGAAGTAAAAAAAATAAAAACTGTCACCTAAGGCAGAATGTGATCATTTCTGTCCATGAATATAGGCAAAGTAACATGGGAGCATAAAGGGAAATGAATTTAATTGCTGTGAGAACATGGAGTAGTGGAGGTTGGGGAACGAGTGTTGGGAAAACTAATCATTCCATGTTCATTGTTTGTCTTTTCGCTAAGCCACATTGCCCTGAAGACTAACATTGAGTTGGATAGTGCATGGGTGGGAATTTGAAAGCTGGAAGTGTGGTGAGTTGAACAGAGAGACCATGGAAGAAAAGTACAAGAAAAATTCAGAACTTGTTCAGGAAATGAAGAGTGGATTAATTTATCTGGAACAGAGCAAGGTAATGGGAAATAAGGTTGGAAAAGTAGACCACAGCCACCAACCCTTGGAAGAATATAAATGCCAAGCCGTAGAGTTTAGGGTTGTTCTTTTTTTTTTTTTTTTTTTTTTTTTAAGTCTATCTATCTATCTTCTATCTATTAGCAAGGAGCTGCATAATCAGGGCCTATTTGGAATGTTTTCTTCAAAAATTTATGCTTAATTACAGAAGTAGGTGACTGGGCATAAGTAATGCAGTTATAGTGTTTTTGCAACAGTGCAGGGAGAGATAACGAGGATTGGAACTAGCAGACTGGCCCTGGGCATGGAAAGGCAAGGTTGGAGATAAAAGATGATTTGCTTTCCATGAAGCTCTGGGTGAGTGTGGATGGCTGGGGTAGTGATTATATAAGTATGATTCCAGGTTTGACCCTAGATGACTAAGTAGCTGAGATAGCATTTTGGTGGAAGCCAAATAGCTTCTGTAATAAAATATCTCTCCATCTGACTACCAGGGCTCGAATTCTTAGATCTTAGATGATTTACCGGGCTAGTCTGTGCCTCAGTTTCTTTTTCTGTTTGTAAGATAGAAATGATAATAATTATTTTTTCTTCCTAGGATTGTTGATAGTATAAGTAAGGTGAGAGATAGAAAGCCCTGCAGCCCTTCTCAATGGGGTTCTGTGAAAGAATTAAGCTCTAATACCATGAGGCTTCCCTTTCAATGAATTAACTTCTTTCCTGCATGTTGAATAGTGTTAGCAGGTAACACACACTATGGGGAACCACACAGGGCATCTTAGAAAGATATTATGCCTGGGTTAGGTGATCTTGAGGATAATTCAAGGAACTCGAGTTTTGTTCTGGACTGGCTGCTGATGGGAAGTAGAAGCAAGTTCATGATTGGTCGTCTTAATAATCTTTATTGCAAAGGCAGGATGAACAAAGCACGGATAGAATTATTTTGGAGGAAGAAATGACAGTGGCTCAGGTTAGCTGGGTCAGGGGAAGCTTGGCCATTTTTGGAGTCTCATAGTGTCTTTAATTTCTGTCACATATGATATAGAGTGGTCTTCTCTTTTAAAAAAATATTTTATTTATTTATTCATGAGAGACACAGAAAGAGACAGAGAGAGAGAGAGAGGCAGAGACACAGGCAGAGGGAGAAGCAGGCTCCATGCAGGGAGCCCGACGTGGGACTCAATCTGGGATTCCAGGATCACGTCCTGAGCCAAAGTCAGACGCTTAAACGCTGAGTGACCCAGGCATCCCTAGAGTGGTTTTTTCATGGAAAGTCCTCATCAAATGTTCATAATTCATAGCAGAGGAAACTCACAACCTAGTTGGTAGCAATAGTTATAAATAGTCCGGGCTTCTCTCCCTCTCTCTCTGTCTCTCTCTCTCTTTCTTACTGCTTCTTGTGAATAGCTTTGACTTTTCTCTGAGATGAGTAGAAGTAGAATTATCAAAGCAAAGGTTTGTATAATTTATGGTTTTGGATACAAATTTCCAATTCGCTTTCTAGAAGTGTTATCAGTGTACTCTTCTGCTAGCAGTATATGATAGTGGAAAAAATGTTGGACAGTTTCCAGAAAGCCAGTCCCTTGAGTGGTTGGGGTAATTTGTTAGAATGACCCAAACCTTTGGGGCATCTGGATGGCTCAGTCGGTTAAGTGTCTGACTCTTAATTCTGGCTCAGGAAATGATCTCAGGGTTGTGAGATCAAGCTTCCTGATGGGCTCTCTGATCAGAATGGAATCTGCTTAAGGTTCTCTTTCCCTCTGCCTCTGCCTCTCCCTGCTGGTTGTGTGCACTCTCTTTTTCTCTCTCTCTCAAAATAAATAAATAAATAAATAAATAAATAAATAAATAAATAAATAAAATCTTAAAAAAAATTTACCCACATTTAGTGCTTTTAGTGGTTCTTCCTATCTGGTTCTCTTTCATTAGGTTTTACTGCTGAATTTGCTGGTCGCATAAGAAGGAGTCATTCCTTCCCACTATTCTTCCCTTCTTCCTTCTGTTGAAGGACTCTGCTTTTTCCTGTTGATTGAAATCAATAATACCAGTCAACACTGGGAACCACTTTTTTCTTGTTACCTAATCCTGGCCATTTTGCTGTCCTTATGTTCCTAGTCAGGAATTGCTATAGCTCATTCCTTCAAGTCATGTTTCCTTCAGGTTAAATGGACAACAAGATGTCACTAATCAAAATTCTCTTTTCCATTGTCTTTCTGGACTTTCCAGTGTCATGCTAAACACTGCTAGTCTTCTTTCAGAAGAATCTCCTCTTGCTGGTGCTAGCTTATGTGTGCTAGGTCACTTGTAAATCAACTAGAACAGTGGCTCTCAAGTATTTCTCACCATGACACTCATTAAGAAATATTGAAAATTTATATCATCATGAATAAAAATGTATAAATGCATGTTCACATATATACATACCAGTTTATATAAATCATTTCATACCCGTAGCTGTAATTAGAACAAAAATATCACAAAACAAATATGTCTTTACTACATGGCCCATGTTTGAATATTTGTTATTCTAGTCTCTTCTATTTAAAGAAAAAGCATGTTATGATAGTCTAAATTCATATTTTAACTTCTTAATGATAGAAGAGTGTCTCCTTGTTAGAGAAGGTGAAGAGTAACATAATAAATCTGTTCCTGGGACGCCTGGGTGGCTCAGCAGTTGAGCGTCTGCCTTCAGCTCAGGGTGTGATCCCAGAGTTCCAGAATCAAGTCCCACATCAGGCTCCCTGAATGGAGCCTGCTTCTCCCTCTGCCTATGTCTCTGCCTCGCTCTCTGTGTTTCTCATGAATAAATAAATAATATCTTAAAAAAATAAATCTGTTCCTGCATTTCTATTTTCTCCATCTTAGAATTTCTTCCTTTTTCTTGGACCAAGAAATTTCAGTTTGATTGATACAGCTCAGCCTTGATTCCAGTATTCATTACTCATCCCCAGCTACCTAAGCTAGAATATGGAATTCAGAATCTCTGGTAAATTCAATCATAACTGTAAATTCAGTGTGCTCTAGAATGATGCTTCCTTCCTCCTTTATTGGATATTATCAGCATCCATTTTCATGAATACAATCCCATATTTTGCCCAAAGCTTGGAGATTATTTTATTCTTTTTTGGCACTTAAATGTTTTAACTTTAATTTAGTATATGTAGCATTATTAAATTACAAATGTGTGTATATATATATATATATATATATATATATATCAGATGATAGTCAAAACTTTAATTCTCTGTATCAAGGGGCAGTTTACTTCGGTGATAATATTTAAAATATATGACTATGACATAAAATAATGGATTCATTCTCAAATGGAAGGGAAATGCCATTTTAAATGCTATTCCACATTATTACTCCAGTAGACAATGACAAGTGTAATTATCAAGAGATTGTGTTTACCTTGAAAATTTCCATCTTGCATGCCACCAGAAGAAGAGTTAAATGTATACTAGTCTTCTTCCTACCCATTGCAAGAATATCTTGAGAAGAACGCTTACAGATTTTTTTTCAATGTCGTGATTTTAACTACTGTAAACCATAGCATGCTTTGTTTGGAATTGGTCACCCATTTGGCAAGTATTTTATTAACTGCAAATCTGTACCTCCTTCTGGATTCTGAGGAGTGGGAAGTTAGGGCCAAAGGAGAACTGGACCACGTTGGCAAGGTTAGAGTTTCAGGGAAAGAGGAGGCCTACCTTTAAGGAAGAGAGAAAACATCTTTATTAGACAAGGAAGGAGGAGTTCCTTCAGTTGTTAAGCTATTCTTAGAGGGAGCTGTAGCCTCTAAGCTCACAGGTCTTCCCATTTCCATTCCACTTATCAGCATCCAGCATTTTCCTTATCTTTAGGATACTGCCAAGGCTTTGACATTGACTCCATTGACATTTCTCCACTGTGAAAAAATTGGGTTTGGCTTTGTTTATTTCAGTCTTGCAACTAAAAGAGAAGATATTCTTTTAGCTTTGACTATAGGTTGCCCCTTCATCCTCTGCTCTCCTGTCAGTACCACACAAAATGGGAATTTTTTCCTAAACTGGATAGCAAGTTCAGTATTAGAATAGCTAAATACCAATTGTCCATATACTATGAATAATTTTCTAGCCTGTCCTGTACCTTTAAATTTAAATTTCATGATTTTTGATGTACAGAGTTTTATAAATTTAAGTCAACAAATTCATAGATATTCCCTTTGTGATTCATTCAAGTAGTTATTATTTTTTTTAATTTCCATCTTTCAACTGAAAATCTTATGGTTTTTTAAAGTTAATTTTTATGAAAATTTTGCTTAGTCTAAAAATGTTGATCAGTACCATATAATTGTAAAGAACAGTAGTCTTCCGCCCTATCCATATATTAATATTCATTCTTAATAGTCAAACATTCAAAAATCTCTTGGCTGTATTTATCTTTAATATTTGTCAGATTTTATAACATGTGTCTTCCCATATTATACCTCCATATTAGCTTATACTACTTTTTTTTTTTTTTTTTTTGCTTTTTCAAATTTTCATATTACCCACTGACTTTCTTCTTCTTTTTTGCTTTCTTTTTTGGAAGATGAGGATTTAGCTTTCTTACATCACAACCACATCATATTCTGATTTTTCCTTCTTCCCCTTAGATTCACTCTTTCTTCATTTTTCCAGTTGTCAAAATTTCTTTAATAATTTTTTTAAAAACCTGCTGTTTTAAAAAATATTTTTTATTTTTTTAAAAAAATACTGTTTACTTTATCTGACTATTGTAATGAGTCACAGATGACAATGTACTATAGTTATGTTTCCTAGTTGTACTGAGACCTCCTTATATTTGGGAACTCCTTTCACTACATTGCTGTGCTGAATCTTCCATTTTTTCAATCCCAGGTATCGCCTTACACTTTATATAATAACTTATATTTAGGTATAGTTGTATAAAATGTTAAGCAGTGGAATGAAATGATCTACAAATACAGTAATCCCTTTGTCTGTAGGAGATATGTTTCCAGACCCCCAGTGGATTCCTGAAACTGCTAACAGTTCTGAACCCTATATATACTGTGTTTTTCCTATACATACACACCTATGATGAAATTTAGCCTATAAATTAGGCATAGTAATAGATTAACAACAACTAATAATAGAATAGAACAATTGTAACAATATGCTATAAAAAAAAGTTATGTTGGGATTCCTGGGTGGCTCAGCAGTTGGGCATCAGCGTTTGGCTCAGGGTATGATCCTGGGGTCTGAGATGGAGTTGTGCATCAGGCTCCTTGTGGGGAGCCTGCTTCTCACTCTGCCTGTGTCTCTGCCTCTCTCTGTGTGTCTCTCATAAATAAAAAAATAAATATATATTTTAAAGTTATGTAAATGTGGTTTATCTCTCACTCTCAAAATATGTTACTGTACTGCACTCACCCTTCTTATGATGATGATATGGGCTGATAAAAATGCCTGTGTAATGAGATGAAGTGAGATGAATGATGTAAGCATTGTGACATAGAATTAGGCTACAATTGACTTTCTGATCCTACATCAGAAGGAGAGTCATCTGCTTCATGGCACTTGACCATGGGTATCCTAAGCCATGGAAAGTGAAACTGCAGATAAGCAGGAGACACAATTGTTATCCAACTCAAGAGTTGACTGAGTGAAATAATAGGGCATGTGGGGAAACGAGTTAGAAGACCATCCCAAGTTGTCCAGCTAAGAGATGATGGATAGCTTGGACCAGAGTCTGGCAGAGTAGATGGGAAGAAGAGAAAACATTTCAAACAATTACAAAGTAAATGCTTTGGATTTATGATTTTTAACAGAAGTGACAGAAACCAACCAAAACTAGAAGAATAAGCCTAATTATAAGATTATGCAGATGCCTCCAAGGAACTGGAGTATACAGCTGAGACTTAGAAAGTGCCTGGAACCAAGACATGGAAAGTCTTAGGAAATTCATGTAGTAACTTGTTTTTATCTCTCATTTCTGTTTCTAAATTTTTACTGCCTTCTCTATCTATGCACACTGGCTTAATCTACTCCATGTATATAGGGTAGAAGATGGCCATAGCACATCGCCCACATTTCTACACCTCCTCTATTCAAAAGAAAGCATGTAGAACTATATTTTTAATTTTTTAGTTTCAATTTTAATTCTTCAAAAGTGTGAACCAGGCTGTCCACTTTGAATCTTTTTAAGTGGATTCAGGGAGAAGTTTTATGATAAAAAATAAAAATCTGAGCACTCAACATATTGAAATGGGGCTAAAGTTAGGGTTAAAAATCTAATGATTTTTGGAGTGTCTGAGTGACTCAGTCAGTTGAGCCTCTGACTCTTGGTTTTTACTTGGGTCGTGATCTCAAGGTTGTGGAGTTGGGTCCCTTTCATTGGGCTCCATGCTCAGTATAGAGTCTGTTTGAGATTCTCTCCCTTTCCCTCTCCCTCTCTCTCTGCCCCTCTCCCCCATGTGCTCTACCTCTCTCTCTCTCTCTCTCTCTCTCTCTCTTTACAATAAGTAAATAAATAAAATTGTTACAAAAAATCTAATGATTTTTATTTTCTCATAAAGAGATGGATGTGGTAATTGTTGGGAGTAAGGAAGGTGGTAGGGTCAAAGATTTGGGAAGACTAGTTAAGGTTTGAAATTACAATTGCAGAAAGAGAGAGATTGAGTAGAGAGACGTAGTATGACCCTAGGTAGCATTGAGAGCCCAGTTGGGATGAACAAACTTCAATTTATGGTGGCACTAATCTGCAAATTAACAGAGGCACAAGGAGTTTAGGTATTAGATAATGACAGTGATGGGCCATGCACATTAAGGATAAGGAGATATGTGAAGAGAGAAGACTTATGGGTAGAGATAAAATAGGAAGAACAGCATGTACAAGGGCCCTGAGTCAGGAGAGATTTGGTGGGTTTGAGGCACCATGAGAAATCTAGATTGGACACATCTTTTGAAGGCTGGAGTCACAAGTTGATTTTCGTTTTCATCACTCAAATGACTGACTTCAGTGACCAATCCAGTATCTATTTGTAGTAGGTGCTCAATAAATATTTCTTGAATGAAGCTAGTCTTATCTTTATCCAGCAATTTTCCTTCAAACTTTCTGTCCTCTAGATGGCACCCTTCCATAATTTACAGAAGTAATTCAGGCTTTCATCTATTTTTATATTGGAAAAATTACTTAAATATTTTGGGTCTCAATTTCCTCATCTGTAAAATATAGAATAATAATAACTCCCACTTTATAGGTAGTTGTGAAGTTTTGTTGGAGTAAAACACGTAAAGTACTTACCTTTTGATTTGATAGACAATACTCATTACCTAATGTAGTTATTAATTTTTTTATTAATAATCTAGCCCGTGAGATTATTTGTGTTCATGTCATTGTCTTTGTTTAAAAATCTTTCCATTTTTACTGGACATTTTTGTATGTTGAAGGACACTGAACACCCTTTTCCATCTTAATTGTATCCTGAGTTTTCCTTTGAGATACTAGTCCCTCCAAATTCTGAGTCCAAGTGTTGGTTTTGCTTGTTTGTTTTTGTTTTTGAGCCCACATATTTTGAGTGAGATGCCTACTCCTGGTTAGAGGGTAGCAGCCCTGGAGGCTTAATGTCAATACCTGTATTCTGTATTTCATTCCCCTGATCATAGGGAACCTGGGAGTCTAACCAGATCCAATAAAATGTGTAATAATTTGGGACTTTTGTCTATCCTTTGTGGAAACTTCGAGAAGAGAGCATCACTTGTCCCCACAATAAAAAAAGATGAGGTCACGAGGTCTGTATTTATGCTACTAGAAGTATGGCTGAGAGCGTCCTCAAGGAGAGCCTGAGGGTCAAGCAAAGAACAGAACAGAGATAAGGTTAAGAGTGAAGTTCTAGATGATATTTTTTTTTTGAGCCCCTGGATTCAATCCTGCCTGAAACTAGTTGTATTTCTTATCTTTTGCAATATGTGAGCTAATGCATTTAGTTTATTGTTTAAACTAGTTTAAGTTGTGATCTTGTTACTTGCAACATATACATAATTTTTATTGAAAATGCAATCTGCCCACTTTCTATCAAATATATACTGACAGAAATAGAATATTCTTCTAATAATCTTTATCTAAAAATTCCTTTAGTATAATAATCAATGGATGTTATGTCATTAAATAGCCCATATCTTAATTTTTTCCAGTATAAATCAAACTCTAAGACAATATGGTCTTTCAAAAATTAGTGATTCTTTTAATAATTATTTTTTTTTTTTTTTTTTTTTATTTTATTTTATTTTTTTTTTATTATTGGTGTTCAATTTACTAACATACAGAATAACACCCAGTGCCCGTCACCCATTCACTCCCACCCCCCGCCCTCCTCCCCTTCTACCACCCCTAGTTCGTTTCCCAGAGTTAGCAGTCTTTACGTTCTGTCTCCCTTTCTGATATTTCCCACACATTTCTTCTCCCTTCCCTTGTTTTCCCTTTCACTATTATTTATATTCCCCAAATGAATGAGAACATATAATGTTTGTCCTTCTCCGACTGACTTACTTCACTCAGCATAATACCCTCCAGTTCCATCCACGTTGAAGCAAATGGTGGGTATTTGTCATTTCTAATAGCTGAGTAATATTCCATTGTATACATAAACCACATCTTCTTTATCCATTCATCTTTCGTTGGACACCGAGGCTCCTTCCACAGTTTGGCTATCGTGGCCATTGCTGCTAGAAACATCGGGGTGCAGGTGTCCCGGCGTTTCATTGCATTTGTATCTTTGGGGTAAATCCCCAACAGTGCAATTGCTGGGTCGTAGGGCAGGTATATTTTTAACTGTTTGAGGAACCTCCACACAGTTTTCCAGAGTGGCTGCACCAGTTCACATTCCCACCAACAGTGTAGGAGGGTTCCCTTTTCTCCGCATCCTCTCCAACATTTGTTGTTTCCTGCCTTGTTAATTTTCCCCATTCTCACTGGTGTGAGGTGGTATCTCATTGTAGTTTTGATTTGTATTTCCCTGATGGCAAGTGATGCAGAGCATTTTCTCATATGCATGTTGGCCATGTCTATGTCTTCCTCTGTGAGATTTCTGTTCATGTCTTTTGCCCATTTCATGATTGGATTGTTTGTTTCTTTGGTGTTGAGTTTAATAAGTTCTTTATAGATCTTGGAAACTAGCCCTTTATCTGATATGTCATTTGCAAATATCTTCTCCCATTCTGTAGGTTGTCTTTGAGTTTTGTTGACTGTATCCTTTGCTGTGCAAAAGCTTCTTATCTTGATGAAGTCCCAATAGTTCATTTTTGCTTTTGTTTCTTTTGCCTTTGTGGATGTATCTTGCAAGAAGTTACTATGGCCGAGTTCAAAAAGGGTGTTGCCTGTGTTCTTCTCTAGGATTTTGATGGAATCTTGTCTCACATTTAGATCTTTCATCCATTTTGAGTTTATCTTTGTGTATGGTGAAAGGGAGTGGTCTAGTTTCATTCTTCTGCATGTGGATGTCCAATTTTCCCAGCACCATTTATTGAAGAGACTGTCTTTCTTCCAATGGATAGTCTTTCCTCCTTTATCGAATATTAGTTGCCCATAAAGTTCAGGGTCCACTTCTGGATTCTCTATTCTGTTCCACTGATCTATGTGTCTGTTTTTGTGCCAGTACCACACTGTCTTGATGACCACAGCTTTGTAGTACAACCTGAAATCTGGCATTGTGATGCCCCCAGATATGGTTTTCTTTTTTAAAATTCCCCTGGCTATTCGGGGTCTTTTCTGATTCCACACAAATCTTAAAATAATTTGTTCTAATTCTCTGAAGAAAGTCCATGGTATTTTGATAGGGATTGCATTAAACGTGTATATTGCCCTGGGTAACATTGACATTTTCACAATATTAATTCTGCCAATCCATGAGCATGGAATATTTTTCCATCTCTTTGTGTCTTCCTCAATTTCTTTCAGAAGTGTTCTATAGTTTTGAGGGTATAGATCCTTTACATCTTTGGTGAGGTTTATTCCTAGGTATCTTATGCTTTTGGGTGCAATTGTAAATGGGATTGACTCCTTAATTTCTCTTTCTTCTGTCTCATTGTTAGTGTATAGAAATGCCACTGACTTCTGGGCATTGATTTTGTATCCTGCCACGCTACCGAATTGCTGTATGAGTTCTAGCAATCTTGGGGTGGAGACTTTTGGGTTTTCTATGTAGAGTATCATGTCATCGGCGAAGAGAGAGAGTTTGACTTCTTCTTTGCCAATTTGAATGCCTTTAATGTCTTTTTGTTGTCTGATTGCTGAGGCTAGGACTTCCAGTACTATGTTGAATAGCAGTGGTGAGAGTGGACATCCCTGTCTTGTTCCTGATCTTAGGGGAAAGGCTCCCAGTGCTTCCCCATTGAGAATGATATTTGCTGTGGGCTTTTCATAGATGGCTTTTAAGATGTCGAGGAATGTTCCCTCTATCCCTACACTTTGAAGAGTTTTGATCAGGAATGGATGCTGTATTTTGTCAAATGCTTTCTCTGCATCCAATGAGAGGATCATATGGTTCTTGGTTTTTCTCTTGCTGATATGATGAATCACATTGATTGTTTTACGGGTGTTGAACCAGCCTTGTGTCCCAGGGATAAATCCTACTTGGTCATGGTGAATAATTTTCTTAATGTACTGTTGGATCCTATTGGCCAGTATCTTGTTGAGAATTTTTGCATCCATGTTCATCAGGGATATTGGTCTGTAATTCTCCTTTTTGGCGGGGTCTTTGTCTGGCTTTGGAATTAAGGTGATGCTGGCTTCATAGAACGAATTTGGAAGTACTCCATCTCTTTCTATCTTTCCAAACAGCTTTAGGAGAATAGGTATGATTTCTTCTTTAAACGTTTGATAAAATTCTCCTGGAAGCCATCTGGCCCTGGACTCTTGTGTCTTGGGAGGTTTTTGATGACTGCTTCAATTTCCTCCCTGGTTATTGGCCTGTTCAGGTTTTCTATTTCTTCCTGTTCCAGTTTTGGTAGTTTGTGGCTTTCCAGGAATGCGTCCATTTCTTCTAGATTGCCTAATTTATTGGCGTAGAGCTGTTCATAATATGTTTTTAAAATCGTTTGTATTTCCTTGGTGTTGGTAGTGATCTCTCCTTTCTCATTCATGATTTTATTAATTTGAGTCTTCTCTCTCTTCTTTTTAATAAGGCTGGCTAATGGTTTATCTATCTTATTAATTCTTTCAAAGAACCAACTCCTGGTTCTGTTGATCTGTTCCACAGTTCTTCTGGTCTCGATTTCGTTGAGTTCTGCTCGAATCTTTATTATCTCCCTTCTTCTCTTGGGTGTAGGATCTATTTGCTGTTTTTTCTCTAGCTCCTTTATGTGTAAGGTTAGCTTTTGTATTTGAGTTCTTTCCAGTTTTTGAATGGATGCTTGTATTGCGATGTATTTCCCCCTTAGGACTGCTTTTGCTGCATCCCAAAGATTTTGAACGGTTGTATCTTCATTCTCATTAGTTTCCATGAATCTTTTTAATTCTTCCTTAATTTCCTGGTTGACCCTTTTATCTTTTAGCAGGATGGTCCTTAACCTCCATGTGTTTGAGGTCCTTCCAAACTTCTTGTTGTGATTTAGTTCTAATTTCAAGGCATTATGGTCCGAGAATATGCAGGGGACAATCCCAATCTTTTGGTATCGGTTCAGACCCGATTTGTGACCCAATATGTGGTCTATTCTGGAGAAAGTTCCATGTGCGCTTGAGAAGAATGTGTATTCAGTTGAGTTTGGATGTAAAGTTCTGTAGATATCTGTGAAATCCTTCTGGTCCAGTGTATCATTTAAAGCTCTCGTTTCTTTGGAGATGTTTTGCTTAGAAGACCTATCGAGTATAGAAAGAGCTAGATGGAAGTCACCAAGTATAAGTGTATTATTATCTAAGTATTTCTTCACTTTGGTTAATAATTGATTTATATATTTGGCAGCTCCCACATTCGGAGCATATATATTGAGGATTGTTAAGTCCTCTTGTTGAATAGATCCTTTAAGTATGATATAGTGTCCCTCTTCATCTCTCACTACAGTCTTTGGGGTAAATTTTAGTTTATCTGATATAAGGATGGCTACCCCTGCTTTCTTTTGAGGACCATTCGAATGGTAAATGGTTCTCCAACCTTTTATTTTCAGGCTGTAGGTGTCCTTCTGTCTAAAATGAGTCTCTTGTAGACAGCAAATAGATGGGTGCTGCTTTTTTATCCAGTCTGAAACCCTGCGCCTTTTGATGGGGTCATTAAGCCCGTTCACATTCAGAGTTACTATTGAGAGATATGAGTTTAGTGTCATCATGATATCTATTCAGTCTTTGTTTTTGTGGACTGTTCCACTGAACTTCTTCTTAAAGGGGAATTTTAAGAGGCCCCCTTAAAATTTCTTGCAGAGCTGGTTTGGAGGTCACATATTCTTTTAGTTGCTGCCTGTCTTGGAAGCTCTTTATCTCTCCTTCCATTTTGAATGAGAGCCTTGCTGGATAAAGTATTCTTGGTTGCATGTTCTTCTCCTTTAGGACCCTGAATATATCCTGCCAGCCCTTTCTGGCCTGCCAGGTCTCTGTGGAGAGGTCTGCTGTTACCCTAATACTCCTCCCCATAAAAGTCAGGGATTTCTTGTCTCTTGCTGCTTTAAGGATCTTCTCCTTATCTTTGGAATTTGCAAGCTTCACAATTAAATGTCGAGGTGTTGAACGGTTTTTATTGATTTTAGGGGGGGATCTCTCTATTTCCTGGATCTGAATGCCTGTTTCCCTTCCCAGATTAGGAAAGTTTTCAGCTAGAATTTGTTCAAATACATATTCTGGCCCTCTGTCCCTTTCGGCGCCCTCGGGAACCCCAATTAAACGTAGGTTTTTCTTCCTCAGGCTGTCGTTTATTTCCCTTAATCTATCTTCATGGTCTTTTAATTGTTTGTCTCTTTTTTCCTCAGTTTCCCTCTTTGCTATCAACTTGTCTTCTAGGTCACTCACTCGTTCTTCCACCTCGTTAACCCTCGTCGTTAGGACTTCTAGTTTGGATTGCATCTCATTCAATTGATTTTTAATTTCTGCCTGATTAGCTCTAAATTCTGCAGTCATGAAGTCTCTTGAGTCCTTTATACTTTTTTCTAGAGCCACCAGTAGCTGTATAATAGTGCTTCTGAATTGGCTTTCTGACATTGAATTGTAATCCAGATTTTGTAACTCTGTGGGAGAGAGGACTGTTTCTGATTCTTTCTTTTGAGGTGAGGTTTTCCTTCTAGTCATTTTGCTCAGTGCAGAGTGGCCAAAAGCAAGTTGTATTGGGAAAAAGAGAAAAAGGAGAGAAAGAAGGAAAGAAAAGAGAAAGAGAAAAAAAAAAAGGGAAGAAAAAGAAAAAAAAAAAAAAACAAAAAAACGAAAATAGAAAAAAAAAAAAAAAGAAAAAGAAAGAAAAAGAAAGGAGAAAAAAAAGGGGGGTGGGGGAAGGAAACAAATCAAAAAGCAAAACAAAACAAAAACAAACAAACAAAAAAAGAACCACCGGGGAGTATCTTCTGATTCTGTGTACTTTAAGTCCCTTGGCTTCTCCTGGAAGTTGTCCGTCTAGCTGGTGTTCTGGGGGAGGGGCCTGTTGTGCTGATTCTCAGGTGTTAGCAGTTGGGGGAGCTGCTGTGCCCCTGCCTGGTGCAGGGCTCGGTGGGGGTTGTTTACCCCGTGAGGCCGCAGGAGGAACAGCCCCAGTGGCGGGGCAGCTCTGGAAACCTGGATTCAGCCCCCGCAGGAACTCCGTCTGCAGGGCCTGGAGGCTCCGGGGCGGGGCCGCTGATGTGCTCAGCTGGGGCAGGAGCGTCCTTGCTGTCCTGGGCCCTCCCGGCCTCTGCCTGTCCCGGGGGAGGCGGGATCCTGGGCTGTGTCCCGGCGCCCTGTGCTCCGGAGCCTGCGCTGGTGGATTCGCGCTCCCGCCCCGCAGCCCCCTCCGCGGAGCCGCCGCCGGAGCCCCTCCGAGCTGCTCCTGGAACCGCGCAGCTCCCTCCGCACGGAGCCTCTTCCTCTGCCCGAGCCCCTCCGAGCTGCTCCCGGGGCCGCGCAGCCCCCTCCGCGGAGCCGCCGCCCGAGCCCCTTCAGCTGCTCCGGGTCCCGCCGGGTCCCGCCGTGCGCGCTGCAGCCCTTAGGGAGCTCGGCGCACTCTCCTGGGCGCGCAGTTGCTGTTACTGTCCCGGGGAGCCCGAGGGCATCCCCGCCCTCCTGGGTCCTGCTCCACCTCCCCGCGAGCCCCTTTCCCCCGGGAAGGTCGGTGCAGCTCCTGCGTCTCCGGGACGGGGCTCTCCTGTCCTGGGGACACTCGCCCCGGCCTCAGCCCGGCTCCTCTCGGGCCCCTCCCCCTTGGAGGCCTTTGTTCCTTTACTTCTTTTTCCCCGTCTTCCTACCTTGATAGATGCGCGAACTCTTCTCACTGTCGCATTCCAGCTGGTCTCTCTTTAAATCTCAGGCCGAATTCATAGATTTTCAGGATAATTTGAAGGTTTTCTAGGTAGTTTGGTGGAGACAGGTGATTTGGAGACCCTGCTCTTCCGCCATCTTGCTCCTCCCCCCTCTTTTAATAATTATGCTGTGGTTCTCAGGGCCTATCGCTGAGTAAAGATATTCCTACACACAGATTAGTTTTTATTTTATGGCTTATTTCACCTTTTAGTGTAAAACAAGAACATTACTGAAATTTTTTATTGTCCACTTATTATAAAGCTGAGTTCAATTTTTTGCTACTTAAATCCATTATTTAATTTCTACATTTCCATTATATCCAAATTTTGAGAGACCATGGTTTTTATTACTCACAGAGGGAA
This sequence comes from Canis lupus dingo, assembly GCF_003254725.2. Taxonomy (NCBI): domain Eukaryota; kingdom Metazoa; phylum Chordata; class Mammalia; order Carnivora; family Canidae; genus Canis; species Canis lupus. Next base: position 18,681,840 of record NC_064255.1, on the reverse strand, counting down.
CATTTGAAGAGGAAGGAATTTTGGAATCAGACCGAACTGGGTTCCAATCTCAGCTCTGCTACTTGCTAGCTCAGTGAGCTTGGACTAGTTATTTAACTCTGAGCCTCAACTGTTTGTTTGGATTTCAAATTGAGAGTGATAACAGAAACTTCCAGAGAGAAAGATGTACTGAGTAATACTGAGATAGCACATGTAAAACTCCTAATGTACATTACAATACCTAAAGGCTCATAACAAGTATTATTTCTCTTTTCCTAATTAGTGCATTTAGCTTTGTCTCCAAAAATTTTAGTGAGATGTCATGCCAAGCAGATACATTGTTCTATGACTTAAAAGCATTAAATGTTTTTTCTTTATTTACCAGTTTCTAAGTGCTCAGTGAGGAGATTAATATGTATTTAGATTAGATCTTGTTGATTGCTAATTTGATGTCAGGTTTATAAATTACTTGAAGTAGTGTATCTATGGATGATGATAGGAATACCCATATTTCTTTGCACAGTATACATTGAGAATTATGGGAAGCTTAGAAAGCCATTAAATCCCTCTCTTATCATAATGTCCATACATCAGTTTTTGTGTGTATTGTCTCAGTTCCACTGGAGAATTTTGGCTTCATGTTTTTTCATTTATTTTTCAACTTTATATTATTTTGTGCTGCTAGCTGTGTAGCTCATAATAAGGAAATTGGAAAAATATGTGTGCAATCATGCTACAAACTATGACCCATCCATTTAATATGAACTGGGAGAGAAGTAGCTCCCCCTTTGTTTTATTTGTATTATTGAAACATTCTCAACATTTGGATTTCAAGTCCAAAGGAAGAGTTTTGTTCTTCATAGTGTTTTTTTGTATAAATGTCCTGAATGGTGTTCATGTGAAATAAATTTTGTTTTCCCCCTGGACCTCAGTACTAACTCTGACAATCAGAAATCATTTTAAAATCTCCCAATTACATACCCTGCCCAATGGCCTAATGGCCTTGACCTTTTCATGCCAATTGGATCCTTCCTCACTTCCCAGCTGGAGACTGAGCTGGAGTAGCTAAGGAACCTTCTTAAACAGAGGGATAAACATATCCAAGTTTAAATTTGTCTGAATACTAGTATAATTACACGAATGACTTAGCTATCCTTTTTTATTGTTCAAGTTGAATTCAGGAGGGAGAAATAAGCTCCTGAAAGTTAATGAAGACAGAAGTCAGAGAACAAGAAAGTATTGCCAGAGATGTCTCTTTATATGCAATGATACTTAAAATTTATGATCAAGATGCAAGATGGTATGATGGTTAGAAGCAAGGGCTCTGGTGCTGCTGGGTGTGAACTCAGATCTGTGACTTACTAAGAGCGCAATGTTGGGAAGGGAGCCTGCCTGTGTGCTTCTATGAAATGGAGGTAAAAAACCAGACCTCCCTCATGGATTCTCGGGAGAAGAGGTAAATTAAATAAATATCCTAGAACAGTACCTGGCATATTGTAAATACTCAAAAAAAGTTACTTTTGGTTATTATTCTGTTTCTGGATATTTAATTTAACAATACAGAAATTTCATATAAATAAGTAAATACTGACTAAATAAAAATAAACGTAATTTTAGGATTCCAGTTCAATCATGTGGACATCAGTGAGAGCATATTTTATATTAATTTACATTAACTGCAATGATGACCATTGACTCTTAGGTAAATTTTACAGAAATCTTCAGAAATTTCTTCATATGCACAAAAAGAGCACTTTACAAATAGACCCTAAAGTAAAGGAAAAAACGGGATGAAAGCATTCTGACTTCCAAGCAGTGTTTCTGTTATTCTTCTGGAAAAGGAATCCTTATTCCTTTTTTGACCTATTCCAGTTCTCTCCTTACCTCCTTTTTAACCAAAATTATTGAAAAAATCCTTTCTACTTGAGGTTGCAATTTATTACCTGCAGTTTTCTCCTGACCCCAACTAACCTCACTTTGCTGTTCCTCTGCAGCTGTCTTTTCAAAAAGCATTGGAAAACCTGGAACTTCTAAAACTCAACAATCCTTTTCAGTCTTTATTGATGGATGCTTCAAAGCATCAGACCATGTTTGCTTTTCTTTCCTTCTTGAAACTCTTCTTTTCCCTTAGCTTTTTGATACCTATTTCCCTCCCCCATCTCTGTGCCCTTCTTAATCTTCTCAGATACCTATTTTTGCAGCAACTTTGTCAATTATTATATTCCTCAGGATCTGCATCACAGACATCTCACTGTTAGACTCTCCTTGGTTGATTTGATCCAAGCCAATTGATTCCTGGTGCCATCCAAATTGTCCCAATTTATATTTCTCAATTTCTGTTTCATTTGTTTATATTTCTGTCTCTTAGATACTGTGGTGCCCCATAAATATCTCAAGGTCATTGTGACCTCAACTAAAACTAAGTGTTTTTTTCTTCCCAGTCCAAAGTTGCTTCTACATTAATCCTTATTTGGTTGAATGATTCTACTACCAACATACTCATCTAAGTTAGAAACCTTGAAAGCACAATAGATTGTTCCCTTCACATTTTCCAATATTTCCCATTGGTTCCCAAGGCAAATTGAATTTACCTTAGAAATCACTTGACCTATCCTTTTCTTTATATCTACAGTCTTACTACTTATAGTTCTCCTCGTCTTATGCTTACATTATTACAATGCCTACACTGAAGGGCAAGCAAGGAAAGGCCATAAAGTTAACTGAAGAACATTGAATTCTCAGAGAAAAAGAAAACTAGATAAGTAGAAACTTTAGTGTAAAGTGAGGAAAAAGTGAGGTTAGTTGGCACTTGATTGAGAAATTTTGCAATAAGATGAAATCTTGAGTTGCTACCACTGAAATGTGTTCTTCCAAAGGTCAGATAATACTTTAGGGGTGATAGAGGTGTTTGAAGACTACGAAAGGATTGTCTACCCTGACGATTAGTCATGCCAGTCAGTTTAATTAATTTTAAGTGTTTGTCTGTTGTGTAATAAAAATTTGACAAGCACAGATACAGAGCTAAACCTATCACCTCACCCTCAAATTATCCTTCTTTCCTTCTTTCTGTTTTCCCTCTCTTGGTAGGTGATACCCATAGATGGGCATTTTCCCACTCTAGAAATTTCAAGCATTTCCCTGCTCCCTCAGCCCAGAATACTCACCTTGATTCCCTACTTCCCACATCTTAGTTCAAAGCTCACCATTCATTTTCTTGAAAGGTGTAGTTAATACTGAATCTTTAGTACTCTACTGGATTATTTTGAAATAAATATTTGTTGATTCGCATTTCAAAATCCTAGACATTGTCATCTATGATGTGGACTATCCCAATAATCTAACTTGACTTTCTAACATTTTTTTCCCCCAGTTTAACTTATCTTCCATGTTGCTAGCACAGTTATCTGCCTAAAAACTGAAGTCAAATGAGTCCTTTCTTCTTCTGGCTTTCAATGGCCTCAAGCACAAGCTAAATGCTTTCTACTTGCCAACTGAGACTTTTTACCAGTTGACTCCATTTTCCCCCCTATAGTCACATTCCTACCACTTCCCTTCCTGTATCCTATGCTCCTGTTACTTTTTGTGGTTCTTCAAATTAAGCTAAGCCTCCCTCCTTGTGTTTTCGCACATGTTGTTACTTTTGCAAAAAACTCATCTCCCTCTGTGAACACCCAGCATATTTCTTTTCTGCTCACAGATCACCCAGGCAGGTAGCCTTTCCTCCACCATCCTCACCACCTTCACAACTCTCCATTATATCTTTTGGTATTTTTAACAGCTGTTTCTTATCTATTTACCCCAGACTTGGTAAGCACCTAGAAGGCATGGATTTTGATTTAGATGCCTCAGAATTCTCAGAGCTTCTCAGAGTTAGCAGTCTCTCATGTTTTGTCATCCTCTCTAATTTTTCCACTCATTTTCTCTCCTTTCCCTATAATCCCTTTCACTATTTTTTATATCCCTATATGACTGAAACCATATAATGATTGTCCTTCTCTGATTGACTTACTTCACTCAGCATAATACACTCCAGTTTCATCCATGTCGAAGCAAATGGTAGGTATTCGTGGAAGGGGAGGCGGGCAGGGGAATGGGGTGACTGGGTGACAGGCACTGAGGGGGGCACCTGACAGGATGAGCACTGGGTGTTATAGGGTAAGTTGGCAAATCAAACTCCAATAAAAAGTATATATATATATATATATATATATACTTTTCTCAGAGCTTCTTATGCAGTAAAGATTTTTTAAATGAATAATCAAATTCTAGGATGACATTCTATTTTTAGTTATGTACATATTTTACATAGTTATGTACATCATGTGCATGAACATTTTCAACTCTTGTCATAATCTGTGATCAGAGAGATATTTTTATGTATGTTCTACAGAAAAAATAGAGAATCATTGTAATCATACAAGATTCCAATTGAAGTATTCAGCGGTCTTGTTAGCTAGACACTTCAGGCTCTTGAAAGAAAGGGAAAGAGGGAGGGAGACGAAAGAAAGAAAGAAAGAAAGAAAGAAAGAAAGAAAGAAAGAAAGAAAGAAAGAAAGAAAGAAAGAGAAAGGAATGAAGGAAGGGAGGAGGAGAAGAAAGGAAGAAAAGAAAGAGAGAGAGGGAAAGAAAGAGAGAAAGTTGATTAACTACAAATGCTAGAAAAATGATAGACTAGCATGGGCCTAAATGTGACTTGTCCTCAGTAAATGAGACCTTTTATCATGAAATTTCTGAGTTTTATCTCCCTGACAGTCATTTTGCAGTGACCCACTTTTTTTTTTTTTTTTTTTTTTTTTTTTAGTGACCCACTTTTTCATCCATATCTTCAACTTCCTCCAACCAATCAGCATGATTAATTCATTACTAAGAACACGTCTTGGGTTTCCACTCTATTTTTTTTACTCTACTGTTTCCTTTGTCAGAATGCCTTTAACACTTTATTCCTTCTCTCCTCTCAAGATCCTACCTAGTACTCAAGAGATTTCAAGATGTCACTTTCCTCCAGGAAGATTTTTCTGATCCTTAGGCTGAATGAAAACTTTTTCAATACTTTGTACCCTTTTAATGGCACTTACCACAACCTGCTCTATACTATGATTATTTGTTTACTTGGTTCATTTTACCTATTAGAGTTTAAGCTTCTTAAAGTCAAGAAAATTCTCTTATATTTATCCTTCACTCAAGCAATGTTTGGTACAGTTTTGGCATTCAGTTAGTATTTGCAGTATAAAATTGAAATGAGTTATGGGCCTGAATTTTGCCATTGATAAGTTTCTTGGGGCCTGAACTATCCAGTACATACATGTGTATGTCTTAATCTCTGCTGAATTGTATGGAATGTCCCCGTCTATTTATTTCCACTACTAGAAGTCTCTATTTTCAGGGCCATTCACAACCAATTGTTATAACAACAATAAGAATAACCATAGAGATCTTTAAAGTAGTCATCTCTAGACTTCTTCTTCTTTTTTTTTTAAGATTTTATTTATTTATTCATGAGAGACACACAGAGAGAGAGAGGCAGAGACAGAGGTAGAGAGAGAATCAGGCTCCATGCAGGGAGTCTGATGTGGGACTCAATCCCGGGACCATATGACCACACCTTGAGCCGAAGGCAAATGCTCAACCGCTGAGCCACCCAGGTGTCCCCATCTCTAGACTTCTTACCCCCCAAAAAGCATCATGTTAAGGAGGGAATAAGATGTATTGTCAGGAGCACAGGCTTTGGATTTAGATCTGAATCCTGGCTCTTCCACTTATAAGTAGTGTGACCTGAGTAAGCTTATTAACCCATCTATCCCCTGCCCCCCCCACTTTGAGTATCTATAAAACAAGTATTGTAATAGTACTTAACTCATGGTTTGTGTGAGAATGGAATAAGTTAATATTGTAAAGTGCTTAGAAAAGTATTTGGCACGTGATAAGTGCTCAGTTGCTTTTAGTTTTTACTGTATTATTACTATTATGTGCACTTAGTGTATATGCCTGCCACTCCCTTGAAAGCATGAGCTTATAAATGTTTGACACTGTGTTTTCTTGGTCTTTGTATTTTACGTGACTGGTATAGTACCTCATACAGAGTTAACACTGAAGAAGAAGAAGAACCTGGAAGAAAATTCCTCCTTGCTCTAGAGGTGAACCTGAACTTGCTTGCTCCCTGTTGTGGATATTCAAAGAACTTCCTTTTTATGCTCTCAGCAACCTCATATTTAACCCTGCTGGTTTTCATTTATTTTATAATTCAATCATAATGAATTTTAAAATCCATTCTAACTTCTAAAGATCTCTAGAGATTTGCTTCATCAGTCTGACATCACGTTCATTTACATTTCTTATTTTTTCATTTCCTTGTATGAGGTCTAAGAATTGTTCCAATAAAACACTTTTAAGATTGTATTACATATACTGTGTGCTATTTATTCCTGGCTACATGTTCAAATTAACAAGCACGAAATTGCTAATGCTCTGATCAACTATAACAAACTGTAATGCTATATCTGTCATAATTGAAAAAAAAACTGGAACTGGACTATTCTTTTGTAATCATCTAAGCTAATAGTTTACGTGGAAAATATTTATATAAAAAGCATAGCCAATTGAAGTTCAAGGAGTTGTTAGAGGCCATGCAGCTTGGTCACTCTCCCAAGAGGGTAAGTTCCTCAGTAGCCCTCATGATAAATAATTGTCCTTTGCCTAGATTGTTCCAGGAGGAGAGAACATATTGATTCTAAAGTCATCTTTTTCCCTTGGTGGGTAATTTTAATTTGTGGGAAATTATTTCTTCTGTTGAATAAAACCCATTGCTCTTAAAAACCACATAGGTTAAAATAGATCATCATCTTTCTTGATGGCCTTCAAATATTTGGAAACAGGTACTTTATTTCCCTGATATGTTAAAAATTAACAGATTGTACTGATGGAACTCAAGAATTTTTATGCCTAAAAATATGATAAAAATATATGGTATAAAATATGATTTAATCTTATTACTTTACAGATGAATACATTAAAAAGAAGAGAGATTGAGTACTAACATGTTCACATCACACATTTGTTCATTCAATTATTGCATACTTAGCCACCAGCTTAATAAATTCATAATTTTGTAATTTAAAAATAATACACAATTTTATAATTTAGTACAACACAAAATTTTACAATTTATTATAACAAATAAATTATGTAAATTATGAAGAAACTTATGTTTATTATATAAATAACACTGAAGATCTTGGTGAGTTACAGCCAATCCATTCTTCCTCCTCTTTCCCCAGAAGCTCTGACTAATCCATATTTGTTATTAACTTTCAAACATATTGTATGGTTACTGCTCTAGCAGAGAAACAGAACCACTATGAGTGATGTGGAATATGGGATTTATGACAGGGATTCTCTTTTACATGGTTTGTAGGTGCTATGGAAGAAGTGGAAGCCTATTGCCTCTGCATCTGGGCCTGAAGTCATTGTTGGTTCGTAGAACTGGCAGTGAAGATCACAAACCAGATGTAAAGTGGGGTGAAATGAGAACAAACAAGAATGTACATCCATCCCTCACTGCCTCTGAGATGATTATAAAGTACTTAGTTTAGTGAGAGGCATACAGTAAGTGCTCAATAAATCATTGTAAATATTTATCACTGTTATTGCCCCTAAAACCTCTTGCTGTTTCTACTTGATGTGTCTCACCGTTAAACTGCGTACTCCTTGAAGATAGGATCTGTGCCTGATTCAATCCTATATCCTTAGAAACTTAGCTAGTAAAGTTGTCAAATTTGGGGGGGAAATAGGTAGAAATGAACATGAGACCTTGGAGTAACATTTTCTAAGCATGTCACAAAGAAAGGTTTGATGACAGATTTAATCTTATAAAATTAAGAAAAATTGTCTATTTAAAAATCTCAGCAAACTAAAGAGGAAAATAATTGTAATGATATTTGCAAACTGTATGACTGTCCATAGTCTTAATGTGCAAGAGACTCCAATACATAAGTATAAAAAATACAAACAAATCAATAGAAGAATGGGAAAGAGCATGAACAGACATTTCTTTTTTAAAAACATTTTAAAGATTTATTTATTTTAGTGAGAGAGAGAGAGCATATGTCAATGAGAGTAGAGTGGAGGGGCAGAAGGAGGGGGAGAGAGACTATCTTAGACAGATTTCCTGCTGAGCGGGGAGCCCACCGTTGGGCTCCATCCCAGGACCCTGAGATCATGACTTGAGCTGAAATCAAGAATCAGCCACTTAACTGACTGAGCACCCAGGCACCCCCATGAAGAGACATTTCAACACAAATGCATTCTCTTACAGTTCTAGAGGTCAGGAGTTCAAAATGGGTCTTATGGGGTTAAAATCAAGGTGTCAGCTGAGCTGCTTGGTTTTAAGGGCTCTAAAGGAGAATCCTTGTCTGGTCCAGCCTCCAGAGGCTGCCAGCATTTCTTGGCTTATGGCCACATCGCTCCAATTTCTGCTTCTGTGGTCATGTTACCTCTTACCAACTTTGATCTTCCTGCTTTCTTTTTTTGGGACCATTGTGGTTACACTGGGCTATTGGATAATCCAAAATAATCTCCCCATGTTAACTTAAAAATATCTTCAAAGTCCCTTTTGTCATGTATATAAAGTAATATATTTGTAAGATTCTGGGAAGTATGATATAAACACTTTTGGGGACCCATTATTGAACCTACCAGAGTAGCTTAAAATTCACTGATTATTATCTAAATCTGTCATACTCCTTCTGCTCTTTATACGCAGAGCAATAGGAAAAGCATACTAGATAGCAACTAGCTATGTCAGTTTTCCTGGCATTTGAGTGGTCTGGGCATGGCCACACGACTAACTTTTTCTATTTATTTTTTAAAACTTAAACACAACTGAGTCTTTCAAGACATTTGTTCTGAACCTAAACATAATTTTTTGATCAAATAAATTAAGTAACCATAAATACTGATTTGTTTTTGTTTCCTCATCCTTCGTTCCTCGGCTTTATGGTATGTTGAATATTATTTTATACACAAAACCATTTTATTTGGTGTTAAATTGATGACTGAAGCAGGGAATACACCTCATCAAGGAGTAATGATACTTTCTAGCACCACATGGGGGAAATCACTACTCTCCCACCTTTCCACTTGGGACCTTTCTTATAATTATCATGCAACATATGACTAGATTAATTCTTTTCTTGGCTTTCACTACCTAAAATATTGTGATGCCATCCAGACCCACTGACCCCTGATACATCATTCAAAACAGCCATGAAGTCTGTAAAAGGAAATTATAGCAATTCTTACATTAAACTTAATTGCATATTTATTTGTCCAGCATTAGCAGGAGACCAAGTTTTCTGAGGGCATTGATTAATGCTTTATCCAGCACATAACACAATAACTGGCATGTAGTAATTACCAAAATAAATTTGTTAAATATGCAAATGAATGAAAGAATGAATGACTTCATTTTACAGCAGCCTGTCTGTTGAGTGGTCCCTGACTCGGATTAGGATGATAAGGATGTAATTTTAGTGCCTTCACCTTAAGCAGGAAGGAGAATACTTTAGAAAAAAATGCTCATTTTTCTTGGATGTTTGAATATATATCTGACTGCCATTGGCAGTGGAAGAACAGACCTCAGGGGTCCAGGAAAGCATTTTTTAGACATTTTCCAGAAATATTCAGAAATTGCAATTCCCGAGGAGAAAGGTTGACCTCAAGAGCAGGTGCTGAGGCTGCCTATCGGGTAATCAACTACCACGCTGCATCAAGCATTTTCTTGCTTTAGGCATCACCTTGAGGTGGCTCAAGAGCAAAACTGTGAAAAGGAATTGAATGTTCTTAGAGATGGTTTAGATTTTGAGAAGAGGTTCCTTAAGCTTAGAATCTTAGAATTCTAAGGATTCCTAAGATTTTAGGAATTCTAAGATTTCTTGGGAAGGTTGCATATTGAAGGAAGAAAACAAGATATCAATGGGAGAGAAAGAGGCAGATGAGATGGATCCTTAATCTTACAGTGCAAAGTCTCATTTTATGTGTAGAAACACACATAGAAAATTATGCATAGAAGGCTAGAGCTGGCTGGAAACTTTGGGAAGAGTTGATTCTGAGTTCTTCATTCTACAAATCAGGGGCCCATGGCCAGGGTGTTTAAGCAAATTGTCCAGAGTGACAAAGGGAATCAGCAGCAGAGCCAGGATTGTAAAGTGGGGCGCCCAGTTTCTAACCCCTCTTTCCACTCTCTTAGCTGGCTGCCCAACTCCGGTGCGGAAGGAGAAACCACTCCTGGGGTTATTTGGAAGAGCATCTGTCATCTGGCTGCCACACTCATGGAAGAGCCAGACCGCTTGATGGTGGAAAAAGAGGATGGAAATGCAAATGGCAAGGATGGAACTGCAGATTTTATATGGAAAACATGAACCAACTATGGTTTGAAATATTAAAAATAGGTTAAATTCAGCTTAAAATCTATTGAACACCAACTTCAGGGCTATAAACACAATGTCTGGAAAAATTTATTCAGCTATCTTTCTTTTTGCTGTATTAGGCAAATTAATAGGACTGTGCCCCTCCTCTAGGAATTTGTTTAAAGGTTGAAAACATTAAACTTAATAAAGAAAAGGGAATGAAACATAGAACAAAGACTATGCCTATCATCTCTTAGCCTTGCCCTCTGTGATGTAGAACCAAAATCCCTGGGCTGGAAATGCAAGAACCGAATCCTAATCCTGTTTAAGCTATGACTTCATTCAATTCTTCAACAATACTCTGGGGTTCCGTTTATTTACCTGTAAAAATGAGGAGATTAAATTAGATGCAGGATCTCTAACAGTCTGTCATATTTAACATTCTAAGACTTAACTTTTTCTTTTAATAAGCTCACATGTTAATTTATTAACTACTCGCTATGCATCAGGTACTGTGCATGATGTTGTGTATACAATGATGAACAAGACAAATATGATCCCTGACCTCATGGAACTTAGAGAGACAAAAAGTAAACAGGAAACACTAGCAGATAACTTATTACATTTTATCCATAATAAGTAGATAACATAACTAGTAATAGGAACTAAGCTGGGTTAGAGAGTAGAGTAAATGTCAAGAGAAGAAGGCCTCCTTTGGGTCTCCTCCATGGAAGACCTCAAGCCCCAAGACAAACATTTAAATAGACATACGGACAATGTGCCTAGCAGAGAAGGAAGTGCATGCAAAGGCACTGAGGTCAGAAAGAGTTTCCTATCATCCCAGACTTGACAGAAGGTGGCAGTGACTGGGAGATAGTGATCAAAAGAAAGGAGGCATAAAATGAGGACAAAGCAGGTCTTGCAAAATATGGCAGATCATGGGAGGCAGTTTGGATTTTGTCCCATGGGCAATGGGAAGCCATAGGAAACTTTAAAGGAGATGAATGTCATGGTTTTATTCAAGTATTAAAAAGATGACCTTCAATTCTGTGTAGAGAGAATGTAGTGAGGCCAAGGTGCAGACAGGAGACCGGGTAATGGTAGTTGCAGAAATTTAGTTAAGCTAGGTGGTGGCTTGGATGACAGTTATACAGTGGAAATGAAAAGGAGTGAGTAGACTTAAGTTAAATTTTAGAGCTTGTGTTGACAGGACTTATTAACATATGGTAGGTGTGGGGAAGAGAGAAGCCAAGGTTAGAGATGATTTGAGTAAGTAGATGGTGGAGCCATATATTGGGGAAAGTTGGAGGAAGAAGAGGAATCAAGTGGGAACAGAAATCAGTGATTCAGTTTGGTCTTGTCGACTTTGAGATTCTCTTTAGACATGTGCAGGGACATACTAAGTAGATAATTGGTTAGAGGAGTCTGAAGATCAAAGGAATGGTCTTGGCAGACAAGGTATACCTTTTTGGGATTACTGGAATATAGGTTATAGCTAAGATTCTGAGGATACTCAGAGAGGGTGAAAATAGGGAAGACGACCCAGGAATTGTGGCTTAAGTGGAATTGTCAGCTACAAAGGCTGAGAAGGGATGACCAGTGGGGTAGTTGGGCTAAAAGTCACATAAGCAAGAAGAGAATGTTTCTTTTTTTTTTTAATAGGAGAAAAACACCAAAGTTTTATTACATGTGCACAAAATCCCAGTGATGAAATTGAGACCAAAAGAATGACCAAGAAAGGCAGCTTTTGTACATTTTAGACAAAGAAGTATAAATCTTTGATAGTTTATGAGACAATTACATTCTCAATCTTTAGAAGCTAAAATTAGTAAGGAATTCTAAAGATGATTTGGTCTGGGGTCATAAATTAATAGAAGTAACAAAATTTATTTATGCAGAATTCTTGAACCTGAATTCTTTGACATTGTCTCTCTACTTCCTGGTGTGTAAGGTGGTACTTTTCATATAGGAGATTCACTTCCTTCTTTTTGGAGACAAAGGAAGTTCATAGTATTCTTCTTGCAGTGGACATTTCTTAAGTAACTTTAATTCAAAATAATCAATACGCCACTGCGAAAAACTTTGTGGTGGACTGCCCAAAACCACTAGAGTTTCCTCCTCTAAAACTTCCCTGAAATACTCACATTTCGAAAGCTGTGGTGGTAGCTGGTCTCATAGAACCAGTTCTTAGTCCTGACAATGGGTCAGTTTGGTTAAACTTAGTTCAGGACATAGTGATGCAGGTGTGTTCTCAAAGTTAGGTCTTAGATTCAAGTAGTCATGTATTAAATTACAGGTATTTCTTGTAGAGATAAATGAAAAATAATGGTTAACAAGTGTAAAAAATTATAAACCAGTTTATCAGTTCTGGGTGTAGCCAATTGACAAGATTTCTGATGTCAGGGTCCAAGCATCTTTAGACAGAGTGAAGGCAGGCAGTGGCAATTGGAGAGGTTTTCCTGGTTTGCAACTGGTATATCTCTGGTGACCTTTTTTTTTCTTTAAGTCTCAGTGAAAGGACGTGTTAGTTGAAAGACTCATCACACACAGTGTGGTTTCAATGATTTAAGCATACAGCTATTTTCATATGTAAGAAGAGAATGTTTCAAGGAGGGAGTGGTCAGCTGTGTTGAAAACCACTGAAAAATTAAATAAAATGTAGACTGAAAAGTACCGTTAGATTTGAAAACATAGAGATAATTGGTGACCTTTATAAGGGAAGATTTTTTTATAGTGGCAGGATGAAAACTACATTAGAATGATATGAAAAATAATTGAGAGATGAACAGTAGAAGAATGTGTAGAAAAAAAATTTTTTTGCTGTGAAGGTTTACTGTGAAGATCAACAGAGGAATAATATAGTAGCTAGAAAGACATGAAGAGTCAAGAGAAGATAAAATTTTTTAAGAATGTAAGACACTAGAGCGTAAAAAATAGTTGTCACTAGTCTGCTAAGTAGTGAGAGAAATAATGTTTAGACCAGGGATTGGCAAACTATAGCCTGTGGGCCAAATTTGTCTTGTTGCCTACTTTTGTAGACTATGGATGGCCCATGAGCAAGGAATAGTTTTTATATTTGTAAATAGTTTTTAAAACACTTAAAAAAGGAAAGATATTTATTTAGTGATGTGTGGGAATTATACAAAAATCAGATTTTAGTGTTCATCAATAAAATTTTATTAGAATGTGGCTATGCCAATTTATGTATTGTCTCTAGCTACTTTTATACTATGATGGCTGAGTTTGGATGTCATGACAGAGACTGTATGGTCAGCAGAGCTTAAAGTATTTACTCTCTGGGCCTTCAGAGAAAAAGTTTATTGACCTCTGGTGTGGAGGGAAAAAAAATTATTTGGTGGAATTAATTTGAGAAAGGAATGAGTCTGAGTCCCAGAGAGTGAGGGGCTGGCCTCTCATAGGGTCAGGGATATTTAATCAGTAGAGCTGGAAGAAAGATTTTTTTTTTTTTTTTAGGTTTTACTTATTTATACATGAGAGACACACACACACACAGAGAAGCAGGCCCCATGCAGGGAGCCTGATGTGGGACTCAATCCCGGGACCCCAGGATCACAACCTGGGCCGAAGGCAGATGCTCAACCGCTGAGCCACCTAGGGATCCCCCTGGGAGAAAGATGCTAAGCATGAGTACAGATGCACAAAGTATCTTGAGTGGTGACTGTGGGACAATACCATTCTTCATTATGCCTCTTTTCTCAATGACTTACATAATATAGGCGTAGAGTCACCCTAGAAGTCTGACCTAAGCCTTCTTTGTCTCAAGAAAGAAATGTCAAAATGAAACGAAGATCAAGGTATAAAATTCACGACTTTCAAGTTTCAAAAGCAAAGTATAATGAAATATCTTAAACTTGAAACAATTCTCTGAGCTGAAGAGGGAAGGAAAGACCCTGAGGGAAAACCAATTAGTTTGATGCTAATGGTTCTCTGAGGGGCTGTGCCCTTTCTCTTCTCCTAGGATCAGTCATAAAGAGAGGGAGACAAACCTCCCAAGCAAATTGGGGCAAATTCAAATAAATGGGACAAGGCTTTGATCTCCTTTGTAGCTTGGGAACCACATGATTAGGAAACAGTAGAGGAGGTGGTTGCATGGGGGCCAGAGCAGAGACGTGAGTCAGTGGCAGTCCTGTTGTAGTTACAGAGAATTGTGGTAGACAATCCAGCCATGCCATGGGGCCACTGCAGTCAAGACAGCAGTGGTGGATGGAAGCATGGAATTGGATGGAAGCACAGAAGTGAGTGGAAGAAGAGCATAAGAGACAGAGACCACATAAATGACAGAAATGAGGACAACGAAAGTCTAAGGAAAACCTGAGATCAAACGTGGTTTTGTTAACCTCAGTGGAAGTCAGCAAAGATATCTAAGGACCAAGAATATGTCTTACTCTGGATGTGAAGTAACTTTGAAGACTCCTTGACTGTTGGAAACTACCACAAATGGGGCAGGTGTTGAACCATACATTGACCGACTTTACTTTGAATTAACTGAGAGAACCCTTGAGTGACTGAATTTCCCTTGAAATTTCAAAATCCAATTTCTGCTCTAGGTGCCATAGGAGTTTTGGACAGAAACTAGGAAAAACACTTACATTTTTTGCATACTTGAGTTTTGTGGTTTGAAAATTTAAAAATCTTAACAGGAATTGAAAGAGAGAGGAGAGAGTTTGAAGTTGTTCATTATGCCCTCTGGAAGGAGAAAAATGTTTTTACCACATAAGTAATTTCTTCTTGATATACTAAGTTTACTTCTTTAATCATAATTGTCATGTAGAACAGCTTATTATGTGTGGAACATGATATAAAACACTTTATGTGCATATTTTGTTCAATTCCTACAGTAGTCTATGAACCTCATATGAACCTCATAATTCCTTATACTATAAGGAATTATGATCATTTTATTAATGAAAAAACAAAGATCCAGAATATGTTAAATATTTTGCCAAATGTATTTGAAAGCAGAATCCACTTAATCCCAAAGCTGTTCTTTCTCATCTCTCTTTCTAGCTTGCATTTCTCTGAATCAATAGCTATTAATAATGGCTTCCACTTGGTAAAATTGATTTTTTAAAAACATTCTATTTATTTATTCATGAGAGACACACAGAGAGAGGCAGAGACACAGGCAGAGGGAGAAGCAGGCTCCCTGCGGTGAGGCTGATGCAGGACTCGATTCCAGAACCCTAGGATCACGCCCGGAGCCAAAGGCAGACGCTCAGCCACTGAGTCACCCAGTTGCCCCTGTAAAACTGATTTTTGATGAGTTTTGAACTAACTGCTTTTAAATACTTAATTTCCCTTAGTCCTTGCAAAAAGTCCATGCCATATTATTAGTCTGATTCTCACAGATGAGCAAACTGAGGCTCAGGGATGTCAAGTAATTTATTCCAAATCACCCTACTAGTAAACACCAGAGCCAAGATTTAAATGTTTGTCTCAGAAGCCCATGTTCTTAATACTATTCCCCTCTGCCACTCAGACACCTGAGAGTCAATTGTACTTGGGAACCTTTTTTAACAAAAAGCAAGAGTGATAACAAATCATATTCCTTTTTTTTTTTTTTTTACAAATCATATTCTATTTGTGTTTATTTGTGTTAACTTAAAAGACATATACTGGCATCCACAAAAAATTCATGTCCCCTTTCTTGGGCACTTAACTAGGCTCCTTTAGAGCTGTCCAGGCCATGTATAATATGAGTGGAAACAGTATGTATCATTTCCAGGGTTGACCCATTAAATTTCCTGTGCCATCCACCAGGATCTGTCCCCTTGATCTGGCTGGGTGCAAATGTGGAGTAGACCCTAGGGATTACTAGAGCCACAAGATGGAGGCATTTAGGGTCCCCGAATAACAGCTTGGAACAGAATCATCACCAGAGAACTGATACTTCCTCAGGACCGTTATCTGGCGGCGGATGCAGAAGTGAGGAATGGCTTTTATTGGCCTAGTTATTATTTGCTACAGTGTCTTAGCTTATTCTAAAAAATACAAATGGAAAAGGACATCGCAGGCAAAACAAAACCAGCAGGAAGTAAGGGAGCTATGCTAAAATCAGACAAAAAGCATTATGTGAGATTATAGTAGGCACACAGCAGCTATCTCAGAGACAGCATTCTGGTCCTAATGCTGTTTGCATGAGAACAAGCCCAGAACAACACTGAGAGTATGCAGGTCAATTAAGAAGCTAAAGTAGCAACTCAGGAAGCAAGCAGTTATGGCATGACCTAGAATTGTAGGAGAGGGGTGAGTGGATTTAAGCTATTTTAAGATTGTAAAATCAGTAGGACCTGTAGTTGATTGTATGTGGACTGAGAAAGGGGGAGCCTTCAGGGATAACACCCATGTTTCTGGCTGGACAATGGTGGTGCCATTCACAGACTCATGTAACAGAGGAGAAAGGACACCTTAGGGAGGTGGAGTTGATGGGGTGATGGTGGGACATTTAGTATGCATAGGCAAGGAATCTAGGCATGGGAAGGTTTAGTATCTTTTCTGGAATCACAGAAGCCATTTTTCTGCCTTCCAAAGCCAAGTTCTTTTCACTAAGACAGGTTGGAAGAAAATTCAGAGCTTCCAATTTCTGGTACCTTTTTCTTTGCTCTGTTGAACACCCCTTTCTTATAAAAGTGAGTTACCTTTAACAGGTGTGGCCACCGGAGTGCTTAGGAAAGTTATGTGTAAAGATGACATTTCCATGGCCAGGAGAAATTCTCATGAGGATTCCTATTGAATGAAATATGATTCCTTTCTATAGGGTTATATTTCTGATCCACAATACCGCTGTGTGTCAAAATTAGCTTCCCCTCCCTCTTGCCTCCTTCTTGGTATCTTTAATGCCTAATTTATTTCAGCTCAACACCCAGTATCTGTACCAATCTGAGTGATTCATGAAGCTTAAAGCATAGCTGTATTCAAAGGTGTCCTGGGTGACCTGCATTTCATGGGCTGCTGCATCAGGGCTGAGCATGGTTCCCTGGGTTTCTGTGATGCTCTCATCTGCCAGAGACTGATTGGAATGTGCAGTCGCTCACGGTGGAAGGGGAAACATGTTTCTCATTCAACAAGAATGTGGTCCCATCTACAGAGTTTACAGCACGGTTACATTTGAAGTTCAGCCCTAGAACTCTGTGGCAGTAAAAATGGTCGTGATTTATAGAAAAATGTCACTCGGCTGTCTCCTCTATAAAAACCTTTTACAACTCTCATTGAATATAAATCAGAATGTATGCAGCCAACAAAATGATGGTTTTGGCATAACATTTTCAAGACAAAAAGAAATGGACTAGAATTGTCTTGGCTTTTTACTGAAGACAGATATTACAGGAATTTATTACTGGTCCAAAATCAATATTCTTGTTTTTAAAAATAGGTATGAGTAAATTTATGTCTTGGTGAAATTCCAGATTAATTAAAGCTGTCATTACAGACTTTACCCACATATACTGAGGATGCCATGCTTTTGTAGTTTGAAATTTAGCTGAAAGTGTTTTTCTTTTAGTTTTTGTCTTGCTAAACCATGTTGTTAGATACATAACTCAAACTTAAGGCTGTATTTCATTCTAATGGGGAGAAAAGAGTTGGCCTCCAAAGGATTGATTTGCTAAATTCGTTTTGGAGATACATAAGAAGCCTCACAGTATATTCTTCTCCAAGTCTCAAAAAGATGTCAAAAATGAATGATCAAAACATAAGATCTGTGTTTGAAACAGCATTCCCCATTTCCTCGTGTACTTTTGCATCATAAGGCACTCAAAGGAGAGATCAGAATAAAGAATTGAGGGATGGAGGGAGCCCATGGTTCTGTGAGAATCTGGAATGAACAACCAATATTGTGGCAGGAGAGAAGCAGAACATAAAAGATCTTCATGTGGCTGCTTTGGGGGTGTAGAAAGAATGTTGAGTATGCATGTGGAAGAATGATACTATAAAAGATTATCAGGAGATTTTGAGAGAGCAAGTCAGGCAAATGGCAGAAAGATTTGGCTTCTTTTTCTGGTGACCATCCCTCCCCTACTCACCCCAATACCCACCTTGGCCAGACCTCGCGTGATATTTTGTTTTGTGAGTGCTACCTACTTGGGTAGGGAAATCAATGAAAAGGGTCAATAAAATATATTATTTTAGGAACTATCGAAGGACTCAGAATAGCTCATTCACAACAAAGAAAGCCCTCAGAGAACATAGTACCTGTTGTGTGGAAGAGGAAATCCACCTGTTGTGTGAAGTCTCAGTGGTCTGATGTAATATCAATAGGAAGATCTTACATCCTTTCACTCCATGAAATGTTTGTTGAGTGTTATGTGATGGGTGGAGATTTAGGGACAGGATTCCAGTGCAGTGAGATATAGTTTAAAATAAAGAATACCATTCTTCCTCTTCCTTAATCAACATTATTTATTCTAAATAGTATTCTTAAGAGTCATTTGATATATGGTTCCACTGTTCTTTTCATTTGTCTCTGTTCTCTCTGTGTCTTTCTTAATATGGACATATAATCTCTATGGTGGTGATAAGGACCAGAGACAATTCTATATTTTGCTTTCTAAATTTAATAATAAATCAATAGCTTCCTACAAGTATGTGTTATGAGCTTTTCAGTGATGGCCTGAGCTGATTTAAAAATCTGTGAGTTTCCTACCCTGGGGTCTTCTAAGCAGAATCTAGATGATTATTTGGAAGAGGTAATGTAGAAGTTATTCTAAAATTTATGACAGAGAGGTGGAGTTTGTTTTGAGATGGCATAAAAAGAAGCATAGTGTTGTGGAAAGAGGCCTAGTGACTCAGAGGTCTGGTATTAATGTTTACAAAGAGATTTAATATTAAGGCAGTATTAGAAGCAAACTCCAAGAAGCTCATATTTCTCTCTTCTCCAACTGTTTAGTTAAGGTTTCAACATTTTTGGATAATAGTGTTTTCTATTTTTTTCCTAGTTATTTTCTTAACAGTACTATGACTTTTTCTTCCTAATATTCCTCTGATAAGGAGAAATTTTTATCATCTAGAAAATTCAGTTACTTTACTAGACTAAGAATCTCTAAGGAAGAGACAAAGTTCCTAGATGCTAGGTTTTTATTCTCTGTCTTTTCTTTAAGTGAACGATCATGGTAAATAAGAGGACAAAATTGAGCATAGAATTTGCAATATATTGTACTAATAAGACAAAATCTTTGTAAAAAAAGTAAAATTTTTCCTGAGTTGCACTTGAGCCCTGCGACCCCCATGACATGTTTGCAGCCATTAGTATCAAAGTAATATTATATAAAATTTGCAAAATTCTCCTAACTGCATGCTCATTGACTCTTCTATGTTACCCTAGGATTATGACAAGTTATGACATAGGTCCTAGTACCTGTAATATTAACAAATGGGACATATTATCCATTGAGTCATGTCAAACTTTTCAAATGGGTAGAAAAACGTATGTAAAGAAATTGTTAAAAAAAAATCAGTTTGAATAATAAGACAATGGCAGCCTATGGCAGCCTAAACTCTATGATTAGAGTTTGATACAATGTCCTGAAAGGCTAAAGGACCCATTTGCAGAAGAGAGCTGTAAGAGTGATGTTGAATTTTATTCTCAGTTAAGAACACTTCGGGGTGGGGGATGGGGCACCTGGATGGCTTAGTGGTTGAGTGTCTGCCTTGGGGCTCCCGTCATGATCCTAGGGTCCTGGGATGGAGTCTGGCATCTGGTTCTCTGCAAGGAGCCTGCTTCTTCCTCTGTCTAGGTCTCTGCCTCTCTCTGTCTCTCATGAATAAATACATAAAATCTTAGAAAAAAAAAAAAGAGAGAACACCTCTGGGGCATAAGTTCCCCTTCTGTGCATTACACTTTTCTGAGCAACATTGGCAAATGGAATGTACCCAGAAGTGGTTCCTGATATGTATAACAAATCATCTACATATGATTAAAAGAATTGAGTACATTTAGTATGATTTAAATAGTGACATGCGAGTTGCTGTCAAATAATTAAGGATAGATGGAAGAAGAACACCTATGCCTGTAATAATCTAGGGCCAGAAGTATAATTTAGGCTCAATATAAGGACATGCTTTCTAATGGTTTATATTATCCAAAAATAGAAAGGATTTTTCTTTTGAAATGTCCTTATCATTGGATGTGTTCACGAAGATGAATAACAACCTCACTGAGGCTATTGGAGAAAGGATTCTTGCAATAATTGGAAGTTTCTGTTTCCTTCAAATATATTATTGTTGTTATAATTAGGGTCCTCTAAGCTTGGTGTCCAGAATACAGTGTGTAGAAGCCTATAGGAGAAGAAATACCATGCAGTAGTCAGTATACTGCCAGACATTCTAGAGGAAGGAGTGACTAGGATGGCCTTTTGCAAAGGGGAGATAGCTTATGCCATTGACATTTGACTGAACTTCAAATTTCCTAGACCATCGATCCTCAGCTTTTTATCTAAGGTGATTCTCTTAATTTCCTTATGGTTATTTCTTTTTTTTTTCCTTATGGTTATTTCTGAGTAAAAGTATATAGGAGAACAATGGAGACACCAACAGAAATAGCAAGTGTGTGGGAAAGGAATTTTGCTGCCATTTTCCAATCACACCCATGTGTCAGGGCTATTGAAAGGGCATGATGTCAGTAACTTTCTAGACATTTCCTCTACAAACATAACTGGTGGGCTGAAGGAACTGATAGCAAGACAATAGGATCTAGCTGGTCAGGTATAATTCAGATGTGTGATTTCCTTGACATTTATATAAACTAACTCATTCCCTCTTCCACGTCATGGGATGCACAATGACTTCTTACAGTCACATGGACATCTCTCCTTCTAATTTCCTGTGCTTTCTGAACCCTATGTTTTACTCTTTTCTCATCACCTTGTTCTGAGGCAGGTATGGAAATGCATCCCTTTTTGCTTTTCAGATACTTCTTATATAATGTTGTGAGTGGAGTAGATTTTACTGGCAGTTTGGCAAGATAAAAGATGCTTTTGTAGTGACACGTTGCAAATAACTTGAACACTGAATTTAGGTAATCCCTTGTTATGAAAAATCTGAACAATTTGCCATTGGAGATTTCTCATAGACAGCATTTATTTATTAGGCAATAGACCACGCAGCATCATCCAGCTCCCCTATCTCTTTTGTTCTCCTTCCATTTTCATTATTTATTCCAACTCAGATTCCTGTTTTCCTCTCAAACAGAGAGCAGTTAAGCTTATTTTCACTCAAATCATCATGTTCTCATCGTCCCCTGCTTATGTGACTAGTCATTGTAACTTT
Source organism: Canis lupus dingo (assembly GCF_003254725.2). Lineage (NCBI taxonomy): Eukaryota > Metazoa > Chordata > Mammalia > Carnivora > Canidae > Canis > Canis lupus. The sequence continues at coordinate 18,660,175 of NC_064255.1, read as the reverse complement.
CTGAGAAAGAAAACTCTTCCTTCGAGAGAATTCAAGGTGTCAGTTGTTAAAATATTTTTTTCTACCGATTTCGCCTTTTGGTTTTCTGAATGGAGACCTCTGGTTGCTGTATCCTTGAACCTAGACTATTGATCATTGAAGGTAGAGAGTTAGGTGGAAGGATGTAAGAGATGAAGTAAAAAAGCTGATGTTTTGAATACCTGCTTTGCCACTTAATAGTTACATGACCTTGGAGAGTTGACACAGCCTCTCTGAGCCCCCTTTGTCCTCATAAAATGCAGATGACTTATACCTTAGAGAATAATTATGAGAATTATTTGAGCATGTGTAGACAAATCATCCAATTAAGTACTTAGCATATGCTCACCTCTAGATAAATGTTTATTTTTATCATCTCAGAATCCATTCCTTTCTTTCCAGCTTTTTCTCAATATCTTAGAACGATGTCCTGATCTATAGCTTGGAATATTGGGAAATATTTGTACTATTGAACAAGCAGACACAAATGAAAAAAATAAGTGTGGTTTATAGACAAATTCTAGCCTTTCTTTGTATATTTTCAAACCAAATTCCTACATTATTATACATCCAAACAATGAAGTTGAGAAATTAGATTCTAACAAAGCTGAAAGGAAAATAACTGTTGACAGACAATTTACTTGGGAGCTTGGAATTCCAAGCTTTTCCTGGAAGCTTTTAAATGTTGAGATTGTGTGGAAATATTCCATACGTTGTTATTAATATGTTTCTCTCATCTGTGGCAGCTGATGCAATTACGGGGGGAAGGGGGAGGGCAGAGCATTGCTCAGAGAATAATGTCAAGCAGGGTGAAAGGTTGGAGTCTAAGCTGGACACAGGTTTGGCGTTAGGCAGCTCTTTGGAAAGTCTAATGACAATCTGATAATGGAAAAACAGTGCTGTTTACAGCAAAATCTAAAAAATTATGTCCATCTCCCCTTGGGCAATTTTTATCTTTAACAGATCTTTTCCGCCTCCTATTTGTAGAGTGGCTGGACACAACATCAGATCAATTTGGATTTTCACACAAATAAAATGTACTAACTTAATGGGATGTGAAAGAGCCAACTTCAAAGTAAATCTCTGTTGAAAGGCACTTGAATTATATTTGAAATGGAAGTGAAACAAAGTTGAATTTTATGGTATTGGCTTACAGGCCCTCTCTTACACCATTTATAGATTGACCCAGATAAGATAGAAACCAGAATCAATCAATCCCACCATATACATTTCAACAGTTTGATAACATAGATTGATTCCATTTATATATATGTGTTTTCTTTTTTCTCTCATTTTTGTTTTTTTCAATAATAATGTTTTTCCTCGAAATATTAATGTGAGTCAACCTTTAATATATAACCAGGAGTTTAAAATAGATTGTGTTGGAATAGATACAATATAAAATTTCCTAATCATTACTATCCTGTTTCATTTAATTTGTAGTGTTCTTTGCAGTTTCCATCATCTGTCTTCCAAAATCTCATTTGCCTCAATTGTTGATCCAGTATTGATCAGATTTTATCCCTAAACTACGTTAAAGATACTATAACTCAGGAAGAAGAAGAGATTTATCTAATCCATGTATCTAAAAGCAACATAGCTGCTTCCTTGTGGATCTAATTTCCTGCCAAAACTGGTTTTGGTGGTAGTAATTAAATGCATATGATTTTGGTACTAGAATGTAGATTTTAATCTTTAGTGAGCTATATTCTCTCACCTAGACCCCAAGCCTCACTGTAACTTTCATGGTGCTGTCAGAGGTTGTACTAATGGGCACCCTTTCCAGTTCCTCCTTACAAACTCCCCTACACACCCCACCACTCCCTGGGGCCGTTCGTGTTTTCACGTTGACTGTTAGTGATAAAATCATCTTATTTAGACCAGATTTTTCAAGGGATCTTATTTATGAAGAGTACATTGTGCTTTCTCCACACTAGTGGAGACTTGCAGAAAACTAATGCTTACAGGACTCCAATTCTTATGACTATACAATATCACCAAGAAAGGAGTATTATAGAAGAGGACACACTATCAGGGACTATCATGCTTGTTTCGTTTTTAATTAAGTAGCTGGATTCTTCTCTCTTCTTTCCTTCATCCTCATGGGGATATGGGCAGGAGAGGCCTAGTATAACTTTTGAAGGAGATTTTGGAGGTTAGGGGGAGAATTTCTCTGTCACCAAAGATAGCTACCCTGGAACTGTGTTTAATGGCAGCAGCTATGCGAAACCCTTAGCACTCGGCTCTCAAAGAGGTGTTGTATTTTGGGGAGATTTTGAATATGTAAAAGTTGCAAATTATTTAAGGTATGAATTGTCTTTTGCTATATAACAAATACTTTTAAAGGAAGTAATTTTGACATGATGAGTATGTTTTGCTGGTTCATAGAAGCACAAAATAAAATCGGAGAAGGAAGCCAAGAATGCTACTAGATATCTGCTTTCTGGGACCCCAAAATATAGAGTTCCTAGCAGAGCACATAGCACATCTAAAGAGAGATAGATGTCTTCTCAAAACAGAATCTTGGACCTAATGTGTGCTGCCTGTCTCTCTTTGGATAGAACACTGATTCCAAATATCAGTGAAGTTGGGTTGTACACATAGCAATACCTCAAAAAGTTTCTAGCTAAGGATTTTATGAAGATGACATAAGTATTTGTTGAAAATGACTGACCTAACACCTGAAAAAGACAGCAGTAAACTGTTTACACTGTCTATGTAAGAAACGATAAAGGACACCTACTGAGTAATAAATTCCAGTCACACATTCCAGTCACACTGAAAATAAATTCCAGTCACACATTCCTCTTCACTTAGAAGCTAAGGCACACAGGGACAAGTAGGTGACCACCTCCCAAGATAGCCAGTTCCATTGATATCTAGTTTTGAAGTTTATAAACCTCCCAAAGGAATGTTTTCCGTTCTGGTCTGTATTCTTTGACTTTCATGTCCTGAGGCTTTTCCAGTAGCTCCCACATCACTGAACTGGAAAGAGCTCTACGAAGATGAACAGTGTAGCTTCACTCAGCAGCTTCTCAAGCAGCATCTCTGTTAGTTTGTGGTCTTCAAGCACGTAACACACATATCATGGAGCCATGTCATCTCTGAGCTTGAAGGGACACTCAAGAGATCTGTAGTCCGGAAAGGCTCACTGAGTCATAAATACCCTCGGTATTATCTGTGACTCTTCATAGTATCTCATCCTATCAGAAGAGTGTGCAGGTAGAGGAACCCAGATGTATCCTGTGATTGCAAATTTCATGTTACCTGCTCCAGTTGTTAAGGGTTTTTTTTTTGTCTTTATCATTTTGAGCAGTATTTCATCTCTCTGCAAACTCCTTTCTGGAGTCCCAGTTAAACCACAGTGGATTAAAATCAGCTGTAAAAACAGCATTTGTAGCTATCTGCACACCAAACTGGGGGTACTTGGCACAGAACATTTGCTCCCAAACTCCATGCTTTTAACTTACCTGTCTATTCTTTTGGTTCTCTCCTTAACTAAACTTGAAAACACTGAGAGGCCTCCAGGGTAGAATATGAAGCCCTAAACAATTAACAGATGCTGAGGGTTATAGGAACACTGAGAATTACTGTAATTGGTGTTTGGGGAGTCATAGGCAGGGCTTGGAGCCCAGAGACAGATAATTCCGATTTCCCACCTCTCTTTGATGTCCTTGTTGACAGATGATGTGAAACTAGCTCCCCTGAGCCTAGTTTGCCTGAATTTACTGGATTTGCAGGTGTTTGGCTTCATCCCATCAATGGAAAATGATACAAATTGTCTCTCAAGGCTTACTCAGTACAGAAGGATCTCATGTATCATAGAAAACCAGAATATTAGAGTGAGAAGTGACTAAAAATCTAGGCTTCCCTTTGATTTTACCTATTTTTTTTTATTAAAACCCTTTTTTCTTTCTTCTAGAGCACAAGTATAAAACATCAGGTTAATCCTATTTCCTAGTAATTAATGCTATCATTAGAGACAATGCCCTCTTCTTATTTAATCTCTTTTCAGTATTTTCTCCTTTATCACCCATCTCCTTCCATTCTCCTCTTGCTGGCATGGGCACCACTCTGATGTCCTTCAAGATGTATAGTTCTCTGGAAAATTACTGTTATTATTTTGTATATAGAAGTGTTTTGAATTTGCATGGATACAAAGCAATTTATACCTTATGATTCTTAGCTTTTTTTCCCATCAACACTTGTTTCGTATGTTTGTATTTACTATTGCTTCTGATAGCTGCTTAGCAAAGCACTGAACATACCACTTCCTACTTATCTGTCCATCCATAGATGCATACCTAGGTTGTTACCAATCCCCCACTTCTGCACATGGTTCTGAGATGACAATTCTTAGATAAGCCTGTATATGGGTCTGTGGACAATTCTCGCTGGGATATATATAAAAGAGAAGCTTACTAGGATTTATTAATATTTCATTTCATTAAGTACTTCAAATTGCTCTCCAGATGACTGCATTAGCTTACAATTCCGCCTGCAGGTGTGTTTCAAATGCAGGTGTGTTTCAAAAGGTAATGTGTTTCATTACCTTCATTTTGTGTAGGTCTCAGCCTATCTATAGGGATGCCATGAACTAGGAATGCCTGTTGGGGAGTGCACCCACCCCAGCCTTCACTGTTGGTGGCAAGCCCTATGGACATTTCCCTAACAGAACCAATGTTGTGGCTGGACTTGCTTTTGTGGTGCTTATTATGATTGCAAAATTTACCTCAGCAACACACCCAAGGTCACACAGCCAGGTCACAGAGGGAGAGAGAGAGCATACACAGACCTGGGACTCCACCTTTATTGAGATTGAGGGTAGGGTTCCTAGGATTTCACAAGACCACTCTTTGCTGGTGAATTTAAAACAAAAAGCAAGAATTAAAACATGAGAAGGGAAACAGGGTCAACCAAGTGGCCAGTTATCTTAGTCACCCAGGGCTTTCTAACACAGGAACTTAATGGGTGGAGGGACCTGGCTCTCTATCCAGATGTGTTCATTCGAGATGGATATCTTTGAAATGGATGCTTCAGCTTTTTTTAAAATAATTTTTTTTATTGGTGTTCAATTTGCCAACATATAGAATAACACCCAGTGCTCATCCCATCAAGTGCCCCCCTCAGGGCCTCTCACCCAGTCACCCCCACCTCCTGCCCACCTCCCTTTCTACCACCCCTAGTTCGTTTCTCAGAGTTAGGAGTCTCTCATGTTCTGTCTCCCTTTCTGATATTTCCCACTCATTTTTCTCCTTTCCCCTTTATTCCCTTTCACTATTTTTTATATTCCCCAAATGAATGAGACCATATAATGTTTGTCCTTCTCCGATTGACTTATTTCACCCAGCATAATACCCTCGAGTTCCATCCACGTCGAAGCAAATGGTGGGTATTTGTCGTTTCTAATGGCTGAGGAATATTCCATTGTATACATAGACCACATCTTCTTTATCCACTCATCTTTCGATGAACACCGAGGCTCCTTCCACAGTTTGGCTATTGTGGACATTGCTGCTATAAACATTGGGGTGCAGGTGTCCCTGCGTTTCACGGGGATGCTTCAGCTTAATGTCAGGTACTTCTATCACATTCAAAGAAGCTAATTGTCAGGCACTTACACTACAACTTTTCCTAATTTTTGCCAAATTAGTGTGTATAAAATAGTCTAATGTTAGAGTTGCACCTCTCTAATTTCAAGTATCTCATCTTATAGTTGTTAGCTTTTTGGGACTCACTATGAATTGCCTGTTGATAAATTTTGCTCATTTTTCAACTCAGCTCACTGTTTTTTAACATATATTTGTAAGAATTCTTTTAGCATTATAGATATTAATCTACGTTAGTTTTTTACATTGTAGGTGTTTAACCCAAGTAGGCTGCATGAACATGATAAATCACTTTACTGTATTACATAGATGTTTTAGGACTCATTATTATGTTTTATTGATTAATTTACTTGTTCTTATGTACTAGACCCAAACTATTTCTAAGGCTTTATATAAAACTTGATGTATAACCAGATGAACTTCTCTTTCCTTTTCATTTTAAAACTGACAACTAGTTCCATATTTTAATCTAAGTTTTGGAATGAGTTTGAATGGAATTTTTATTGGAACAGCATTAGATTTATAAAATAATTTGGGAAAAAGTAACATGTTTATGATGCTAATCAGTCTCATTCATGAACATGGTATATTACTACCTTTTGTAAATTTTCTTTTACATATTTTAATGGGGTTTAAAATGTTCCTCCAAGAAATCTTGATGAACATCTATAGAGTTGTTGAGGGGATTTGTTGCTAGCTATAGAGTATTTAAATTTCTGTTACATATATATATATATACTTATAGCCAGCTAGACTCAGTTTAGATGATCCGAATCTGATCTAGGTGTTGACCATATCACCTTGGCCACATCAATGATGTAGATTCTTCACAGCCTATTTGATCTGATGGTTATTGGCCTGGATATCCACAATGAACACAAGTGTGTTGTCTTCTATTTTCTTCATGGCTGACTTGGTAGTCAGGGGGAACTTGATGATGGCATAGTGATCAAGCTTGTTTCTCTTGGGGGTGCTCTTTCAAGAATATTTGGGCTGCCTTCAGAGATGCAGGGTTTTGGGTCCTCGGAATGTAGGTGACCTGCAGATCTCCTTTTTTTGTGGGACAATGCACACCTTTCAGCACAGCTTTCTTAGCTTTCAAAGCCTTTGCTTTGACTTCGGTTTTGGGAGGGCCAGGGGCTTCCTTCTTCACATTTGGCCCCATCTTCGTGAAAAGACTTTATTATATTTTTTAATTGGTTATTGGTAACCAAGTAGACATACCATAGTAGACATGAGGTAACTGGTAAAGGAAACTTGATTCTTTTGGTATTAAATTTATTGATTTCTTTGGATACAATTGATATTTAAATACTAAATCCTTAAGCTTTAATTCAATTTATTCCCTTCTTCCTTAGGTTTTTAATAAAGCTTAAAATTTTTCTATAAAAACTGTGAACATTTTGTCCAATTAGTGCCTGGACAATGTACAAATTTCTTTATTTGCTCATAAATCTCACATTGATTTTTATAATATTTTCTTATCAATATTTTTGTCATAGAGGAATACTATTGATTTCACAAATTGGACCTCAAATCCAGCAACCATGCTCATCTCTAATTTTTCCAATATATGTTCTGTGGATTTTTTTTCAGGTTTTCTATGTGCATCTGCAATAATGGCAGATTAATTTCATTCTTTTATATCGTTACTCCTTTTTTTTTCCTTTTTTAGTTGTACTAGAATACTCCTCAGCTCAAAACTCCATGGTGGCTGTCCATCTTACTCAGATCAAAGCCAACCTCCTTGCAATGCTCTGAGGTCTTGCAGTGGTTGTCTTACACCTCTGACTCAGGCAGCTGCTGTACATATGGGTCCCTTTGCATCAGGCACACTGAGCGCCTCACTGGTTCTGAAACTTTCTAGGAGCAGTCTTCCTCCCAGTCTTTTCAGGATCAATTGTATTTACATAAACTGAGAATGGGAGCTTCCTTAAATTTTACAGCTGAGGCACCTCATTTACTTTACTTTAGTCCAAGCTCCACTTTTCACTTAATCTGTGTTTGCCGGCAAAGCTCTTATCCCAAATATCTGCATGACTTACTCCCTCACATTTTTCAAGTCTTTGCATAGATAGTGTCTATTTAAAATGGATGCCTGCAAGCACTTTCTATCCTTCTTTCTTGCTTTATTGTTCTCTATAGCTTTTATAACTACTTAACACACTCCGTGATATGTATTGATTTATTATTTTTTTACTTCTCTCTCTCCCCACTAGAATGAAATGCCTATTAAGGGCAGACATTTTTGTCTCTTTTGCTTACTAGAATATCCTCATGTAACTGTGTCTGGCATATAGAAGGAGTCCTATAACCATTTGTTGGTAAGTATAAAATGAATGAGTAAATTAAATTATTGATGTTTTCATCTTGTTCTAGATGGAAAAATAATTAACCTAATATTTGTTCAATAAGAGGAGGTTCACAGTAGGTTTTTGACAATTAGCCTTCTTCAAATTAAACAAGTAGATCTGATGTATCCAATATCATTTCTTAAGGTAAATAATAGAAAATAAATTCAGTTTAAAAAACTCTATAGCATACAGAAAAGGATATTAATATTTAAGTAAAAAAATTAAAATATTAGAATGAAATGCAAGAGGTAACAACAGTGGCTATCTCTGGATAATGGCATTATCATCTTTGTCATATCTATAATTTTTCTGTATTAAAAATAATGTTACTCAAATAAAAAGAAAATGTCAGAAAATAACCTCATTGCTAAGCAATTAAACTATTCACAAATTTCCAAGGACATTATTCCATTTCATTTTATTTATTTCCATTAACAATCCTTTATTGAGCAAAACATTGTGCCAGGTGCTGGGAAAGATACAAAGATGAATAAAACACAAGCCATGTCCTTAAAAGAGTTTATAATCCAATGTGCACCAATAACACAAGGGAGCAAAGTGCTGAGTGTGCACCAGTTATGGAACTCCCAACCCTCTGGGTTCCAAATTGGAATGCTGGAATTATATTTGAGCCTTTGCAATTTCCATCCCAGGACTATGCTTGACGTTATTCTTCCCTGGACCAAATCAGAACTACTGTCTAGGAAGACTTAAGAAAAACCTCAAACACCAGAGGAGGCATGGAAAATTTTTTGGAAATGAGAGAAAGAAAAGAGAATAAGGTGGGTTGGTGAGAAGGTGATCTGACCAGATGAACTGATTGATGGTGGAGGATGGCGGCAGAGGAGAGCATGAGTCAGTGATGTTTCCCATACACTGCTAAGAGCATTCTGTCCACAGAGAAGACAGTGAAGATGAAGATAAGGTAGGAAGGGTGGGAAAACTTTTAGGACTGGGCAAATTCAGCAACCTTAAACCACAAAAATCTTTGAAACTCTGCATTAGAGGAGATCATAAGAGGTCATTTGGGGGCGCCTGAGTGGCTCAGTTGGTTAAGCATCTGCCTTTGGATCAGGTCATGATCTCAGAGTCCTGGGATTGAGCCCTGCCTCTGGCTCCCTGCTCAGTGGGGAGCCTTCTTCTCCCTCTCTTTCTGCTTGCCTCCCCTCATGCTCTCTCTCTCTCAAATAAATAAATAAAGTCTTAATTTAAAAAAAAACTCGACATTTTGTCATTTTCTTGCCTGCAGGCACAACCACAAACTGTCTTCAAGATGGGAATAATCACAACTGAACTTATAGAATGTCCACTATATGGTAGGCATGGATCTAGGCATTTTAACATATTTGAACATGTTTTTTTTTTTTTTTATCACAACAACCCTTTGAAATAGGTGCAGTTATTATCTCTATCTTAGGAGAAAGGAGAGTGAGATGTCAAGAAACTAAGCAACTGGCTGAATGTCACAAGCTAGTAAGGAGGAGAGATAAGATCGATCCCAAACAATCTGTCTTGTGAGTCCACATTTTTAAACTACTATGCTCTCCTGCCTCTCTTTAAGATGTCCAATTTATTTAACCTTAACAAAGAAAGACAAATTATTTTGCCTGGGTCAAATCCCTTTTTTTCTCCATTGATATATCATGCTTGAAGATTGTTATAAAATCAGCCATCAGCAATTATTATTGCTTTAACTTGGAAGTTTAATTGTGGGTAACAAAAGAGTATAAATGCCAGGTTGACAAGGGATGGACCATGGTCAAATGTTTGTCATTAACTTGGCCTCATAGCCACCTCCTTGTAAGATCTCTGCATCACAGAAGAAAAGGTAGGAACTTCATTTCCTGAATTCTCTTCCTCAACTGGTTCCTGAATCATTTTCCAATGAAAGGCATTCATTTGAGATTTGGAAATAGGAAGAGAAATAGAGGATATTATTTTCATCAGGGGATCCCTGGGTGGCGCAGCGGTTTGGCGCCTGCCTTTGGCCCAGGGCGCGATCCTGGAGACCCGGGATCGAATCCCACGTCGGGCTCCCGGTGCATGGAGCCTGCTTCTCCCTCTGCCTGTGTCTCTGCCTCTCTCTCTCTCTCTCTGTGACTATCATAAATAAATAAAAATTAAAAAAAAAAAAAGATTATTTTCATCAGGAGGAAGCAGCCAGATGCATAGTAGACATGAGGTTCACAGTGATCCAATATAATCATCTTGTCATCAAGTGGCTGGGCAGTCTCCTCAAGGAATAGGGCCATATTAGGGATATACTTTTGGGCTCTGTTGTTAAATCAGAGGCATTGATAAGGGTGGCCCGTGATTAATTAGTCTTCATCTCTGCTGCTGTAGCCACTCTGTTCATGGAACCATCATGCCAATTCAAAAGTCTGATGGCAAACACTGCCTAATGCCACTTGGCTTGCCCAATTTTTTCTGCTTGTTTATTCAATGCCTTTTCAATTATGAATGCTTTCTGGAAGTTATTAACATGTGATAAGAACATGTTTCAAATAAAATACATTCACTCCCACATATACATCTTCACCCTCTACTCCAAAAGTTTTGTCCTTAAGTCTTTTTTTAAGTATTTGTCTACAACCTTCTAACTCCTGGCTTTCATACTCCTGACCAACTTGCCAGACTCATCTGCCACTGATATCTATTCCATATATATTAGTTTAGGCCACTTATCTTTCTATTATAAGTGGATAAGCCAGTTGTTCTGTTTAAGATTCTTCCCAGCTGTAAGATTTTTCCTCTCTACTGTTTTTCAAGATCATTTTTCTGAGTGTGGCTATAATGCAGTTATCATTTAATTTCGGCTTGTACCCATATGCTGAACTATTCATAAACTAAATTCAGGCTGTTCCTTCCTGCTTCAGATGGTTTTGTAGATGCCCTCCGCCATATGTTCATTAGTGTGAGCTGATGGAGGGGCATTCAGCCAGCATGATGATGTGGGGGTCTGCTGTGCTTGATCATATAGCTTACTTGTACTGTCTGGTCTTTACTAGTGTTTAATCCTGAATGTATCTACCATTTTTATCTTAGCATGAATTGCTGCTGGGACTATTTGATTCTATGACTTGATGGTTCTAATATAACTCAGCTCTTGATGGGAAATTCTGGTGTGGCTTTTGGTGTCTCACGGCCAAGTATTCCCTCTCTACCAGGGCCCACTAACTCCCTTGGAGCTGTCTTTAAAAGGCAAATAACTCTCCCTGGCCTATGTTTTGGCCTTGCTGTTGAACCTCAGGACCCTGCCTTGTAGTATGCCCAATGGTCCTTGCCAGAAACTCCATGCTACATCTTCCACTTCAGACACCCCCAATAGTACAGGGTCTGCTAGAATGTATAACCCAAGTGGTAGGGCTATTGTACCACAGTCTGGACCTGCTACATAGTTCTTTCACATTCACTTAAAGCTGGTTCTTTTTCATGTCAACCAATGTGTAAATGAAAGAATTATTTGGGGACCCCAGAGAGGTTCCTTCCTTGTTTTGGGAGATGCACTTATAACAATTAGTCTTTTACTTCATAGAAGATGTCCTGGTAAAGCTCTGACCACTTGTGTCCTTATTGGCAGTTGGGTGGTAAGGGATTCAGTTCTCAAATCCAATTCTCAATTCACTCTGACTATTAACTCTGATAGTTCTGATCCTTCGGGAAGTGGACACAGATAAAATTGGCAGTGCAAATTCCCTGTAAGAATGTCTGAAAGATAAAGGGGGAAGAAACAATATTAGGTAGGGGAAGCCTTCAGTCCATGATTCAAATCTGACATCTGTGAAATAAGAGGGGATAGAAGCAGGATTGAGTAGGGAGAGCTTCAGAAAAAGCAAAAGGAAACCTGGAAGCAAACATTTCCTAGTAAAGCTATCTCATGTTGAGGAGAAATAGATCCTAGTAGCTTTTTAATGGTCCATCGTAAGATGAGGACTATACAGGAATCCAAAGTCTTACCTTGAAAGCTAAGATAGATCCAAAAAGGCTCTGAAGTTGAAGGCTATCATCCAACTGCCTTCCTTGCAGCTGAATGGTAAGTTTGTTTCTTGAAGAGAGATCTCAGTGGCATAACGGTCAATAAGAATGTAAGGATCTAGCACAAACATACAGGGTCTGGCCTTGCATAGAAGCAAGGACAGCTTGTCTATAGTAACACAAAGGAAGGCAGTGTTAAAGGTGTAGATGCCAATGGATATATAGTCACGGTAGTGAGATTTGGTATACATTCTCTTCAATTTTCTTAGCAAATCAGAAAGCAAAGTTATCTCTTCAATCTTCTTACTGAAAAATAAAATGCAGTTATCTGCTAAGCATGAGGATGGGAAAGGAAACATTAGAGGTTTGAGAAAAGAGAAAGTAGGTGTGGTACCAAATGGAGAAGGATATTCCAAAGAAAGGAATCAGTATATGTGCATGGATTGTTTGAGTAAGTGGCTTTATATGGTTTTGCTATGACTGGAAGAAGTTAGGATGAAGCTGGAAAGCTAGGTTGAGATCAGGTTATGAGTGTCTTTGAATGATGTGTTCATGATTTAGATTTTTTTATATTTGTGAAAAACTATTCATAGTTTTAACTAGGGAAACTTAATTAGAATAACATTTACACTGGAAAAATAAGTTTTTTTGGCAGCACAGAGATTATACAACAGAGAGAAGTAGAGGTTTCCCTCACTATGTGAATGCTCGCTGTCCAAATCTTCCCTTAACTTCTTATAAAATATCTACCCAAAACTTACTACTTTAGTTGAAATCCGTGCTAATAAGACTACATACATGTGCTAGCAAAAATCCTTTTGGTTGGAATCTGCACTGGAGGATTCATATAATACGGTTCCCATATTTTCACTGTTCTATTGGGATGGTAACTTATGCTCCTGTTTTTAAACCATTTTTGTCTATCTATTATTATTAAGTAAAAGTATTTTTAAAGAAAATTAGAAAAATAAATCTAAAGAAAAGAATTGTCTAGAAAAGGTCATATACTTAAAAGAAATGCTAGAGATGATGAAGCATATTGAGCAAAGTGAATGCATTAAATACATTACGCTTGTCCATGTGCATATATGTATCTTTGTGCACATGATAAGAAAATAAATATTGTGAAAGTACTGTTGATGCTGGAGAGCTTCACTGTGTTACTTGACTCCAGCATAATATTTTTTAATAACTAGAGAAATGTCTTATGTAATGGACTGAGAGCCCCACTCAGCATGAGATGCCCTTTAGCACCATGTTGAAATAGCAAAAGGCTCTAGACATCCCTAAAAATCTGAAAAAGGCAGTGGAGAAAGGAAGTGATTAGGTGGGGGAGCTGAGTTGCAAAACAAGTCAGAAATAGTTTGAGAAATTTGAGAAACTGTAAGATTTTATAATTTGAGGATCACTGGCAGACCCACCCCTAATACTTACAGAGCCTGCGGTAGAGTAAAAAGGAGGGTTGAGCCCACAGCCAAACCAAACTTCCCTCTGACCAATTCCAACCCATACTGTGAGGGGTCTTGCACACGTGAATGTGGATGCTCCAGCCCATACTTCAAAGCTCCATCCACTGGCTCTCTCCCAACCCTTGGCTTAACAAAGAGCCATGCCATGACTACCCCTCGTGTGTCATCCAACTTGTGCAGGCCCTGGAAGTGGGCTTGTATCCATTTGGGCAGGGAATTCCTGAGTCTTTCCCTAATTTTGGTCTAAAAGAGGGACAGAGACACTGGGTGATCACATTCTTTTGATTTCTAGGACTACTTGCTCTGTGGGGAGGGGTCTGCAGGAGGAGGGCCAGAGCTAAGCACAGGATAGGTTTGCTGGGACTTAAGGGCAATACTGATTATGGTCAAAGCAGTTTCTACTAATAGTGAGGATGAATCAATCTTTCTCAGTGAAATAGAGGGAACCATTGATCAAAAAGAAGAGCCATGAATGGCAATGACAAATCTTTTTAAAAAAATGTAGATAATGCATAAATATAATCACATATGATATGATATAATGTAACATAATACAACATTATACAGCATATAATAAGAAAAGTAGTGGTGTCAAAGGAATAGTTTTTTATTCTCCCTGAATTAAATTGAAATGAAATGAACAACCACAAAAATTGTACAAACAAAAAATATCTTCAACCAAATTAGGTAATAAAATATTCTCATGAATTTGAAAATATAAGTGAGTGGGGCCAAATTATCAAAATCAAAAACACCCTCTATGATAAAAAACAAACAAACAAAGCAAAACCAAACAAAAAATAGGGCATAATACAAAACAAGACAAAAAACCCCGAGAAAATATTTAAAGACCTTGACCTGGAGCACCGAGAAATCACTAACAAGTAAGTACTAATTTCCAAAGGCAAAGTCTTCTTGGAACCTCAGTGCCCCTATTAGAAAAGATGGAGGAGGACACACAGGTCCTAATTCATGAGTGAGATCACATAATGTTGGGCAGTTTGGACCTTATGAAGTCCTGAAATGAATCTTAACCTCTTCCAGGGCTAAGACTTGCATTGAGGCGAAACCCAAATTAAGCAGGAGAGAGTGACTAGGGGTACCATTCCTTGGAGTGATCCCCCAGATACCTGGTGGCAGTTTGATTATAATGGGCCACTCCAGTAACAGAAGAGGCAGGTCTTTATTCTTACTGAAAAAGTCATTTACTCAAAAAGTCACTTACTCTGAATTTGGGTTTATCTTTTCTGCATGAAGTGCTTCTGTCAACACTCCTCCAGTGCCTTACAGATACCCTATCCGCTGTCATAGTATTCTACATACCCTCTTCCCTGTCACTGCTGTCAGTCAGGATCCTCAAGTTTCTCTCTCAGGCTTTCTCATTTCTGCTGGTACACAGTAGCCAAGTTCTATAGGTCTTTTAGTGAATAATCTCTTCCCTCCCTTATCAGGACAGCACTACATCCGGCTATGCAATGCTGATGCTTGAACTTGGTTATTAGTCTAGTGGCCAGTGGTAGAGGTAGAAGTAGATGTTGGAAGGTATGTGCATTAGCTGAGGTCTGTGTACATCCTGCCAGCAGGAAGGTCATAGTTGGGTAGGGGGATCTGGGTGCTATCTTCTAGCGAGAGGAAATAGGCCACTTATGCAGCACAGAGGGCTCCAGGGCATGTAGAGATTCAATATTTACAGTTGCATCTACCCTGTGACCCTATCCTAACCTAAGCATTTGGGCTTTGCTCTTTCGATGTGGCCTCTGACTTTGGTTAGGAGCTTGTTGAGGCTTTCCGGCTTTTTTTTTTTTTTTTTTTTTTTTAAGTTTTCCTCCTATTAAATGCTGTTAAAGAGGCCTTCTGATTTCATACCATGCTTTAAGTCATCAATTGGCTGACCCGAGACTATGATACAGTTTTCTCTTCAAACAATGGTGTCCAGAGTACAAAACCATCAGAATATCAAAGTGAATAGTTTCTGCCATTGATGGAAGCACCAAATATGTTATAATTCAAGAGATTATAAAGGTATTTTTTTAAGAATCCCACAGGTCACCTTTTGTAGGTTGCAAGAGTACCAATTCATTATTCTGAAACCTGGCAAGTAAAGGAAAAGAATAACATATAAGTTTTTCCACAATGATATAACAAGAAAATTGCAATATGAAATATAAGAGATAGTTAAAAGATAGGTATGGTATAATGCCTTCTGCATAATATTCAAAGGAATCTTGTATATTATTTATAGATACAAACATATGTGACAGAGTTTTAAAAACATACAAAGTGATAAACCACATTTCAGGATAGTAATTACCTCAGGGAAAAAGGAGAGAATGAGATCGGGGAGTTTTATACAGAAAACTTTATAGTATCTATAATGTCCTTCTTTGAAAACAATTAGAAAAAAATATCTGAAGCGAATATTGCAAAACGTACATATTGAACAGACTTGAGAGACAGTTGGTACCATCAAGCTTTTCTTGATTATTCTCTCATTATAGTTTTTTTTTTTTTTTTTTTTTTTTTTTTTTTTTTATGATAGTGAGAGAGAGAGAGGCAGAGACACAGGCAGAGGGAGAAGCAGGCTCCATGCACCGGGAGCCCGACGTGGGATTTGATCCCGGGTCTCCAGGATCGCGCCCTGGGCCAAAGGCAGGTGCTAAACCGCTGCGCCACCCAGGGATCCCCTCTCTCATTATAATTATGCTTGAGGTTTTTCATTATTTTTAAGATAAATAAAAAAATAAATAACAGCCTTTATGATTTCTGTGTCTAGAGAGCCTGAATGATGGTGGCATCATTCAATGTAATACAGACAAGATGAACAACTGGTTTCTTAGCAAGATAAGGGATTAAACTTTGGCTATATTAGGTTAAAGAAACCTAACATGTATTTCCATCTTATACAAAACAAACTATCTTCATGTCCTCCTTTTCTTTTCGCTTTATTTTTAAATGAACTTTCTAGACTGGTTAGGCATGTCTTGAAGATGAATGGCCTCGACTGAGTATGTCTAGATTTTGTAAGAATGTAATGTAAAGTTTTCCATGTTTTCTGAAGACTTGATGGAGAAACATGGATAAAATAGAAGACCAGTTAGATGTGCTCAAGGTTTTACATAGAATTAGTTATGGTTTGGCCCCAAATGGATTAGTATTGAACAATAAAGATGTCTCTAATACTTAAAAGGTATTTTGTTGGAGTGGTTATAGACAATAAGAACAAGTAATGAGCTTATCTTCACAGAAAATAATAGACTAGAATTTATTTAGCATTATGAGGGCTAGGCTGTCTCAGAAACACTTTGCTTGCATTATTGCCTTTTACTAATTATGACAGCCCTTTCAAATAAGTATTGTTACCATGCTAATTTCATAACTAAGGGAAATCCAACTCAGACGGGTTAAGTAGCTTGCCAGGGTCATTCAGTAGCTTGCATACCTACTTACTAACTTACCTGAAACTTCCCAGGAGCCGTGGAAAAAGGCAATGTCACACGATGGTTCTGAGCATGGGGTGTGGGAGTCAGGCCAGATCTGAGTTTGAGTCTGAGATTGTTGGCTACTAACCCTGTGGTTTTGGGCAGGTACTTAATCTCTCTGATTCTCAATTTGCTCACTAAAACTGCAAAAATAACAAGCGGTTGATTTCACAGGGCGTTTGTGAAGAGAAATGAGATGATGCATGGAAAGCCCTTCTTACGTGTACAGGACCTTGTATCGTTGAATGTTAGCTAGGAGATGCTTTAGGATAATACAAAGGAATGGCCAATATAAATGATAAGCTATTGGGAAGATGTTTTTGCCTGGTACTCTTGGCATTAAATTGTCTCATTGGCTCCTATGTATAGACTGGCTCTGGGTTGAACCACACTATGGATCCATGTGCATCATTTTAGAAAGAGCACTTCTCCACAATGGTGACAAAGCAGAGGAATGAATTATTGGACTTACTTCTCTTGTTCAGAGTCCAGGAGGCTAGAATCCAAGTTCATTTCTACTTCAAGATGAGAAACAGTAACCCTGATGATGGGTGAGGTTATCACATATTTTTAAATTTTGAACAAGCAATTAACTCACAGTGGATGTCCTGTCAGTGCTGAGCAGGACATGGGGCAGCTTCTAATGATAACACAGTGATAAATGTTTCTCTTAGTCAGCTTGCCAAGCTCACTTAAACCCAATAGGAACTGTTAGCAAGGTGCCAAGGGGACCGGCTCAAAGCTTTTAAAGGTCTTTAAATATAACTTTTCTAATTATAAATGTAAAATACTGTTTGTTGTGGAAAATTGGAAAATAGAGGTTTTCTATGTGTATTATAAAAGGAAGGGCATTTTCTAGTAATAGACAGTCCTAGTTACAACCATGTCCTCTTCTACATTTTCTTTGAAATATGCAGTTTCATGAAAAAATAGGGATGATTTTGAAAGACAATTTCACAGATATTTTTCATGGCTGCTGTGTATTTTAGCCCTTCTGTTAAAAAGACTTCTTTCTTCATTATGCTATGAAATTTAAGTCAACATGACACCATTTTTTTTTCCTTAGAAAAGCAGACTCACCTCCTCCGATGCAGCAATTGGCTAATTTAAACCTCAAAGAAAGGGCCTATGGTGGTCACCCTTCATCCGGGATTTCATTACAGGAGGTGGTATTTCATACACTAATCAAAACATATAAGCTGAACTGAGTGCCACCCTCCTCTCCATCCTCCCCAAACAGTGTGATTCCTTAGAGGAATGATTGCTTTGCTCTGTCTTGTCCTTAGCTTCTTGCATCCAGATAGGAATTCTCCAAGTGTAGACATCAGGATAGTACAAGTATTTATTTTTGATAAGGCTCAAGGGATTTTCTCAAAAGTATATTAAAAACATATTTTTCAATAATTCTTTTGTAGTTGCTCAGAAAAATTTTGGAAAGCTAGAAATTATAGTCTTTATTTTTCAGATGAAAGGCTTATTTTCTTATTAAGTAACTGGCTCTTTGCCTCTTCTTCAGGCCATGACCTCACTTTCTGAACAACTAATAGAGGCATTCTGAGTCACCTATTGGGTGCTATGGGAGAACAAGGTGGGTTCAGACTTGGTGATGCCTATAGCGCATGTTGGAATAAATCCAGGAATGTGTATTTTACTGTCTCGCAAGAAAACAAAAACAACCCCCCCCCAAAAAAAAAAAAAACAAAAAAAGTGAAGCAAATAAGTCAATGTATAATTACACAGGAAAATGTCAAACTTATCTTGGAGATTTTGGGGAAACAGAAAAAAAAATTACTTAATTTAAAAAATTACCGTGTATTTTAGAGGCTCTTTAAAAGCCTGTTGTACCTGGAAATAATTACTCTCAAGTGGCAAGTGTGATTCGTAGCCACGTTAGGTCTAAAAGGAAGGTGATAGTGATTGGGGAGTTTAGCTGCCAGGAAGGCTGTTCCATAAACTTCCAAAGTCTGAGTCTCAGACTGCTTCTAGAAGAGTCTCTAAACCCATGACTATCAAGGGATGAGGATGAAGGTGTGGGTGCTATTTCCCATGGGGTCTTGTTTTGTTTTTTAAACCACATGTGGGGACGCCTGGGTGGCTCAGTTGTTGAGCATCTGCCTTAGGCTCAGGGTGTGATCCCAGGGACCTGGGATACAGTCCCGCTTTGGTCTCCCCAGAGGGAGCCTGCTTCTCCCTCTGCCTATGTCTCTGCCTCTCTGTGTGTCTCTCATGAATAAATAAATAAAATCTTTAAAAAAATAAACCATATGTGATCCCAGATCAGAATCTCTGGATATGTGGACATGGAGTGAATTGTAGGTAATATTGGGGAAAAATGCAGCTAGACTTCCATGAATTAACTGACTAGCTGTATCTGATTAAACCTCTTTCTGAAAACAACTGAAATAGCTGAAACAAGGCAAAGAACTTAAGCACCAAAACATTTGAAGATATCTGAGAGCTACCAAGACAGCAGGACTTGTGCACCCAAGATCCAAGAAAAGGAGAGAGGGCTGAAAGCACATTGGCATCACTTTTCTTTCAAGGCATTTGCAAATTTGAAAGCAGCAGAGAAGTTGAGGAGGTAGGCAGAGATTTTGACTAAACTAGAGCTCGAAGGACCATAATAGAAATGTAGAGCCCCCTATGCCCCAGGTGTGAGAGTGAACTGGAGACTCAGCAGTCCCCAGAAGACAGAAATCCAGATTGAAATGTGTTCAGTCTCAAAATGCAAACAAAACAAAACAAGATAAAACACAGCTTTCCCCTCTCTTCATCGTATGTCTTATCAGTATTGGGAAGGAAGTGACCTCTCTCTTAACCAAGGTCCAACCCTCCATCTGTGTCCATCAGTTACTATCACTCTTTTTCCTGCACCAATAGGCTCACCATATCGCTTTTTTGTCAACCAGTATTTTTTGTCCCGTTGGCACTCACCATGCTATGAGTTGTTTCTCGTGATTGGACTTCACCAAAATGCTTCTTTGAGTAGAATGGAGCAGCCCTTCAGTTGGACACAGGAACTTTCTCTGGGCTTCCGTTTTTCTTCCCCAGATGATTTTCTTAAACATATTTCAGGAACAATAGAATATTTTTATGTTAATTAAGCACTTTACTTTCTTGTCATGAATCTTGCCCTTTCCTGGCTATTTACCATAGTGCTAACCATGTTACACAGCAGACCCTTCAGGGTAAGCCCATGAGACACATGGGAGAGGGGAACCAAATACACATTGTGGCTGAATGTCAGGTGACCCAGAGTTAAAACGAGTATTCGGCCAAAACTGAAGCTGAAGACTAATGTCACCTCATGGAATGCATTTCCAGGGCACAAGAATAAGTATTAAATTTTCCAACTTTTAACTTGATCATTAAAAATGCTGGTAGTCAAATTTTTAAAGTTTGATACTGTTGCACAAGACAATAATTTCTTAGGCGTCACAAGTGAGGTCAATACGCTCAACCTTTGCTGTGCTAAATAGATTCTCACCTTCAATTTAGGTTGGGAGAGGGTGAGGCTATTTTCTGTTGCGCTTCGGTGTTTTAAGTGCTGTGATGCGAAATGACCCCTGAGTCACTGAGCTTTCCTCTTGTACAGAATTGCAACATGCAGAACACATAAGAGGATTATTTTTCATTCAATTTTGAAAGTCTACCTATATTTGAAAGTGAATATTTAGATGTTAATTAATATTTAACTTGGTGACTCATAACTAATATTGCTCATATGCTACAAGCATATAGACATATTAAGTATTTTACATTATATTATAAACCTATATGGTTATATATTTTCTTTTGTTAGCTGTGCACAATCTCCATTTCCTGCTCTCATAGGGAATAGAAAATTGTAGCAGTCATCACTTGACGGATTCATATTATGCCGGTACTGTTCTCTGAGTCAGGACACTCTCCAATCCCTCTTAACCCTTCACTAACCTGTTCACATTGATTTCTTAGTTTAAACATTATATGCCTGGGAGAAATTTAGACAACCCTCTGTATCAACTTCCTAGGGATGCTACAACTAATTACCACAAATGTGGTGCCTTAAAACAATAAAAATCTGTTTTCTCACACCTGGAGGCTAGAAATTTGCTGTTAAGGTGTTGGAAGGGCTATAGTCCTTGCAAAGGCTTCTAGAAGAGAATGTCTCCTTGGTTTTTCCAGCCTCTGGGAGCTCCTGGCATTTCTTGGCTTGTGACAGTGCAACTTCAATTTCTGCCTACAGACCTTCATGTTACTCTCTTTCCCTATCTCTGTGTCATCTCCCTGTTTCTTCTCTTTAAGGACACTAGTCATTGGAATTAAAGCCCACTCTAAATCCAGGATGATGATGATCTCATTTAGCAATCCTTAATTTAGTTATATTTGCAAATACCCTATTTCCAAATGCCATATTCACAGGTACTGGGAGTTAGGACTTGGATACATGTTTTGAAGGAGACACAACTCAACCCAGTGTTCCATGTCTAGAGTAAGTGCACTCCGGTATTTCACCCATAAACACCGTGCTTAGCTCCAGAAGAACAATTTTTAGAACATATTTTAATTGCTTTTGAATTTTCTCTAGATCACTGAAGGCAGGATTTGGGTCTTAATATTCCTCAATACCTAGTGTGGTGTTTAGCATAAAGTAAAAGATCAATAACTATCATGCAATCAATACATAGAAACATTAAGAAGACCCACTTCAGGCCAACATAAGGATTTAGGGAAGAGGGCGACCCAGTGGCTCAGCGGTTTAGTGCCGCCTTCAGCCCAGGGTGTGATCCTGGAGACCTGGGATCGAGTCCCACGCAGGGCTCCCTGCATAGAGCCTGCTTCTCCCTCTGCCTGTGTCTCTGCCTCTCTCTCTTTCTCTCTGTGTCTCTCATGAATAAAATAAAATATTTTTAAAAAAAGGATTTAGGGAAGACATTTGTGTTATTTTAAAGCAAGTTACAGTTTGAGCTGGTTACTTTAGGAACCAAGGAAACAGAGCTAATCAAAGTGAGAAAACTGTTCCTTTGCATGCAAAAAACACTCTATAATACAATTTTACTATGCAAGTATAATGTCCCACATCAAACTAGTCTGAGTCGGAAGAAACTAGAGAGTGAGTTACTTTCCATAATAAGGTAAGACAAAATTGAGTGTTTTTAGATATCAGCCCTGCACATTGTAGGTTGGAAGAGAAAGAAGGGGAGAGAGAGAGAGACTGACAGAGTGGGTGAGAGAGGTCATAGTGGTAGATCAGAGACTAAGGAGAAGAATGGCCAGTGACAAACTGAATCTGTGTGTTGAAATGACCAATTGTCTTCATAACTGTACTATCTAATAATTGCTCTCCTTCTGTGACCTACTCATTTGCAGTAACAAGTTTCCTAAATGGCTTGTAGTAGTTGGTACTCTAAGAAATGAAATATGGGCATGGCCATCAGCACATGGGGCACAATATGCAACAAGTGGACAGCTGCTTCTGGAAGTAAGATAAAAGAACCCAGATGGCACATTCAATATAAGCCGGGATCCAGAATCAGAAGGTCTAGGAGACCACTGGACCCACAAATCATCCTTTGGAATATGGGAGGAAAACTAAAATTTTCAAGTATATAAGATGGGGGCCTTGAGGCATTTTGCTTTTGCCTTAATGAAAATTGATATCTGGAAAGTTTTATATTAGCAACGTTGAGACACTTGAATTGCATAAGTAAGAGCTTTTTAACAGCCTGAAATATCTTTAGATGAAAAGGCATTGAGTGTTTTGGCACCAGAGGTATGTAAACATGATCTAAAAGACTGCTTGGCAGGGACATAGGGTAGGGGATTCATGCTTTTGATTTTTGATATCTACCACCCATCATGCTCTATGGAGCATCATGATTTTAAGATTTTAAGATTCTAAGGCTCACTGTGATCAATGTAACTTTCTTTTCAAATAGAATTTTTTTAATACAGGTTAACTCTGTGCATAGGTAATTTGTAGTGAGTAGCTTCAAAAAATTTGGAAGTTCTGTCCTTCCATCTATTTAAATGAAATACAAGTTTCTGTCTCCTCTGGCCCAAGGTTGTGTTCTGTTCATGGTGTGTTCATTCTTACTGCATTTCTTGTTTGTCCTCTGGAATCTACAGTGAGATGGGATGCACATGCATGGATCAAATTTTTAAAGTTTGATATTATTGGAAGTCCGCATGCATGAAAGTCTGGGTAGTTTTTCCTCCCCACCCCAGCTACCATTCTCCATAAGCTTGTTATAAAAGAAATTCACAGTGTTCTACAAATGCTGGCTGGCATTCAACACAGATTCGAAATAAAGCTCCAGATGGAGACACCTACATGAATCTACAAGAACGACTAAGGAAAACAAGTAAATGTCACCACCACCTTCTATGTTAAAACCAGAATGGAAGATGTAAACATGGCAATGAAAGTTGCATCTTCCCATATTGATATTCTCTGCTCACCAGAGCTGCTTTGATTATTGCTGAAAGTTTACATTATAGAGATTTATCAAAGATTCTTAGCATTATAAGTAATATGGACAATTTCTCTTCAGATTTGGGCTCTGTTATTTGTTTTTATTTGGAATTAAATAAAATTGGATGTTCCTTATTACACTCTGATATTGGCTGACTAACTACCTAAAGCACATGTCATCTCTGAGAGGGCAGGACATTGGTCACTGCTGTATTCTTGTGCCCAGAAAAAAATCAGAAACATAGTAAGAATTTAGAAAATACTTGTAGAATTGATAAATGGAGCTTATATTCCAAAAATAAGGACACCGATTATAAAAAAAGGAACTAATTGAAAACTGATTAATCACACTAAGAGAGAAACACAAAGAGAAAAGTAAGAGTGTATGGAAAGTGCCAGAAGAGTGGCCCTTGTAGGAGACCTTAACCATCTGCAAAAAAGCAGAGAAAGAACATCATAGGCAGAGGACAAGCTCTGGAAGTCCAGAGGAAAGAAAAGACTTTATATGTTCTAGGAATTCAAGAGAGGTGGTGTGGTTGGAGCAGAAGGAATGAGAGGAAAAATCAGGTAAGTTTAAAGGAGTAGGCAGGAGTCAGATGGTTTGTGGTTCTACACAAATTCACAGTGTTCTACAAATGCTGGCTGGCCTACCAGCTGGCTGGCTGGTGCAGTAGGATATCACTGAAGAAAACCCAGGGTGTGCCATGATCTGATTTAGGTTTTAAAATGTTTATTCTGGTTGGTGTATGAAGAAAACATTAGATGTGGTTGGGGGTATTGGGAGGTCAGATGAGGGATGATTGGGGGGGGGGGCTTTGCAGTGCACTTTGGAGGGAAAATGAAACCATTTTTTTAGTATTGGAATCAGCTTGAACAAGTAGTGGTGCCTTCTTTAAATAATATGTCTATATGAAGATGTGGGAAATTAAGAGCTTTGCTAGAACTACCTATTAGGTTAAGGGCATCGCTGAATATATGAACTGGAGCTCAGTAGGGTATTATGGGTTGGAGGTACAATTTGGGAACCACCAGCATCTGGATGGTATTTTAAACCAAGTACTAGATGAGATAACTGGACGATAAACATACATAGGGAAGAAAAGATAAGCTAGGGATAACTCCCAAGTCACTCTCTTTAGGAGCCCATCCCAAGAGCAGTCCCAGACATACCACACAGAGAGGTAAATCAATTAGGATCTAGTCAGGTGTTATCTGAACGGGGAAAATGTAATATAAGTAATTACTATCTAGTTGAGGTGGTCAACTACTAAAAGAATAAATGGGATTTGAAGAGGCCAAGCATCCCCTCTAGGACAAGAGAAGGAATTTAGGACTAGGAGAGAGTCCCTTCCCCCAATGCTGAGATTTGAACTTCTTAGAAGAGGTTGTGACTAGCTAGAAACAGGCAGCTTGCAAGTAGCAAAAAGGTAAGAGAGTAGGGTTGAGGAGGGAGCTGGAGCTGCCCAGATAAGGGCCTGGTGGGGAGCACGTGGCCTGAGAGCTACAACAGAAGCTGCCTACTGCAGTTACCCAAATGGTTGCCAGGGAGCAAAGCATGATCTGAGGGTGCATCTGGAGTTTGTCCACAAGGACCACCAGGGTCCTATCCTGCATGATAATAATGGAAGATCACAACCCTGAAGAGAAATGTCTTCCTGCCTCTATCACCAAGGGATATTAGTGTCACCCCAGAGCCTTCTGTGAAAAGCCTGATGTCTCACCAGCTGGCAATGAAGAATTGTTTGCAACGTCCAGTTGAAGTATCCCCAGAAAGGGCAGAGAATGGTAGATTTGGAGCTGAGAGACAACACATTTAGCACTGGCATCAGAAGCCACATGTAGACGCTCCAAGAGATAACCCCAGATGAACCTTCAGCCGAACCCCCAGCTGACAGACAGCATGAGCCACCAGCCATGTAAACGATCCATCATGTTGACTCACTCCACTTTAGCGTTCAGATGATGATAACCCCAGCAGACATCTGAGTGCTTCTGCCTAAGAGACTGAACTAGAACCATCTAGCTAAGTCCAGCCAATCCAGAACCATGAGAGACAATAAGTTGTTAGTCAGTAAGTCTTGGAGTAGTTTGCAATACAGAAATAGATAACTGGAACTGAAGGAGGCGCTAACTGTTGAGAAGTTTGCTGAAAGACCTTTTGGCATGTAGACTGACCGGAAATGTCCATTCAATTTCACAACATAACATAAAGAAGTGGAGAAACAGAAGTAGGCAGGTAGTGAGAGAACAGAGTGGGGGTGGAGGTGAGGGTGGAGAACTACACTGTTGGGAGAGAAGAATGTATACTTTCTTTTCTATGTCATCACCTTTTTTTATTTTTATTTTTATTTTTTTTGTTCTCACCCTTCTGACATTTCCGGATGAAGGTGACCCATCTTTCCCCATCTGACATTTCCAGGAGACTCATCCCTGACATAGGTCTCCAGACTCTTCTTCTCAACCCACACTCACATGAGGCAACCCTTCATCTCCCATGGTTTGAAATAGCAACAATATGCTTATAACCTCAAAATCCAAGCTGGCAGTATCAGCTTTTTCCTGGGTTTTGGACACACATATCCACTCCCCATTTAACACTTATTTGCTTCTCCCCAAATTGTTTATGTCCAAAATTGAAGTCATGAACTTCCCTCACCAACTTCTTCCTCTACTTGCCCTATCCAGTGAGTGCTCCATTGTGTACTCATTTATCCAAGTTAGAGTCCTGGAGGTGACCATGGACACATATGTCTCTTTATCTTTCACAGGCAATTCTAAGTCCAGATTTATTCTACCTTTTAGCATCTCCTGAATCTTCCTTCTTTTTTCCACTTATGCTATCATTACCTTTATCTGAAATACTTTTGTATCTTGTTTGTCCTTCCTCACTAAGCTCCCAAATGGTCTTTTCATAGCCTCTATTACCTCACTTGTAACCAGTCTGCACACAGCTTGCCAGTGTCGTCTTAAGGAATTGCAAACACAAATTTGTGTACCTCTGTTAAAAGCCCTGAAGTGACTTTCCATTTCTCCCCTGGTCAATATTAATGGTTCTGATATGTTCTGATATGGCCTGCAAGATTTTCCCTGTATACTCTCCTCAGCCTCATGATTTCTCAGTTCCTTATGCCCCTGATTTATCTTTATATATTAGTATTCTTTCAGCAATTTCAGCTTTTTCTTGCTTGAGACACCCTTGTAGATCAGACCAGTCACCTAACCCAGACTAGGTTAGGCACATTTATTCCTCTATAGAATGAACTATTCTTCTACATTTATGAACTCACAGCAATTTCAATGAATTATATTATCACTTGCCTTCTCTGTTCCACTGAAAACTTTATTAGGACTGGGAACATGTCTCTATTAGCCCATACTGTATCTCCAGCGCTTAGTCTAGTACCTAGCACTGAATATGGAATTCAAGATTAATGGCTGAATTTTTCAATAAAAAGGACCTAAATTATGAGAATTTAACTTTGATCATCAAGTGGCTATTTCAGGCTGTGCCTATTGAAATGAAAATTCCATTTATCTCCTAAATGGGTTAGGATGAGTTCTATTTACACCAAGTATTAGGAGAGCTTGAAAATATTCTCTTTGGTAAAAAAAAGTATACAAATAAGAATGTGAAGCTTCTTCCCCTTTGGCCTCACTAAAACAATATTATGCTCTTATTAAATGTAGAAAGAACAAGGGAAATAGAAAGATTATCATTAGGTAAAAGTGACAGCTAATTTTTTTGCAGATAAGAACCCTTGATAAATCCTAAAATTAATGGGCAAAAGTACATGATTAAAGTGATATATGTATGAAAAGAAGCTATACATTATATGTTATTAGAAAGATGCAAATTAGGACAACAATGAGATATTACTATATATATCATATATATATTCAAATGCTGCAAATCTGGAACACTGACAACAACAAATGCTGGTGAGGATGTGGAACAACAGGAATTCTCATTCATTGCTGGGTAGGAACACAAAATGATATACTTTGGAAGACAGTCTGGCAGCTTCTTACAAAACTAAACATACTTACTATATGATCCAGCAATCTCCTTTCCTAGTATTTACCCAAAGGACTTGAAAACTTGTGTCCAAGTGAAAACCTGGATGTGAATGTTCATAGAAACTTGATTCATGATTTCCAAAATTTGGAAACAACCAAAATGTCCTTCAGTAAGTGAATGGCCTAACTTGGCACATCCAGAAAATGGAATATCATTAGTGCTAAGAAGAAATGAACTATCAAGCCCCGAAACAATATGGAAGAAGATTCAATGCATATTTGTAAGTGAAGGAAGCCAATCTGCAAAAGCTACATATGGTATGATTCCAACCATATGCATCTTGGAAAAGGCAAACCTGTGGAGACAATAAAGAGAACAGTGTTTGTCAGGGGCTGGTTTGCAGAAGGATGAATAGATGAGACAGTGAATTTTTAAGAAAGTGAAAATAGTCTGTATAATACTATAATGATAGAGATATGTCATTATATTTTTGTCCAAACCCATAGAATGTACATCATCAGGAATGAACCCTACTGAAGTTTAATGTATAGAGTTTGTGTAATTAGTACATGTCAATGTAAGTTCATTGATTGCAACAAATATGGCTCTGCGTCATTCAGGTGGAGGATAGTGACAGTGGAGGAGGTCATGCATGTGTGGGAGCTGGAGGATATGGGAAATCTTTACCTTCTCCTCAATTTTGCTGTGACCCTAAAACCGCACTAAACACATAAAGTTTTGTTTTGTTTTAAAGAAAAAGATATTGGCATTATTGCAAAGTCTTTCTTCATAATCTACTTATAAATTACAATGGAGGAAATAGTAATTTTATAGTGAAGAACTCCAACAGACACACGTTACCCAGTGATCAAAGTGTATGTTACCGTAATCAGACATAACAACATAGTTCATATCTGCTCTCATGCACTGAGACAGGCCCAGCATTGCTTCTGTGCTATGCTTGCTTGCCCAATTTCTCATGTCTAACATGAAGAAGTAGACAACCCAAACTGAAGGGTATTCCCCAAAGTAATTGACTGGTATTCTTTGAAAATGTCAAGGTAGTTGGGGTGCCTGGGTGGCTTAGCTGGTTAAGCATCTGCCTTCAGCTCATGAGATTGAGCCCCACATGCAGGCTCCCTGCTCAGCAGGGCATCTGCTTCTCCCTCTCCCTTTGCCTCCTCTCCCCTGCTCATACTCTCTCTCTCTCTCTCAATTAAATAAATAAAATCTTAAAACAAAAAAGAAAGAAAATGACAAGGTATTGAAAGAAAAGACTCACGAACTGTCACTGATTGGAGGAGATCTCTGTGGAGGCATGACAACAAAATTAAATGTAGGATCCGAAACTGGATCTTCCTGGAGAAAAAGGACACAGGGGGAAACCAGGGAAATTTGAATGAAGTCTGTAGGTTAGTTAGGAGTATTGTGTCAATGTTAATTTCTTGGTTTCGATAATTGTGCTATTATTATGTAAGATGTTAACATTAGGGGAAGTTTGGTGAACAGTATATGGGAACTTGATTTACCATTCTTTGCAACTATTCTGTAAATCTAAAATTATTTCAAAATAAAAAGTTAACAAAAATACATGCTTAATCTTTTTAATTGGACTGATAGCAAGATCTTTTTGCTTGACATCTTCAAATACCTTTAATCTCTTTCAGATCTCTATGTTCAAAATTTTTCCCTTTCCTAGTTAAGATTTTCAACTTAGATACTCATTTTCCTTTTCTAACTTCCCACTATGCTCCTTCCTGCCCTGATGATCAACTATTCATTTTTCAATTGTCCTTTAATTTATACTCTACAGGGAGGCCCTCCTGATTTATATATAACCAATTTCCTGCTACAGGGAGATACAAAGCCTTCACGTTACGCTCACTCATAGTACACTCAAGTGCCTAGGGGTGAAGTCACCAAAGCCTTAGATGGTTATTTACCCTTGCATGAGAGGTTTTTAGAAATAATAGTGTCAAATTTGTAATGTCAAAATTTTAATCCCAAAACCCAAACAAGCCCAGGCTGGTATCCTGACCTTTTATATGGCAGCTTTCCCCAAGGAATGCAAAGCATTTTACGGATTGAATTGTGGTCATTATGCCTGGCACATTGGGCAAGTTCTGTGAGGCTTATTTTTAAGAAGGGATAAAATACTGAGCTCAGAACTTGGGTGCTTCATCCAACACTTACAACAAACTGGCAGCAGGAGAGGCGGTGGAGTCTGCCTTCTGACCTTCATTTTCCTGCCTTCCTTTAGAGTTCCAATCACTCTTCCTTTCTTGAGATTTCTTATCTGCAGGTTGATAGACCAGAGGCTAATGATTCTGAGAAGTCAGCAGAGAGGTCGTTGCCCCATGGAGTCTCCCACTGCTGTTGCATGAGAGGTGGAGGTAGGTTATGGCTTTGTTGGTCACTAGTATCTCTACTCAGAAAGTAGGCTTTCAATTCATGTTTGCAAGCGGTTTGTTCTTGTTCTCAAGGAGACAGGCTGTTTTTCTTTTCTCTTCTTTGGTGAAGTGCACTATATTATAGGCACTACTTCAAAGGGAATACTTGGATCAGGCTATGCTGAAAAATCCCTAGTAACCTGCCATAAATTTAAAACTTTTCAGTACAGTCAATATTTTTCAAATGCTAAAGATAGGAAATGTGGCAATTTAAAAAAATTCAGCAAATGTATTCCCCAAGGAGAACTCTTGCCCTCTTCCCACTCCTGGCGGCTGGCTTATTCTAAAGGAATCTTTCTTATCTTAAAAATGTTGACCATATGAGTAAGCCAATAGGAGCTAGCTCCCAGATTGGAGCTATGGATATCTAGAGTGGGAACCCTGGGATTCACATCCCCATAGATGTGTCTTTGTTCATTTCATATCATTTGGGTATGAAACTGATGACTTCTAATTTTCAAATAGAGGGTTAATATTTCTCTCCACTAGAGCATACTGTATAGGAATAAAGAAAATCTAACAGATGGTCATTGCAGATATGTAATTTCTTAAATCCAGACCAACTGGACTAGCATTGACTAAAAATCACCCAGCAATCTTGTTAAAAACAGACTCTTTAATCCAAATATCTGATATCCCAATTCAATGATTCAGATGCATAGCCAGGCTAGGAAATCACTACTTTGAAGGAAAGGAAAACTGGATCATACTGGCAGTTTATAAGTTGGGGAAATAAGTTTTTTTTTTTTTTTTTTTTTTTTTTATCCTTTCAGCTCTCCATTCACCTATCTGCTTACTCAACATACATGTATTAAATCTCTAAAAATGCCTGCTATGTGGTAGGAATGGAACCGTGTGCTAAGTGCTTAATTACAGTAAAGGAGCATCCAATCAGGGGGGAAGATGTACAAGGAAATAGGCGTGTGTGTAGTCTATTAAATGCAATGCTGGGGTTGTACACATGGCGAATTGGAACCAATAAAAACATCACTGACTCCAGCCTGGAGGAGTTGGAGAAAATTTTGTAGAGGAAGTAAACTCTGACCCAGGTATCCTTTAGAGGATAGCTGGTTAAAGAAAAATTGGTGAAGAGAGATGATATAATAAGAAAGTGCATGTTAAGACGCAAGAAGTGAAAAGAACATGTTGTAGAGGAGATTTCAGTAGTTTAGTACAGCAAGAGTATAAGAAGGCCGTGGGGAAATTGGTGAAAGGTGAGATAGAAAGTTATAAACAGGCCATGAAAGGCTCTATAATAAAGATCACATGTCCCTATGTACCTGGGACAGTCCTCATTCATACCTCTCACCCCAGATTAACTTTAATGGCTCTCTTTCACTTTTAAAAGAAGATACATTTTATGGTTGGATGATAAATTGTGTGGTTGGCCCACTTACAGACATTTTTAAGGAGTTTGGCTTTTTGGTCAGAGGAAGACATATTATATTTGAAGGGTTTCCAGGAGAGGGTATTGATCTGATTTCTGGTTTGATAATTTCACCTGGCTGCAGCACAGAGAATAGATTGTGGCAGGATGGGATTGGAGTTAGGAATATTGTTTGGTGAGCAATTGTAGGAATCCTGGCAAGAGATGATAGTGGGTTGAATAAGATGGTGGTGGTGGGTGTGAGTAGAAAGGAATGGATTCCTCTAATACTAAGAGGACTTGCCACATAAAATAGGATCATGGGTAGTTACTTAGTTTTTTCTCCTTCATCTGAATAAGGAGTTATAACAATTCTTCTTGAGATTCTCCTAAGACAAAATAGAGCAAATTGTTGAGAGTACTCAGCACGCATCCTATAAGACCCTCAAAAATTGCTTTCCTCTTTTTTGGCGACCAAGGCCCTCGTCTCCATAGCACACTTCCCAGGTCCATCTCTATTCTTCCAAATTAGAGGCA
This sequence comes from Canis lupus dingo, assembly GCF_003254725.2. Lineage (NCBI taxonomy): Eukaryota > Metazoa > Chordata > Mammalia > Carnivora > Canidae > Canis > Canis lupus. The sequence goes on along the minus strand of NC_064255.1, from coordinate 18,628,443 downwards.
TTAATTCTACTCTCAATTTCCTGGTGTCCCTACCCCTACCTTTCATTCCCTTACTGCCCAGATACCAGGTGAATGTCTCCAAAAATAGCCTAATTTTGTTGGAAGATGTGCTTAAGATTTATCCATTAAAACAACAATGCTAATAACAAAAATTCCATCAGGCTTTAATCCAAAAATGTATATCTTGAGGGCTTCACATGTAAGCAGTGTGACCTATGGATACGGTAGCTGCGTACCCAGGATTTTCTAGAACAGTTCAATCATCTGTCCTGGTGTTTTGGGTTTAGAAAATAAGGTGTCTTTGAAGAAAGATGACCATTTTTTTTGAATCAGCTTCACTCTCCACTATAGAACACTTTTTCCTTTTCTTTCTCTCATTTTCTCCTTACCTTCCTTTCTTTCTTGTCTATGTCTTTCCCTTTTCCTCACGTTCCCCCTCCTCTGCCATATATATGTGTACTTCTAATGATATCACTGGGGACCTTGACCTCTGTAGTTTATAATCCAGTCTCTCTCCATCAAGGTAGAACCTTTGTCCAAATCAGTTGCTTTCCCAAAATATGGCATACTTTCCTCCTTGTCACTGTTTATGAGATTATCCATCAAAACTTTGTGTCTGAGTTGACTCTACTGAACTGAATTTCCATCTTCTCCAAGAAGTACTTTCATTTTCTATTGCATTCTGGAGTTGATGTCTTCCTTTTCCATCTCTTCCTAATTCCTTTAGCACCAATGATCTGAATCTGCAATCTTATCGAACTTTTTATGTGTGCATGTCTGATCTTACCAACTAGGTTGACAGCTCTTGGTCAGGAGATTTTTGTTTTACATACTCTAATGTTACCCACCAAACTGGCATGAACTTTACACACAATAAGTTAACAGATTTTTAGCTATATGTGAAATATGGAGAAAAACTCCTTATGATCTCTTTTCTTGAAACTAAGCTTTTCTTTTCACTTGGCTTCCAGACACCATGAGTGTTCTTGTCTCTAAGTAGCAACTTGTCATCTTGTCATCAGAATTCCTGGTTTGCTTTCACATAGAAAAAGGTTAGGCTTTCACATAGAAAATGGGGATATGAGGGATTCCTGCGTAGTTCAGTTGGTTAAGTGGCCTTCTCTTGATTTTGGCTCAGGTCATGATCTTAGGGTCATGAGATCGAGCCCTGTGTTGGGCTCTCTGCTCAGTGGGGAGTCTGCTTGGGATTCTCTCTCTCCCCCTCTTCCTCTGTTCCCCACCCCGCTCATGTGTGTGCACATGTGTGCTGTCTTTCTCTCTATCAAATAAATAAATGAATCTTAAAAAGAAAAGAAAATGGGGATATGAAATGTCTATTTTGCCTGTCTTTTGAATTGTCATAAAGTTAAATGAAACAATATCAGTTGTTAGGTCAATATAAGGTCAGTTAACATATTGTTTTAAATAATTGACCTTATCATAGACAAGATCCAACTTGATACCTTTCTTGTTTTCTATCAATACTGAGTCACCACTCTTCTGAGCAGTTGGTGTCTGTCCTTAAACTTAGGGGTAAACTGTACTCCTTGTTCATCTCTAAGAGAAAGTCCAAGATGAAAAAATCATAGAACTCATTCTAGTACCCTACAATTCTGGATATTTGATTTTTCCTATTTTGTAGAAATAGTTAAGCAGCATATGGTCAATGGTGGAACACTCTACGAAGTAGTCACCTTTTTAGATTAGTCTGTGGATCATGAAGTCCTGATACATGTTGCTTTTCTTAATGGAACTTAAGGAAGCTAACCAAGTGGAGAGAAGCCTTCTTCTTCAGCCTTATCTAAGATAGTTAATATTTGAACACATTAACCTTCTCCCTCTATAAATAATTCTTTAGGTGAAGGAGCATATTTGTACAATTTCATCCTTCATTCCTTCACCCTCTCATTCATTCCACAAATATTTATTGTTTGTACACTATGTGGCAGGTACTATTCATGGCTTTGGAGATACAACAGTAAACAAACAAAAATTATCTTTGCACTTTAGATGCTTATATTTTAAAAGGGAGAGACAGACAAAAAGAGTAAATAAATAGGATACATACAATCATTGTAACAGCTATGAAGGAAGTTAATAGGGTGCTTTGAGAGAGAATAGTAAGGTGTAGAGGTAGGATGAACAGCAAAGGTCCCTCGAGCGTATCACAGGGAGCAATTTGCAAGGAACCATCAGAAGAGTCTTCTAGGCAGAGGGAACAGCTAATGAAAAGGCCCCAACGTGTGAAAGAGCTTGATACAAGTTTAAGATACAGAAAGGAGCATGATATATAGCTAAGTAGGAACAGGAAAGAAGAGAGTGGCTTAGAGTAAAGTTGGAGAAGCAGGTGGCCAAAGCCAGGAATGAGAATAGAAATGAATAGTCAGGTGATTTGGAAACTGAATAAGAGAAGTGAAGTCTCCTTTCAAGAGAAAATAGACATAATCAATTACTGTTGGTGTCTTTAAGCAACCATGTCCTTTTCAACTATGTCCTTTTCAAGCCTTGTGACTTTGGCTTGTCTTATCTGAGCAGTGGTATATGAGCTGTCTTCTCCATTGATTTTCCTCAGGAAAATCTCCTGTTTGGTAGGCCATGGGAAGATACTTTCCATATGCAAATTAATTAATTATTCAATAAAAGGGCCTAATTTAGCATAGACCAACATGTTAAATATTATCCATTCTCTCATGGGCTTTTTTAAGAAATCAAAGTTTCCCTTTGGTTATAAACTCGTGGATTTGAAAGCAAATTTAATCCGGAAGCTCCTGATTCATTTACATTTAGCTCATTACCATGTCATTCTTTTAGAGTGGTTTGAAGTTTAAGAAACCTCTTGAGACTTCTTTGTCTTAAAAAAACAACTATTTAACTTTTAAAAACCCTTTTATTTCTTCTTCTTCTTAAGAACAAGAGATAATGATTTTATAAACACAAATAAATGGAAAAGCCCAATGGCAGAGCTCAGTTGGCAATGTAAAAAGTGATGATGCCTGTGTCAGTGTTAAATTAAGCAAATGGAGTCACACACCCTGCATAAAATGAGAACATTAGACTTCAGTAAAATGTGCATTGCTATCTTTTATGTAGAGTAGAAGCTGTAGCATATTATTGGGACCCGAGAGTTTACTCTGCCTGTTTCCTCACTTCACCTCAATTCAGCAAGTTATTCAATTTCAGAGATTCCAGAAATACCAGACCTTTAAAAAAAAAAAATCAAACCACAAACAGACAGTGTTTGAAGAGACTTTATAAAAGGTCATTTTATGTGTTAAGGCATTTTTGGTTGCAAGTGACAGATAATCTACTCAGAGTGGGCTTAGACAAAAGAAATTAATTGGTTTATGTGACTGAAAAAAATCAGAGCTAAAAGGGGTTTCAGGCATGAGAGAATTTAGAAACTCAATGTCATAAGAACACTCTGTCTTCTACCTCTAAGCTTTTGGCTTCCCTTCTTGGCTACATGTGATAGTAGGACAGCTCTAAATAACTCCAGGCCATGTGCTCCCAGGTGCCATTGAAGTCCAATGGGGATTAAAGAGATGTACATATGCCCTTCTCTTGGTAATTATTTCAAAGCTCCTCATATCTCTGATTGGGTTAGGAGTTCATGTTTGTGCTTGAAGAGTATGATTTTTTGACTGGCCTGGTTACAGATATGTGCTACCCATGCAACTAGGGATTTGATTAAATTTTGCTTGAATCACAGTAATAGAGATGGGAAAGTGATACTCCAGAGGAAAATTGGGGATTAAAATAAACAATCCAAAAAACAAACAAAGCCAAACAAAAATGTCTACTATATAACCTACTGCACCCATTCATCTGTTGTTTGACTCCTTTGAGCTGGGAAAGTGAAATAGCAGGCTGGACTGAAGCCCTTGCTTTGTCATAAATTACCCAGGTCATGTGGCCAAATCGCTTCACTTCTCTGCCCCTCGGTATCCTTGTTTCTAAAAGGAGACGACTGAACACAATGCTCTCTCTGACTTTTCTTCCAACTCTGAAATGGTAATGATCCCAGGCTTGCCAAATAAGAATGGGAAGATTCTCCTGGCCTAAGATTTCATGGAAAAGAAAACGGAAGCAGGCCCAGGTGCAGGGCAGAAAAGGGAGCCAGCAGACCCTGGGCCATAGAGTGAAGGAAGCAAAGAAAATGCTCAGGGGAGTGAGGTCAACTCCAGGACAGGACACCTCTCTGCAAGCTGAGGAGCACCCTCCAGTCTGTGCTGAGTACTCGGAGTGAGTGCACTGGAGCAGTGGTGATAGTTGCCATAGAGAGGGATAAATAGACCATTGTTTAGTGCAATAACTTGATTTCTGCCAGAAAGTTTCACACTCAAAATAAATATTATATATGGCTCCCATCAGAAGTACCTAATCTAGAAAGCAAAAAAAATGTATATTTCCCAAGGTGTTTTAATAAGGTGCTTTAATTCTAGTTGTCTATAATCTCACATCTAAAACTTGTGAAGTCATATGTGTTCCTCACTTAATCTTTTTTTTTTTTTTTGCGGGGGTGGGGGTTAAGAAGCAAACTAAGAACATGTACCATTTATATATTACCATAGGTGGAGTACAGCACAGTAAACTATAATGATCTATATCAATATTTCTACAGTAAAATATATGAATGTTCATACTGAGAGATAAATCAAGACTAAAATTAGTCTCCTATTAGTTCAGGTCAGATTTTTTTAAAACAAAACAAAACAAACTTAGTTTCCAGAGCTTTTTTGGAGTTTAAAGTTGTGGATAAAGTAGTATGGACCTTTAGGTAGGTACCAGAGCTGATTGAGATCATTCTGGATAAGACAAAGGAAAGATAGGAAAGTCAATGAATAAACTGAATTGTTTTTCTTAAAGTCAAAGGACATAGAATTTACTTCCTGTTTTTTTTTTTTTTCCTCTGACCTAGTCTCTAGTAGGTGTTTGGTAATTATTTATGACACCTAGTCTCTAGTAGGTGTTCAGTAATTATTTATGACATAAACTTTCTACTCCGTTTTGGCTAGTTGATTGTTCTCAAGAGGCCAAGAAATTCATATCTTCACTGCCTATCATTGCTCTAACCTCTCTACTGATGGCCAACATCAAGTTCATGCTTCTACAGCATTTGATGGGTTGGTTGCTCTTCCTAGGTGTCTCTTTCACTGGCTTGTGTCAAGCCATGTTGTAAATCCAAATCTCTGGATGGTCCTTGGTTTCTCTTTTGGGCTATTTTTCCTCATCCTACCTTTATGTACCAGTGTTCCTCTTCCCTTTTCCCTCTGCACATTTATCAATGGTGAGCTAAAACACATCACCTAGGAGGCATCACCTACCATTTGCATGCTCACATCTCCAAAGCTGTACCTCTCTGTACCTTATACCGGTCTTCTCAGATCAGGACTTGTAGCTAACAAGGCATTTCCAAATTCAATTGTGCTGAAGAGTTTCAAATAGAGTTTATTACTTCTCCTTTCCTAGACCCCACACCCATAAATTAATACTTTAGTGAAAAGTACCACCCCTTATCCAGGTGCTTGAGACAGAATCCAGAGGGTTAGCAAGTTCTATCAATTATATCTAGTTTATATCTTCCCTAAGAATTTTTTTTCTTTATCATTTACTCTGACACTATCTTACTCTAAACTTCATCATCTCTTGCCTGGGTTATTCAATGACCTCCTAATTCAATTCCCTGTTTTCAGTTACCACTTCCTCCAATCCACTTATTCTATCAGTAGTAGAGAGATCTTTCTCAAGCAAAAAAATCTAATCAAGTTATGACACTGCATCAAACTTGTGGATTTCCTCACCCTCAAGATCAAGTCCAGACTTCTTTACACAGAAATGACCTAACTTCTAATTTCTAGACTCACTTTTGGCTCCCACACTATGCCCCAATTGCAGGAACTATTTGTAGCTCAAGCTATTTTGCCTTTTGCTCCTTGCATGTGATATCCTTACTTTCTAAAACTGCTCATCCCCTCAATGCCTAATTAACTTACATTTCTAATTCAGACTCAGATTAGACACCTGCTTCTTCAGGAAGTTGCTCCAATCATGCCCACCTGGGATTAGTGTCCTCTCTACACACCTATAGCACTCTGCTTATATTATATATTATAATATGCTTTCTGATGTCTATTTTCTTTCATAAGATTGTTAACAGAGGCCAAGAAATTCATATATTCACTGCCTAAAAAAATGCCTGACCCATAATATCTCTCAATAGACTTTTGATGAATGGAGGAGTGAATGAATACACACATATACACACTCACATATTAAGGCTCCTATAAAGCCTTTAATAGGGGTAGTTTCTGTTTTGTTTTATTTATTTATTTATTTATTTATTTATTTACTTATTTATTTATTTATTTATGTTTAGGAAATGCTTTTTAAATTTTTGCATGATTCAAACAACTAGCATATCATTCAGGATAAGCGAGGTCCTTCTGCAGTAACAATCTTTAATCTCAGCAGTCACATGGCCTCAACTCATCACTTGGGCCCCAAGCAGGGCAAACCCATCCCATCATACACTCAGAATCATAGAATTTCTGGAATATCTGAGCACTGGCAGAATTTTAAATATGAAAACTCTGTTTTTCCTCATTCAGAACATCACATTTATGAGTAAAAGCATACAGTTTACATCAAGTTGATTTTTAAAAAGCAACTTCTAGATCACTAGGAATTTGTTTCATTCATCTTCTCCTTCTACATCAGCACCCGAAGTTCGTTCGCCCTTCTTTCCTTCCTTCCTTCCTTCCTCCCTTCCTTCCTTCCTTCCTCCCTCCTTCCTTCCTCTCCCTACTTCTCTTCCCCTGACCACCATCTCTCCATGTCTAGATTATAGCACTGGCCTGCAGGATATCTCATTCTCCTCCTTTGATCTGTCCTTACACACTGCAGCTAGATTAATCCTACTAAAACATTCTTTTGTGTTTCTTCAGAGCTTACAGAATAAAATATTAAACCTATAGCTTATCACCCAAGTACTGTTATAATTTGCTCCTGACCTCCACTGTGACCTCATTTCCTCATTATCTTTTTGCAAAAGCCTTTGGCTTATGCAAAGGGGCTCTCCTTCTCTCCTTGAGCCTTCTCTTTCTTGTCTGCACTGGTTTAATAATGACAGTCCTTATCTCCTAGGGTTGTCAGGAAGATGGAGTGAAACAATATGAGAAAGGCTTTGAGCACACTGCCCTGACGTACTGTCGGCTCATGATATTGTGGCACCTGGTTAAAAATATGTATTATACCTAACACTCTCATTAGCAATCTCTCATTAAGTATCAGCACCTACATAGTATGCCCGTGCCATCCTTCATTCTTTAGGAATCTCTGAGAATAAAGAATATTCTAACAAACACACAAAGACTAGTCATTCTTATTGAAAAACTAGATAGTTATAATTCAGTTTTTTGTAATAAATAATCCTGGTTTGTATGATCCAGGTGATGGCATGCACTAATATAGTCCTTACTCTTGCTGAGTTTCACTGCAACTTCCAACAAGCTAAACAACCAAAGGTGTTTTATTTTGAAGACGGAAGAATTTGCTTTTTGTAGTGGGTGTGTTATAACTCTGCTATGCTTTGTAGTAGTAAAGGTGGTCAAAAGATATTACATCAGCTACTAATGCACTTACTGAACACTGTAATGATACACCTGTGGGTCCCTTAAAAATATACCCTTATTTTAATTGCCTGAAAGAGGGCTATTACAGATGATGCTGTACTGAAGCAAGAGCACTAGACTAGGAGTCTGAAAATCTGTCTTCTGAGATCTATTAAGAACTAATGGTGTGATCCATTAATACCAGTTGATTTCTCAGTAGACTGTGAATGTTCTGCTTCCTCAGAACATTGTTGTAAATAACAAATTACATTTGTCAAAGTGTTTTGTTCAAATTGATAGTTTGACTTCTGCATGCAATTTACATATAAAAAACATAATGTAATTTGCAAACATGTAATAAAGACTTTCATTATATGTGTAGTATTTGCTAAAACATTCTTTAAGACCAAACTGGGTTCCTTTCTAGGAAGGTGACTATTATACACATTCAGAGTCAGCTACAAGGACTAAAAACATTTTTTGCTATTTTTCTATTAATTTTGGTGCTGGTATTCTTGAAGAGAAGAAAGACATAGAGAAGAAAGAGGTTTTATATAAAAAGGGAAATTTGAGAAACAGAACTTTGGTGAATGAAAACAAAAATTCATTTTTCTCCTTAACATTGAAAACAGGGTTATTTTTTTTCTTTTCAAATTTTTATTTAAATTCTAGTTAGTTAACATACAATACACTATTGGTTTCAGGAGAATTCAGTGATTCATCACTTACATATAACACCCAGTGCTCATCATAAGCGCCCTCCTTAATATCCGTAACCCATTTAGCCCATCCCCTACCCACTTCCCTCCATCAACCCTTAGTTTGTTCTCTTTCTCTCTTTTTTAAAGATTTGTTTGTTTTAGAGAGATAGTGCACGTGAGAGGGAGAGGCAGAAGGAGAGAGAATCTTAAACAGACTCCCCAATAAGCATGGAGCCTGACATGGGGCTCAATCTCACAACCCTGATATCATGACCTGAGGCAAAACAAAGAGTCAGACACAACCAACTGTGCCATTCCATTAAGAGTGTCTCATGGTTTGTTTCTCTCCCGCATCCCCATATGTTCATCTGATAATAGCTTTGTTAGGAAAAACACAGATTTATTTGGGTTACTGTCTGTATTACTAGAAGAAATCTGCTCTATTACTCTTTGGAGGAACAAACATCACTGGTTAGCGCCTGGCTACTTTAGTCAAAATAACAGTGACAAAACCAACAGCAGTAGTAGTTTCTGCTTCAAATTCTACTGCTCAGTAAAATCAGAGCATTGCTCATCTTCCACACAAAACTGACCCAGAAATTAAGAGACTGGCCCTAAATCTCACAACTGAGCCAAAATATGAAACAAGTTCTACCTGGCTCCAAGCTCTGTTTCTTTCATGGCACCACCTCCCAAGCTGGTTGTGAGAATAACAGTGACTTCAATCAAGAAGGCAAAGACAACATTAGAAAGTGTACTACAAGATGCAGCATTTAAAAAAAAATTTGATTATTGCATGAAACACATGATGGCCTTAAGTGTGTGCTGTTCCTTACCATTCAATTATCAGCAAGGTTTTATTTTAAGTGAAGGCTGGAAAAGTGATGTCCTTCAGTAGAAGACATGGCCAAATTTTGCAAACAGAGCCCAGTGAGTATGTTCCAAAATGATATTTTGATTAACAGTGAAAGATATTGCAAGGTGTTGAAAAGATGACCTTTCATTGTAATATAGTGAGGAGCTCAAGAACATGAAAGACATTCATGTTTTTAATCCCTTCCTGCTGTGGAAACAGGCATTCTGATTACAATTATTGCTATTTTTGCTTTTAATGATTAAGTTTTGGCTAATGCCTTAAAAGAGGCTATAGCTCTCAGCTCTTACTTAGACCAACACGCTACATATGGCCGTAAACTTTGGGTTTTCACATTACTCTGAGGACTGGGACTTGAGAGTACACCCATATTAAAATGGAAAAACTTTCTGAAGTCCCCCCACCCTTAAGCAGCTGCCGCTGAAGTCTCTAAAAATGTACTCTGACTGCCCTCTCCTGGTTGGATGGAAGAACAACTAAAAGAAAAGTGAACATCGGTTTTAGCACTGCATGCTCTATGACTAATCTGAATTTAATAGAAATGGAAATTGCCAAGTGAACCAAAGTGAAAAACAATGGGACAGAAAGAGAATTCTCACTTGTGACTCTGCAGTGCAAATATAAACCCAGACTAAAGAAATTCCATTAAAAAAGCATCCCAATGTTGGAAGGAAGTCTTGCTTTAGAGTAGGTAGATAGTAGTAGCTTAGTAGGGTTGCCCCACACCTACCTGCTATGTGACCAGAATTTATCTGGGTTCTGGATAGGTCTGTCTCAGACCACATAAACCATAAGGTAGGAGTCAATGAAGCCTGGGCACAGCAATGTTAAATTTGCTTTCATTCATGGATACATTTACTGCCTGGTACCATTTGTAGTACCCCACTGGCAGATACAAAGGCTGATAGCAGGTTGATGCACAAAATCAGAGGTAGCTGGCAATCCATGGAAAAGATTTCATTGTAAAATACTCCAGTATTTTTTCAGTGTTTGTTGACCAAATTCATGGTTATGATAAAATCTAAAAGTGTGTTTCTCCTTGAACTTGGTTCAGAATTGTAATCTTTAAAAAGGTTTTGAATACCAGAACTTACTGGGCTCTTGGAACATATTGTTTAGGGTTGAAATGTGGCTCTACTCCTAGTTGTATGACCTTACACAAGTCCTCAAATTTTGGTGTCCTGAGATCCTGTATGTAGAAAATGGTGGTCATTAGAGGGTCTTGATTATTGGGGAGATTAAATGTGAAACATCTAATACTAGCACATAATAAATATTCAATAAATGTTCATTGCTAGCATTACTCTACATTACTAAGAAGGTCAGTGATGTTTTCCTTTAAAAGACAGAACTGTGGGTAGGCAAGACATTTAAAGAACTTGGCTTATCAAAAGAAATAAGGATGATGGAGCCATGATGCAATAGAATCCAGAAGGCAATACTTAACCACCAAAATCCTGGGGGTTGCAAATTTTGGGAGATGTCATCACAGAGCCTTGACCCACTGGAATTTGTGCAGGTGGTTACTAGAACATGGCTTCTGTAGGGGCAGAAACAGATGGGCAACCAATGAGAGTACTGCTTATTATAGTCAAAAGAAGGAAAGGATGGATGAGCATAGAACTGTCAGCAGTTCACTTTTTCTCGCTCAGTTCACAAGCTGAACCTGTTTTCAAACCTGGAATGTATTGACTGAAGAGGCGGCTACTTCCCACAGGGAAGGACCTCACAACATCAGGGCAGATGTATACTGTTGATCCTTCTCCAAGTGATTAATATTGAGTAAAGTGGAATGACAAGATATTTTGAGGGACTTTGGACACAAGGACTGAGTTTCCATGGATGTTTGGAGATTCATCATATGATTATCATAACTATTCGAGCAGGGACATATGGGGACAATAAATTTGTGGCTAAAATCCATCTTACAAAGAACTTACTATGTATGTGTGAGCCAACTGGTGATGATCCCCCCAGTTCCCAAAGCATAACTGTATTAACCATACTTGGCAATTAGAATAAACCTCATATTGGAACCCTGGTCAATAGATTAAGAGCTATACTAGAAGGGGAGGCCAAGAGGAAGCTTCTGAAATTGCACAGTCCTCAGCCAATATCCTAAATTAAATATATATATATATAATATATATATATATATAATATATATATTATATATATATTACACTCTAGGGGAAGGGAGATGACAGAGATCAGTGCCATCATTAGGCTCTTAAGGAAGCAGGGGAGAGGGTCTCTAACATATCTCTATTTAATTAAAATTTCACCTCTTCAGAAATCAGAAACATTTTTAAGGATGACAGTAGAGTATCACAAGCTCAACCAAGTAGCAGTCCTGATTGTAGCTGCTATGCCAAACAAGGTGTCAGGAGTTTGTTCCATCTTTTTTATTCTTATTCTTTTTTTAAAAAGATTCATTTATTTCAGAGACAGAAAGAGAGAGCATGAGCAAGAGAGGCAAAGAGAGGGAGAAAGAATCTCAAGCGGACTGTGTTGAGCATGGAGTCTGATGCAGGTCTCATCTCAGGACCCCAAGATGATGACATGAGCCAAAACCAAGAGTCAGACCCACCACCCGGGCACCCCAGGAGTTTGTTCCATCTTAATAAAAAAAAACGGGATCAGAAACAGTTGATTTTCACGTGGATCAGATAGTAATACACATGATAGATGTGTCCTAGAATTAGGATAACTCTTCTACTATGGGTCATGATACAGTCTGAAGAGATCTGGACAATCTGAACATAACCACAGCACATGATACTGATCCAAGACATTAATGACACAGGATGAGTACACGAGCTCACTAAAGACCTTGGTAAGATCTGCATTACAGATATCATAAGAAAAACCCTGCAAAGATTCAGGAAACTGTCTTTTCTTCTAAAACTTGTAGGCATGTAGTTGTCAGCAGCATGTTGGGGCATCCCCTCTAAAGAAGCCAAAATCCTGCATCTTGCTTTCTTATTCACAAAGATGGAAGTACCATGGTTTGTAGGTTTCTCTGGGTTTTCTGAAGGTGATACATTCCATGTGTGGGAATATTGTTTTGGCCCATATTCTGGTTGACATAAAAAGGAAACTTCTTTGAGTGAGGCCCACAGTAGGAAAGAGCTCTGCAGCAGACCCAAGTTCTGGGCCAGCACCCAGTTTCAGTCATCTCGGACTGCCATAACTAAACATAGACCAGGTGGCTTAAATAACAGAAATTTAGTTTTTTATGGTTCTGGTGAGGACTCCCTGGGTTGTAGAAAGCCCACCTTCTTGCTATGTCTTCAGAGTGGAGAGGGAGGAGAATCTCCTCAATGCCCCCTTTGGGTGGCAAAAATCTGCTTCTAGATTCATTCTGTATATTTCATATAAATGGAGTCATACAATATATGACCATTTGTGTCTGTCTTCTTTCACTTAGCATAATGTTTTCTAGATTCATCCACATTTAGCATGTATCAGTACTTCATTCCTTTTTATGGCTTATTAATATTCCATTATGTGGATAGGCTACATTTGTTTATCCATTCATCCATTGATGGTCATTCAGGTTGTTTCCACCTTTTCACTACAGTGAGTAGTGCTACGATGGCCATTCATGTACAGTATTTGTTTGAGTTTGTTTTCAGCTCTTTTGGGTATATAGCTAGAGCGGAATTTCTTGCTAGGTCATGTGATAATTCTATGTATATCTGCTAAAATATTTTGAGAAACTGCTGAAGTGTCTTCCACGGTGATTGTACCATTTTACATTCTTCTTTTTTTTTTTTAAATATTTATTTATTTATTTTAGAGAGAGAGAAGGAGACAGAGAGTGTGTGTGAGCAGGGAAGGGGCAGAAAAAGGAGGAGAGAAGCAGACTCTCTGCTGAGCATGAAGCCCAATGTTGGACTTGATCCCAGGACCCCGAGATCACAATCCAAGCTGAAACCAAGAGTCAGATGCTCACCTGACTAAGCCACACAGATACTCCCCCACGTCATTTTACATTCTTATCAGCAATGTATGGCGATTCCAATTTAGTTATTTTTCTTTTAAAATATATTCCAGTCACCATGGGGGGTGTGAAGTGAGATCTCATTGTGGTTTTGATTTGCATTCCCTGGTGGCTAATGATATTTAGCATCTTTTCATGTGCCTGTTGGCTGCATATCTTTTTAAAGAGAAATGTCCATTCGAGTCCTTTGCCCATTTTTAAATTGGGTTATCTTTTTGTTGTTGAGTTATAGCAGTTATTTATATATTCTAGATACTAGACCCTTATCAATTATACTATTTGCAATTTCTTCCTTTTTAGTAAGTTGTCTTTTCACTTTCTGGATAGTGTCTTTTGGTGTGTAAGAATTTTGAATTTTGATGTTAAACTTATCTTTTGTTGCTGTGCTTTTGGTGTATATCTGCAAAGCCATTGTTGGAATTTAAGGTCATGGGGATTTATCCCTATGTTTTCTTGGGTTTCATCTTATGCACATTTCGTGGAAGAAAAAGTGTCTTGAGGTGAGAAAGTTTACAAACTCATGCACAATAACATTATGGAATGATTGGTCCATAGGCATGGAATCTCAGCCAACATAGCATCTAACCAGGGAGATAGTTCTATGATTGTGGTCATTGATCATATCCTCCAATGTACCATAGAAGCAAGCAGCTGGCCAGAAATGGCCTGTTGAAAGCACAGTTGAAGAACCAGCATAGAGCCAATACTCTGTAAGCGTGGGGAGTCATCTTCCTAAATGCCAGGTATGTATCGAATCTGAAACTTTTATAGGGCACTGTGTCCTCAAAAGAACTCATGGCGCTGAGGGAAAAGGAGGTGGAAATAGGAGTACCTCCATTTATTATAACTCCCCATCACTCACTGTGGGTTTGATATAGCCTGTCTTTGCAACTTTGGGTTCTGTATGGTTACTGTTTTGGATCCTCAAGGGAAGTTCATTCTTACCAGGGAATAGAGCAAAGGTCTCATTGAACTACAAGCTGTGGCTTCTGTTGAAGCATTTTGGATTTTGGAAATCAGCAGGCACAAAGGATTCACCATTTGGCAGGGGTAGCTGATTCTGGTCAGGAAGTAGGGCTGTTATTATACCATGAAGACAGAGAGGAATGTGTATGGAACTCAGATAATACACTTGGGTACCTTTTTGGCATTTCCTTGCCCAGCTGTGATTGTGAATGGACAAGGGCAGTGACTCCTACCTACAAAAGGTATTACTGCCAAGAATTTATACCCCTCAGGAATGAGGGCTTGGGTCACAACACCAAATCAATGACCAAGACCTGGAAAGTTGGTGGTAGCTGCTACTAGTGGTGACCCCAAGACTAACTGCAGTGATGGAGCTAGTGGTTTGCCTCACTAACTTCCTTTTTTAATTTTTTTTTAATTTTTATTTATTTATGATAGGCACACAGTGAGAGAGAGAGAGGCAGAGACACAGGCAGAGGGAGAAGCAGGCTCCATGCACCAGGAGCCCGATGTGGGACTCGATCCCGGGTCTCCAGGATCGCGCCCTGGGCCAAAGGCAGGCGCTAAACCGCTGCGCTACCCAGGGATCCCTAACTTCCTTTTTTAAATTCTTCCCTTAGGTCAAGAGGCCCACTGGAGCCTTGGAGAAGTGGCTTCCAGGACAAGTATGGAGAAGTGGATTTATCTGGCACAAAGGGAAGAAAGTGGCAGTCACCAGTGTGCCATTCAGATCTCCAACAGGTTATCACCCAAAGGGATGGCAGTTATTGAACAGCCTCCAGTTGCAGGTGCCTCCGGATCTTCCTTCAGCTTTTAAGTCAAGAAGCTGAGATCATATTCTTTCTGGGCAATCCAAGGCCAATGACTGAGCACAGTGTTGGTATAGGGTTCATCCTTCTAAGCTAGTATGGGACTCCTCTATGGGCAATCTTGATGCAGGAGCTCCCTGATAAGTTGGTTGAAACTTTCTCATAACTAGAACACAGTCTGAAACTCTTCCTATCTTTGTCTTTCTTCTCTTTATCATAGGCATTACCTCCAATTATTTGTATTTTTAACTCCTTCTTGGGTTCTTCTTCCCAAAGGACCTATTGTCACAGGCTTGTAAATATGATCACCATTGAAGATGAGTATATAGGCTTAAATAAAGCAACTCACTTCAAGTCATACAGCTCTTAATGGACCGTTTTTTCCTACTTACATGTTTATTTAGTTTCATGCCAAATAATATCCATGAAATCATGCCTTTGATGTGCAATTTATACTTTTCTAATGAACACTGAAAGTATAATTATTAAAAAAACTATCTGAGGCAATCCTTACTTATCTCACACTGGGAAAGAACATAATATCATATGCATTTCTGGAGAATAAATTTGTTCCATAAAAATTTATCTAACCAAGAGTTAATTTTTGAGATATAGGGAACTTTCTACTCAAAAGAAATGTAGTAGTAGCTATCATCTCACCAGGAAACCGAAGCAAAAGTATGATAAAAGACAATGTCTATGGCTGTCAGACTCTATATGAGACAACTTCCCCTATCATTTTATTCAATACTTCTATCAAACCAGTAGAAGACAAAAATCCAGGCAGGTGACCTCCATATCAATGATCCATTCATTCCTGTAGCCTCTCAAATGAGTATATGTGCCTTAAGAAATATTCAGAGTAATGAATTACTTGTCTGCTAATGAATTACACAGCATGATACAAGAACATATTTTAACTATATTTTATGATAAAAAATTAAAATGCTTTACTAACAGTTAAAATAGGTTGACACAGGTTCATATATTTCATATACATAAATAAGGTAGGCATGTTCAGAAATTAATACGACTGTTACATTCTTTAAAAGTAACAAATCTTTAGTTAACCACTGTTAAACATTTTATATACTTGTGTATACAAATAAATGAGTTTATTCACATTCCAAAAATTTTCCACACCAAAGTTCTAGTGTATTCAGTAAGATGGCATATTTATTAGTCAATAACATGCACAATTTCATGAAAAGGCAATGTGGCCCAGTATACTGATGCATCAGAACTTCATTGCTTTGGCTAAACTGTACATTGACTCAGGACATCAGGCATATTTAGAATGATACATGAAACTGCAGATAGGGAATTCAATAATATCCTCCATTCTAGAATATCTCTTATGCATATCCAAGGATAAACTTTAGAGTTGACAGACATAAAAAATCAAAATGCCACATGATATATACAGATACACCTACCTCGTTAGGTTGAGAACAGTGACGTTCATAACTTATAGCAAAAATCACTAGTCAGAGCCCTACACTCCCATCATAATTATTAAAAAATGACAGCTTTTGACCATTAGTTCTTAGTTCTGATAATGCTTTGAGGACTAAGTCAGTTGAGTCTATAGTGATATCTTTTGTCATGAAAAAAAATATAGAATAAAGATCTGATGAGTTTACACAGGATGCCTAATTTTTATCTGCATAGCTCCTCTGCTATAGAAGATTGATTACATAACATTTTTACAGTACACATATATTTAATTACTAGAGAACTTGTAAGGTAGAATTCACTCTAAATACATCCAGAATTAGATGAAAAATACCTAGCCGTTTTATACCAGAAATTTTCAAGTATTAACAAGATCAATTTTTATATAGTATATCAATTAGAACACAAAAGTAGGTATTGCTGTAACATTCATCCATCTGCTAACTCAACATGTAGTTACTGGGTACATGTTATTTGCTATGCTCTTTTCTAGCCACTGAACATGGAGCTGTAAACAAAGTAGATGATTCCTCTCTATAAGCCTTACATCCTAGTGGAGAAGAGGACAAATGCAATAAGTAAATAAAATATATGTTGTTCAAGCTATATTTAAAATATATATCCTAAGTGCCTAGGAGAAATGCAGGAAAGGAGAAGAAGGCAGGCTGTTGTGAGATTGAAGGTGACAACTGGGCAAAGTTCCAAAGAGGGTGAGGGAGCAAGCCATGCAAGTACTTGAAGGGAGAATGGTCCTGAGAGAGCAACTAGTATTGACCTACTGCCCAGGGCACAGCTTAGGACTCTCTCTACAAAGATAAACTTTGAAAGCATTAAAAAAAATCCATATATGTCCTAAAGATGATCATCTCCCCTTAAACTCTGGACCCCTACCACATGAATATGTTATATTATCACCTGAGACGCTGGCTCACTTAATAGCAAACTTGAAGCATAATGTTAAAGATAGAACCTTCGTGATGATGACTTAGAATTCCAGATTCTGGCACAGGCAGAGGTGGAAATTCAGAGTTTATATATAAAGATCGAATGGTGTATCTCAGACTAGAGAACCCTTCTGATGTCAGTTCCGGAGCTGACTGGGAAGCCAGGCTAATTCAGGAAAGTGCTGATATAAGGCAGTGCAGGAGACTGAAGGGCCTGCACTCCAGGCCAGAATTACTGGACAAGAGAAATAGGCAGTCAAGCTCTTCGGGGGCCTCTGTGGACCAAAGTTGCTGGATTTTCCCCTATAATGCAGGTCTGGCCTGAAATCTTACAGCCAAACTCATGAGTCCTTGGCTAGGACAAAAAAGTTCTAAAAGATGGTATCTACCACAAACAAATTATATTAAAAATTCTGCTAAAAACTTCTTTAAGGAGGAAAAGGGTTCTCATTTCCATATAAATGAAATATGTAAAATCTTGAAGAACTGAGGAATGCAAAACCATTAAGCACCTGGACTTTAGAGCCAGACTTCTGGGGGTTTCAAGTCTATTGCTAGGCACATGACCCTGCATGTCACTTATGGTCTGTGTTTTAGTTCCTTCATCTTTTTTCAAAAATTTAAATAGGCTGCATGCTCAGCATGGAGCCCACAACAGGGCTCCAACCCATGACCCTGAGATCAAGAGCAGACCTGAGACCTTGAGTCGGATGGTTAACCAACTGAGCACCCAGGTGCCCTGAGTTTCCTCATCTTTAAGAGGAGATACTGTCTACCCCTCAGAGTTGTCATGATGAGGATTAAATGAGCTAATATTTGAAAAGATGCTGAGACCCTGCCTGGCATATATTAAGCAATATAAAATGCTTTTCAATAAAACAGAGTAGAATTTAAACTTCCTTTAAAATATTACTTCCAAAGACTTACCTCTTTGACCTTCATCAAAGAAAAAAGGCTCACTGACATTTCCTGAGAGACTTTTACATAGAAATGTTTAAAGCCGAACTTTTATATATTGTGGGTCTAGAAATTCCAAATCTGTCAAGTTTATATCAAACCTTTCACTGAATTTCAAAGTGAATTGTATAAAAAATAGATGACCAAAAAAAGATTATCAAATGAATACTTTATTAGAGTCATAACACTTATAAAATAAATTTCTTTTCATCATGGAGTTACCAGATTTTAAAACCAACACTCTCATTTCTACAGCATATATAAAGAAATTCTCAAATGCCATAATTTTTGTTCAAGTGCTTTGTCACTCAATTCACAAACCCAGAACACGATTAATCTACAAATATAAGTATTCACAGTCAGATGAGTTTTAGGCTTGGTTCTTAATGATCTAGAAGCAATCCATTTACAAAAGTGCCACTAAAGCCATTTCATGAAATCATTTAATTTAATGCCACCAAGCATGGACCTGTTATACTTTGGAAACAAAAATAAAATCTCACAACTAAATCTAGCAGACTAACTTTGAATGATTCCAACTCGAATAGACTATATATCCTTATGGCACATTTATGACTTTGTAATATACAATTCATAATACAGGTTTAAGTGTGTGGTATGAAGCTAGAAAAACCAAGGAAGTCAGATATTATAGAAAAGATAGGACATGAGTATAAAATCGTAGACTGATTTTTTCTTGCCACATATTGAAACACAGTTTATATCACAAAGCAAACTCTAATAAAATTCTTCCTTCTAGGGGATTATTACATAAGTAGCATCTGATCACTGAGCATTGATCATGTTACTCATTCAGGATTGTTCTGCGTTCCATGAAATCTAATAGCACAACTTATACATGGCACTCTTATGGGACGATTCAGCCAAAAAAGCAAAGGGCTGAAGGTTTTGACTGGTCAAAGCCCTCTTTTCCCAGAGGAAGCCCTTCTGGGGTAAGAGAGAAGTATCTTGCTTTGGACAGTGTGGTGGGAGCTGGGACCTAACTCTTACTTGGTCTCCCATTCAAGCCATTTTTGGCACCTTTCCACAACCAGGGTCTCTAACAGATGCATTAAAATATTTTCCGTGCAATTCAGCCAGGGACAAGTTCTTATAATGGCTGTTGTTTTAAAACTGATTTTATACCAATGTAAAACAGCACAGATGTTGGGACCATTATCAAAACACGTAAAAAGCTACAGCTTTAAGTTTTATTTAATACTATATCCAAATTTAACTCAGGAAGTGATGTTAAATAATTAGAAGTTACAGGTTAACTCTTCTATTTGGTAAAGCCTCACATATCCACACATAATTATTCATATGTTCATGCACAGGACAAACAGCTGTATTCTGAAGCATAAATAAATCCAAAGTAAGACTAAGTAGCTAGATACCAGTTCCAGTAGTGGTGAATGGTTTCTCAGGGAATCTCATTTTAAGGATGCCAGATGAGAGGTTTGCTTAGTTGTTAAGAGACCCTTAGTTTGATTAAGCAACTAGGATTTACTTCATAAATTACATTTCCTGTACCCAAGACTCTGCTTGAATTCGTCTGAAAAACTATCCACCACTTTAAGGGTAAGTACTTGACCATTAACACAAAGGCAATGTGATTATTGCATAATGAGGCTAAATATTATGTTTTATACCTTTCAGGATCAGTTCAATAAAATACATAACATATAACTAAGGTTTTATACCAGAAGTTGGCAAACTATAATCTACAGCCCACAGGCCAAATCCAGCCTGCTTCCTGTCTTTGTGAATAAAGTTTTATTGGGACACAGGCACATTCATTTGTGTATGGCCTATGACTGCTTTCACAAAATAACAGCAGATTTGAATTGTTGCAACAGAGACTGTATGGCCCACAAAGCCTAAAATATTTACCAACTGGACCTTTATAGAAAAAGGGTGCCAATCTCTGTCTTATATTAAAAGACAGAGTGCAGTGGGAAGGCTATTTAAAACGTGGTTTCTTTCTTTGTTTTTTAAGGAAATTTTAGTTACCTATTAAAATTAAGGTTTAGGTGACTCTAAACAAAAGAAATACCCCTTTTTTATGAGAAATATCTGTATATTTTATGGATATAAAGAAAATCTTCTTTAAAAAAGAGACAAATGTAAAATTAAAGGCCATTTCTCTGTTTAACATCATAATACAATTAAAATACCATCCATGAAATGAACCAAAACTTGTACTTTGATTCTCTCTGTATACTAAACAAATTACTTTTGGAATGTTGTTCTATCTGGACAAAATGGCATCTATTTGATCAGACACATAAAGTAGACAAATGAAACTAACACAGGCCGTTAGTTTCTAAGGAGTGTTACGGTCGCCATCTTCGTAAAGCCAGACCCAAACTGCAACCATAACAAGCTGTTGTCACAAAGGCAAAAATCTAAGAAAAAAGGAACAAAAGCTCACATCAGATATATACCACCAACTTTAAGAAAACACTCATCCTAAGGAACAACTATCTGAATACCTATCAACCTACCTAAAGGTACTTCATCATTTATGAAAATGGTTTATATTCATCTTTTTTGATGATTTGTACTACTGTTTTACCCCCTTGCATCATTAACCCTTCTTTTAAACATTCTGGCCTCTAATAATTTTCTCATTTGTGGATAGCCTTAGATTGAACACTTGTTCACATGCTGGACTCACTTATTAAATATTTATGAAACCCCCAACACAATATTCAAAAATTCATTATGAGGTGTCTATTCATACAGTGATTTCATAGCCAAGAAAAGTGCAACTATCAGAACTTGAGGATGTATCAAATCCTTCCTGGGACAATGGGAAGCAACTTCAGAAGAAAACCTGCAGAAATGAATCAACAGATTGGCATGGGAGATAGTCCTGAAATCTGCACTCAACCCTGAATTTCTGTCCTTACTTTTTGACAAAGATTTCTTAAGCATCGACTGTGTGTACATCAGGACAAGGGTTCTTGTCCACAATAGGAGGGGTCAGAGCAGGACTTAGCTCCTCAGGTTTGTCTACAGAAAAATAGCTAGTATATATATAATGCTAATGGCTATTATTAGAGAAAATGATTGCTGCCCCTAGAGTTTCTAGGAGACCCGGGGAGGGGGCTGTGCTGGTACCCTGGACTCATCGACACTCACTGTGGCTGCTACGTTTATGTTATACTGGTTATCGCTCAAGAGCGGCTGCACCACCATGGTCGTATTGCAATGAAGATCATGCAGGGATGTGGCTGCTGCTTCCAGTAGAAAGGCTCCAAAGTAGAATACAAACACTGTAAAATGGTACACAAAATCCTGAAAGAGGAGGGGGAAAAAGACACCTACAATTAAAAGTATACTTTTTTTTTTTCTGTTCCTTATTTCAGCTCATGAGGTTTAAATTCAGGAAGGTTAGAACTTTTAATCAAACAATCTTTAACCATATTTACCATTTATTCTGGCTCCTGAGCCATGTCAAGCTATTCGAATCCAAATGAAAACCAACCAACGATCTGCTATAGTCGGCTGCTTGGCAAAACTGACATACTGAATTTTATAATAAAATATATAATTTTACAACCTTGTTATAGTTATTTGATAATAATTATAGTATTACAGTATATCATATAGCTATACGATAATATACATACACACATTTTATAATTAGGCCTTTTATTTCTGAGCAATTTTATTTTCATCCATAGACTATCACCCCATACACTGAAAAATGCAGGAGACCTATGACATCATAGAATTCAGTAACATATCTCCTGATATTCCAGAAACACAAATTATATATCATATACTTTGACAAAATGTATAGGAACTCTCAAAAGTCAATTGTCATAAGGTGATTTCATATGTTGCTGGCATTGTGAGGCATAACTCTACTGGATTTCACATTGTCTTACATGAACAGATGTCTATCAACACGTCGCTGTGTGTATATTTGTCAACAGCTGCCAGATACCCGGTACATTACATCCATTATCATTTATCCTTACAACCACCATTTATTATTCCTATTTTACAAACAAGTGACTTCTTTCTTTCTTTATTCTTTCTCTCTCTCTTTCTTTTCTTTTCTTTCTTTCTTTCTTTCTTTCTTCATTCATTCATTCATTCATTCATTCATTCATTCATTCAATGACTGTTTTAAAGCTATATAAACATAACCTTTTGAAAGAACTCAAACCCACATAGGGCTGATTCCAAAGTCCGCTTTCTTTCCTCTATCAAACTGTTTGTTATTGATACGGCAACATTACAGAGAAAGAACAGCACGCTGCTTTTGTAAAGGCCCGTTCAGCAAAACTGTCCATAGGAATTATTCTTACTCTGCCTAGAATAGTAAGGAAAAGTTAACTCACCAGGAGTGGGAATTCCAAAGGTAAATACTAAAAATACGTTGTACTTAACATTTCTAACTTATAAAAGCTGACTCACCAATATGAATCAAAAGATTTAAGAACAATGTCACGCACTGATCACGTGTCTAATCTATAGCAGAAATGCTTAAACACGTGTAGCTATGCAACAAACGTTAATTGATGAAGGTCAAAGTCCAAATGTTATGACTTTTAGGAATTACAAGTAACACACCTGGATCTCAATTAGTAATAAAGATTGAAAGAAAAATATATTTAAGATCATTAGACTGAGGTGGACTCTCGAAAGTGGCTCACGTTACCTTAGAAAGGGCAGGAAAAGTCTGATGACATGGCCTGCAACTCTTGGTATAATGAGGTCCTCACCTTCTTCACCAGCCTTGGCTCATGCCACCTTCCCATCCCTCTGAGCATCAGCCACTTCAACCTTATTTTGGTGCCAGGAAATACTCTATACCTCAAGGCTGATGTTCCTTATACGCAGTATGGTGTGGCTGGAAAGACTCTTCCCACAACCAATTATCACTTGCCCCTCCCCCCACCCACCACCAACTTTCTATTCCTGCTAATTTTGACTTCTTCCTCCTTTTCAGTAGTATTGGAACTGATCCATGGTGAAGGCTTCCCTATCCAATCCTTTTCCTTCATCTTTTATGGGTGTTGTCATCCAATAAACTTCTTATATTCCTAACTCTGTTTGACTTGGGCCATGCTACCCATCTGTCCATATTATCCTAGGGCCACATGTATCCTAAAGTGTTGGTGTAAAAGAATTGAATTCATGGCAATACTGGTGAGAGAAAATCATTATGCAGGCTCCTGGACTTCTAGAGTCAGGCAGGCAACCTGAAGTGGAAACTTACAGGTCTTTGTAAAACAGCTCCTGGGCCTTGTAGCATCCGTAATTATGTACTGCACACATTCCCCTTTAAGAAAGAACCTGGCATTCAGCTGTGAGGAGTCTACTTAGCTGATGACTTTGGCTTCAGTGGGTTGGGGATCTACTGCTATGTTTGAACCAAGGCAACATTCCTCCTGGCAGTCTCCAGCTACTAATGGTACAGTGGGGATACTGGTGCCTGGCCACTTTTAGCTACTATAAGACTCTTAAGGCAAAGACTGTGCTCTTGAGCTTATCGTTAATTTGGCCAAGACTGTCAATCTGCATCCCACACTAAGACTTTTCTGTTTTACCCTATTTCCTTCCCTATTTCTTTTACGGGTATTATCTCTTCTCTTCTCCCTCAAAAAAAAATCTCTTGCACTTTTTTATTTTCTTTTCTTTTTTAGAGAGAAAGAGCATGAGCAGGGGGGAGGGGCAGAGGGAAAGGGAGAGAATCTTAAGCACACTCTAAGTTCAGCATGAAGCCCGACTTAGGGCTCGATCTCATGACCCTGAGATCCTGACCTGAGTTGAAATCAAGAGTCAGATGCTTAACTGTCTGAGCTACCCAGGCATCTGAAAACCTCTTGAACTTTTAAATTCATCTTACAGTCTGTTTCCCAGTGGACCTGAAATGACAAATATGCTCTTCTAGTACCCTGAACACTCCCTGCTTGACCATTAACATCATTTTGATTAATGCATCAATTGTGTAATTATTTTTTTTAAGATTTTATGTATTTATTTGAAAGAGAGAGAGAAGATGAGTGGAGAGGGAGGGCAGAGGGAAATGGAGAGGGAGAAGCAGACTCTTGCGGAGCAGGGAGCCTGACATGGAGCTCCATCCCAAGATCATGACCTGAGCTGAAGGCAGACACTTAACCGGCTGAGCCACCCAGGCGCCTCTGTGTCATTATTTCTTTACTGACACTGTCTACTACAACAAACTCTTTGAGAGCCACTACAAGCCTGTCTTGTTTACTACTGTATTTCTAGGGCCTACTATAGCACCAGGTATGTATTAGGTGCTCAGTCCAGATTTCCCACCACCAGAAAGCCACACCCATGTTTATATTTGGCCATCCTGGACATTTTATTCCAATGTCTGCTACATGGGGAATGTGTGTGAGAAGGGCTTCCACAAATTTTTGCTCATCATTTTGGACAGCACAGGTTGTTCATCCAAAACCAGTGGTTCTCAAAGGTAAGCATGCCTCAGAATCATCTGAAAAGCTTGTTACAACACAGACTACCTGTGTCCCACCTTCTGAGTCTCTAACTCAGTGTGTCTGAGTGGGACCTGAAAATCTGCATGTGTAACAAGCTGCCAGGTGATGTGGCTGCCGCAGGTCAGGGACCCCCCTTTGTGAACCACCTGTCCTAAGTCCTTGGCACTTCCCCATCAGCAGATGGCCCCATCCCCTTTCTGAGTCTCATTTGTATACCCTTGCTCTTCTGCCAAACTTCCTAATATTCACACAGCCCAGTGCTCCCCTCTCTTGTCTTCACTTTTTGCTCTGGTAAACAATCTTAAGCATAGCTCGATTTTTTTTTCAGCAACAAATGACTATCCCCCATATTCATATCTTAAGCCCATGTTTTACTCTTCAGGTCAGATTTTCACTAACTAGTTTTAAAATAAAAGCTATGCTGTAAATAGGGGGATCCTGGTTTCCCCGATGGCAGCATGAAAAAGGGACAATGGCCACACCAAGTTTTAGCTTTCTCAACAATGAGAACAATAATAGGAATTGTCATAAAGATCAAATAAGTAAATGAATGTCAGGACAGAAAACATAGCTCGGGACATTCACAGTATTAAGTGAAGTCCGAATAGGCAAATGTATGCCACTTACTTTGGGGGAAGAAAGTGAAGTATGTTTAATTGTACAGGATTTTTTTTTGTAGCTCTCATTTTTCTAAAATATATCTTTCCTTCACATCCCACCTCTCCAAAAATGGAAAATAACTATGGTATCTCTTACTTAAAGTTAGGCAAAATGGTATTTCCTCTCTACAAAAAAACAACAAAAACAAAAAACCAAAAAAACCACCTCAAAATCAAAACCTGCTTCTTTCCTGAAATTAGAATAGGGCAAGTTTTTAATATTTCAGATATGTTATTATATATATTACATATTATATTTTTAATTCTTCACTTACACCAAAGCTAGAAAGCCTTGGGGAAAAAAAACTGAAGACATTTACCACTACAAATGCTAATTCAACCCCATAATCAACAAAAGCTCGAAGCTATGAATATTTTAGTTAATATCTCACAACAAATACTTTTAGAAATAAATTCTTTTTTTTAAAGATCTTATTTATTTATTTGACAGAGAGAGCATGCATGAGCATGGGGAAGGGCGAAGGGAGAGGGAGAAGCAGGTTCCCTGCTAAGCAAAGAGCCCAATGCAGGGCTCGATCCCAGGGTCCTGGGATCATGACCTGAGCTGAAGGCAAGATGCTCAACAGACTGAGCCACCTAGGCACCCCAGAAAATAAATGCATTCTTTCTTCCTTTATGCAATGCATACAGGTAACATTAAACTGTTATCACAAGGGGAAACAATTATTTTTTGAGTGGTTAATGTCTAACAATTCCAGAATGCAGCAATTAAAAATGGTCACCATCTGTGGTCAATTCCACAATATGCATGGCTAAAAAATTTTCCTCACTGAGAGTACCCAAGATATATTTCAAAATCTACCAAAAGCAACTAAGTGATCAGAAATGACCAATCATGTGGAAAAAATCTCAGAAGGGGAGAAAGAAAGGAGCCCTTTCAAATATGGCAAGTGTTTAAGTCAACTCCATGAGAGCATAAGTTGGCCCTCTGAAAATGTGCCCCCCAAAGGAGAAAAAATGAGTGGGAAATATCAGAAAGGGAGACAGAACATGAAAGACTCCTAACTCTGGGAAACAAACTAGGGGTGGTGGAAGGGGAGGTGGGCGGGAGGTGGGGGTGACTGGGTGATGGGCACTGAGGTGGGCACTTGACGGGATGAGCACTGGGTGTTATTCTATATGTTGAACACCAATAAAAAATACATTTATTAAAATAAATAAATAAAATGAAAGTGTGCCCCCCATGACAAGGCTATGCAGGGAACACCACTCACTTGCTGTGTGCTGTGTTGCTACCACCGCTTTCTCCCTCAGTAACAGTGGACTATCCCAGCTAAAGAACCACAGGATAAACTCTGCTGGTGACCTCTGCAACAGACAGGTAGGTCTTTCCAATTCTGGTTGCCCCTTTCATAAAGTGGTTTAATTAAAAAAAAAAGCACACTCTTATATTTTATTGTCGGAACACCAAGTATAACATTACACATGGAAGAGGGAGACCACATATTTAGGAAACCTAATAAACTTATGAGGATATTAATGATGTACTCAATATCAAAAATTAGACTCAATATAAACAAAAGGAAGAAAGATGGTATGAACATATGTCTAATAAAACCAGGAGGGATGTTGGAAAAATATTTAAACATTGGTATAGTATGTGCATCAACCATTAGAAGGAATGCTGGGCAGTGCAAGGGCCCCAGAGACTTAGTACTTTGCCAGGTACTAACCCTTTAGTTGCTAGGCTACTAAGAAGTCCAGGGAAGTCCCAGAGGAAGACCAAGGGTGGCAGGGAGCATAGCACTTGGGAAGAGGTAGTAGGTTAGGGCAATGACTATGTATTAACCAGAACTAAAGGCTATACTGGTACATGCTGGGCAAATACCATCTTTGAACTTAATATTTACAGAGCTTGGTGGTGCTTACCAACAACATTAGGTATTGATTGATTCATTCATATATGATTATGGGAAAGCCAAGCACTTAGAAAGAGGAGATTAAGCAATCCATCTGTAACTTAAATAGAGATTTCTGATCTTCCTCACTTGACTAATTACTAGAAACATTTTCTCATCATTTATGAGAAAGCAAGGCAAAAATGTGGGAACACACTGCATCAGGAACCTAAGAAACAGAACTTCCTCTGTGTGTGTGTGTGTGTGTGTGTGTGTGTGTGTATGGAAATAATTTTTTGCCTTAAGTTTTTATTTAAATTCCAGTTAGTTAACATACAGTGTAATATTAGTTTTAGGTGTACAATTTAGTGACTCAACAGAATGACTTTCAACATTTCAAACTGCAAGCCTTGGTATACTTACAGAATTATGATGATTATTGACCATCTACTATAATCAGATACACAGCTGATAAGTACTTTAGAATACATTAATTCCATTATTCCTTAACAGCATTTAATGAGGCAGGAACTATAATTACCATTTTACAGAGGAAAAAATCGGAAGTCATAGAGGTTCAATACTTTGGCCAAGGCTACACAGTTATTAAGCAAACCAGACCTAACTTCAAAGCCTGTGCAAGATGATAGCCCTTACACCATACTTCCTCCTTTACACTAACCATCTGCCCCTAGGCTGGTTTAATGGGCAGCCACATCTACTCGACTGCACTGCTGATAACATTCGGGATGATGGTTCTCTTTACACTCTGTAACTAAGAACAGTTTTTAATAAGCCTAACATCCATCCTAAAGCTGGTGAATATAATGTTACCATACCTGAAAATAACTAAATAAGCCTGACGAAAGGCCTGATCTAAGTTTCTAACCACCAAACTGACTGAAACCTAGGTGAGGTGCTTCATGAATTTCATTAAAGCTTTGTCTACCACAGATTGGAATTTCAGCTCCACTGGCCATTTTGAAATAGTCTCAGAGATTGAATAAGCATAAGCATGAAAGAGGCCCCCTATATGATATGGGAAAAGGGAAGTAAGATGACCCAATTTAATGGTGTCATAATTTTTAAAATTATGTTGATTATAAATTTACTTTTTAAAATTACCAATTCTTATTGATTTAGGACAGGAATTAAAAATAAACTATCCCCTTTTCTAAGTATTTAGAGAGTAGAATATATAGCTGCTTGTTTTCTGAAAAGAATGTATGTATTTAATATCTAAAGCAGAAATCAATGGAAAATTTCAAGATACCTGTCCCAGCATCCATCTCCCAAAGGCACCTCTTCAATGGTTCAATAACTGTAATGCAATTCATTTGTTGCATGAAATTAAAGAGTCTTTGAGTAAAGGTCATCTAACTCATCAAGGAGTAACAGAAAAATGGCTCGGCTCTATTGACAGCAATTACATAAACTGGGATCCTGCTGTCCAGCAAGCAGCTGCACGGCAGCACAGCGGACCAGCAGTCAGACCTTTTCTCTCTCACTGGAGGCAACAGATAGAACAGGGGATCAGGCATTTCAGGACAGAGGAAGATATTTATACGTTTCTTGCATTTTCCTGAAATAGACTTAAAAATCCCTTACCAGGAAGTTCCAGTTGGCATCAATCTGAGTCACCATGCCAGAGAGGAACACGCCCAGGAAAAGGAGGGAAAAGATGAAAGCTGTCACGGACACGAACATGACCCATCCTTGTAGCAGAGGTAGAGGAACGTTGGAGGAGGCGACCAAAATCCAGACGAGTCCCCCAAACAGCTGAGGGAAGGAAGAAAGATGTCACATGTGTGGGCAGTAACTGAACATGCTCGCACCCCTGGTTTCTCCCCAGACCCCTGCACATGTCCCGGCCACCCCATTCACTTTCCTCTCTCCTGATGTAGGCCACCGGCTTCCCTCAGGGGCAAGACCAGTGCTTTCTCTCTCGGGTGACCCAGTCCACACTTGTCTCTGCACCTGCTTTTGTGTTGGACTCATCCTCAGCCCATGAACAGACACAGAATTCTTTCATTACCTAAAAATAGTTTCCTCTGACCCCTGTTGCCTAACAATTTCCTTTTCAGTCAATCATTTATACAAATTCAGCTTTGCTTGGTCCCTGCCTCCTACCTTGAGCTCTGACTCAAACCACTGGCTTCTGCTCTCACCATGTCTCAGAGAGTTTATCAGCAAAGATCAGTCATAACTTTCTAACTTGTCACTTCTAATGGCCATGTGCCCGTCCTTATCACGGCCTATTTGTACATGTGGGATTATTACCTCTCTGTAGAATAACAGCCGCAGCTGCTGTACATGGTAGTAAACAAAACCTACCCGATTTATTGATACTCTTCTATGTGCTGAGCATGGGAATAGGTACTTTGAATATTCACAGATCTAATACCCAGTAAACACCTACTGCCTGTCAGGCACTGTTCCAGGTCCTGGGAATAAGGTGGTAAACAAGCTATACTTGGTCCCTGCCACCAGAGAATTCAGTCACTTATAGGAAAGAGACATTTTTTTAAGTTTTATTTTTTAAAAAGATTTATTTATTTATTTATTTATTTATTTATTTATTTATTTATTTACCACTTATTTGGAGAGAGTAAGTCGGGGGCAGGGGCAGGGGCAGAGGGAGACAGAGAAACTCAAGCAGGCTCCGTACCGAGTGCGGAGCCCAGGGCGGTGCTCCATCTCAGGACCCTGGGATGATGACCTGAGCCGAAATCAGATGCTCAACCAACTGAGCCACCCAGGTGCCCCAGGAAATGGACAATTAAGCAAGTGAGTAAAATGCTGCTTCACACATGTCACCATTGGGGAGATTCTGGGCACCGCAGGCTCACAGATTGAGGGCTCTAAAATCCAGAGCTGAAAGCTCGGGAAACACTCCTTGGAGGCAGCCACCCAAGGGACAAAGCTGGAGAGTATAGCAGCCCAAGGAGAAGGTAGTTCCGGGGGCAGGAGGGGAGCCCTGAGGTGATCTCGTAGAGCTGAGGGCAGAGTTCAGCACAGCGGGAGCAGGAGCGGCAGGTGCCATGCGGGGGATGCCGGAGGTGAGAGCTGGATGCTGAGCTCAAGGGTCCTGCAGATCCACCCACGGAGGCGAACTTCTCCCAAGGCCGGTGGGAGGCCACAGGACCCCTGAGCAGGAATTGGCGTGATTCAATTCATATTCGGAAGCTTCTCTCTGGCTGCAGGGCCACAGGGCTAGAGAAGAGAGGATGTGGGCCTGAGGGACAATGGAGGAGACTGCGACAGCCACAGGGCACAGCCCAGATTCAGGCAGGCAGCACAGAGGGGAATGAGCAGATTAGACAGAAATGAGAGGTGGACGTGGTGGCAGGAGGTGACTGATCAGATCAGCAAAAGAACAGATAAGGAAGAAACCCAGGTTCCTGGCTCAGGCAACTAGGAGTGAGGGAGAGATCACAGGAGGACAAATGATTACGGGGTAGAGATGGTCAGTTTTATGAACCTATCCACAGCAGCCTCCTCTAAGCTACCACTAAAGCGATACAGGCTACACATCCTTTGCATGGCATCCCAGGTCCCTTATGCTCTAACCTGTCTTTTGCCACTAAGCCTCCCACATTTTACATTCAAGAAAAAAAAAATCCATAGTCCAAAGACAAAACGCTTTCACATCTGAGAGGCCTGACATATGCTGGCCCAGAATGTCATTCCTTCCCCATGTGTATTTGAGAAACTGCTGTTCATAGCTCATCTTGAAGAGTACATCACCCCAAAAGTCTTTCCTGAGTTCCACTCCATGCTTAGGTACCTCATCTCCTGGGCAAGCTCCCTATATGGATATTTTACACTAATGAGAAATACTGTAACTGGATGTCCTGGCTTCCCGTCCAACTGCACTATGAGACCTTCTTGGCAGCCAGCTGCCTGACAGGCCTCTGCATGCCAAGCCATTTGTCCATCGACATAATGATCCCTTCCTATCAGTCAGGCACTACCCTAGATTGGTGATCCAAAAGCCTAGGCAAGTGGAAATCAATCCCCCTTCCCAATCACACGCAGACACACACACACACACACACACACACACACACACAGAGGTCATATCATAGAAACATATCCATCTGGCATGCGGGAGGCCCTCTAATATTTGTTTAGTAAATAAACTCCAAGTTTCCAAGAACAGCTGGAACTCTACATATTAAAAACCAATAATTATGTGTGTCTTGCCTCTTAAGTATCTAGATAATATCCAAACTGCAAATTGCACAAATCACTAAAAGTTAAAGTTGCAAGTTTTAATTCAAGTTTCTAAACAAGGGCCCAGTCATACAATTCATTGCCATTTTGAAAAACATTTTCAAAAGCATAATAAATTATCACTTGAGT
This sequence comes from Canis lupus dingo, assembly GCF_003254725.2. Classification (NCBI taxonomy): domain Eukaryota; kingdom Metazoa; phylum Chordata; class Mammalia; order Carnivora; family Canidae; genus Canis; species Canis lupus. Next base: position 18,596,750 of record NC_064255.1, on the reverse strand, counting down.
ATGATAACGATAGCACCAATCTAATAAATTTATAATTGTGGTTGCTGAGGTCCTAATTTCAAATAAAAAAAATTAACAACACAGAAAGTTTTGTGAAATAAGTCTAAGTCATGGAATATTAATGCACACTTAAAAATTTAACCAGAACCTTATTGTAGCTATGAAGGAAATAATGTTCCCGGTAAAAAGATGCTCTACTCTTTCATACTATTTACTAAATATTTGAAGGTGATAAGATCTTCAAATCTTTCCTTTCTTTCTCACCATTATCTTCCTGGTAACCTTTTCTTACTCACCCACTACAAATAATTTATACTAACTACTCCAAAGGCTATTTAAGAAATATATGCTGCTATTAAATATCTATTAATTAAAGAGCCACCTATTGAGAATTGAGGTGCAAGTACACAGGGTAATAGAGATCAACTGGCCATGTTTATTAGGGGCAAGCTGACTGAGATAGAAAAGCATAATTATATGATATAAGGATTATGATAAATTGACCCTCTGAAGAAGAGTTATATGATCCCCTCGAATTAAGGAGAACATTTAATAAGCCCCGACTGGACCTCAAACTGGTTGGCCTCAAATCTATTGCCAGGCACTGTAGAAGAATACTCAAGAGAAAAAAAGAAAAAAAAAAAAAAAGGCGAGGTTCTGTCTCCAGGAGCTCTAGATTAGGGAGAAATAGACACCATCAAATCTGATTCAGGAGCAGATTGTGGTGAGTGCTATAAAAAGAGCTCCACACAGTGTGCTCCAAGAGGCTGGGAGTGGAGAGAAGAAATATAATGGGAGGCATCGAGAGAGGGAGGCGAGGGAGGCGAGGGAGGGGAGGGAGGTGAGGGAGGCAGGGGAGGCAGGTTTTCAAGCAGGCTTTCAAGGCAGACCAGGGCTCTGACAGCAGATGCTGATGTGAAACAGTATAAATGAACCATTCTTGTCATACTCAAAATTACAGCCCTTCCAACACCTCAAAACCTTGGAAAGGAAACAAAATGCTTATATGAAAAGAACAGATTCCCTTCCTCATCTGTGGTGTGTGTGTGTTGCGTGGGAAGGGGGCAGGCAGGGGAGGAAGGCGTAGGAGTGCCCCACCCCACCCCAATCCCTGGCTCCCTGAGTCTGTGAAATCCAGACCGGAGTCCAGCTCAGCAGGGCAGCTTTGGTAGATACAGGAGGGTCAGAGAACAGAAGCAAGGCCCGCCTTCCTCACTGCAAGACTGTCACCTTGGTGTACAGGCCACTGGGGCTTTGACACAGTTCTTTCTTCCTTGCTTCTGGATTTGCCTTGGCCAAAGCCTACCTTTTCTCCCTGAGCTTCCCAACCTGGCTCCAACTTTAGAAACTGATCTTTTGGTTAAGTGTCTACCTTCGGCATCAGTCATGATCTCAGGGTCCTGGGATTGAGCAGGAGCTGGAGGTGGACTCCCTGCTCAGTGGGGAGCCTGCTTCTCCCTCTCCCTCCGCCCCTCCCCCGCTTATGCTCTCACTCACTCTGTCAAACAAGTAAATTTAAAAAAAAAACTGATCTTTTAATAACACTTCATTAAGTTCTCCTTAACGGTCATATATTTATTTCATCTAATTCTTGGCATTACTAAGCTGAGGGCATTTACCAGCCATACTTAATTATTAGCATCCCAGTTTAGCGCAGGTGACTCTGGAGGGAGCCTTGTTTTTGGGTGAAAAGCGGAGCATAAACATGGTTAAAATCTGAGAGAGAACAGTTGATAAAGTATCGTAGCAACTGCACAGTACACACACTGTGAAAGAGAGTGGAATGCCATGTCTGCCCACGTTTTCTCCTCTTGGCTCTGACTCCACATTCTGACCTCTTGTCTATCACTGCCTTCCATCACCCTCTAGTGTCCTAAAAGGCCCAATAATTACATATAAAACTCCCCAATGTATCACATTTTGACATTTCTTTCAGGAACTGGTAAGTTGGGGCTTAGGACTCCAAGCCTCAAGCTCTAACAAAAAGATGACCAGACTTCCAGGTATGGTGCAAAGGCAAACACTCCCTAGGCATAGGTATCAGCCTTCCGTGGTGACTCAGTTCCCCCTTAGCCTCTGAGCTCAGATTCAGGTGATGTACCTGAGAGACACCGCGAGCGCTCAACTATGTGCCGAGCTGCAGTTATTTAATTGCTACCCATTCCTAAAACCACACATCTCCTCTGTGGCTTACCATATGTTTATCGCTTTCATTTGGCTTCTGCGGCCCACAAGGGTGTGACTTGATTGAAGCCTTCCCATAAGAAAGCCGTGGAAGTTTTCATCTACATGTCACACTGCACCGAACCTTCCAAGTTGGACTTGAAATGTGTTTTCACTAGAAACCGTGGACTGGTGAGAACCCGTAACCCCGGGGGAAAACATGGTATTGAGCCAGAAGCAACTCTTGTGATGCTAGCTGCGTGGACGACTGATTTCTCAACTTGTCTCCTATTTGGATGGTCTTATGTCTCTAAAGGATTCGTTTTGCAAATACCCTTTTTTTTTTCTTTCCAAAAGTCACTTATTTCCTACTTGCAGGCTTTGAAATATGCCCTCCAACATCTTTTTTTTTTTTTTTAAAGAAGATTTTATTTATTTATTTGAGACAGAAAGAGAGACAGAGAAAATGAGTAAGGGGAAGGCAGAGGGAGTAGCAGACTCCCTGCAGAGCAGGGAGTCCAATGTTGCCCTCCAACATCTTAGCTATCAACTTTCAAAACAATCTGACACCTTCATCTTAGTATAGTCTTATTAATGCGCTAAGTAAACAGTCCAATTCCTACTCTGACCTATTTTTCAGTCAAAGTTTGGAATGAGAAGGGGCAAAGGTAAGTGAATCTGAAGATATGAGGGACTGGTTAGACAATCCCTAAGGAGAAATATTTCATTATTTAGAACTTCCTGTATATAACATATAACCCGTTCTTTCACATTTTCCTGCTATTTATAGATTGAGCACTTCCTCACTGTAACAGTGAGAAAATGAACCAACCAATAAGCCTAGAGGGAAAAAAAAATGTCTCTTAATCTGGTTTATAGAGTTAGTTCGAGTAGGAGGTTAAAGCTGATGAGGATAATAGAAATATTAGCTAGCACTTATCTAATGCTTATGCTCCAAGAACTGCTCTATGGATTTCATTTTACCAATTTAATCCACACAAACACTGAGAGCTAATTACTATTATTACTCCCATTTGAAAGATAAGTTGAAATACACAGCCATTAATAACTTGCCCTAAGTTATAGTCAATAAATGTTAGCCTATGCTCTTGATATTACGCTGTCGTGCCTCCCTCAAAAGTTAATGTTCAGTCTGGAGCAGGGTATCTATCCTTTTGCTGTGGACTGGCTTGGTGGAGGTCGGAGACTGATTTCCTGAAATCATATCTCTTGTGAGGACACAACTTTCATTGGAACCACAGAGCAGTTGGTGCCCCTCCAAAAGTTCAGAATACCTCATCTTCTTGGTGACCTCTCCTATTTTAATAAATGCTGGTTTACGGGGCACCCGTAAATGAAACAACAGGGTTGAAGAATTTTTAATGTGTTTAGACTACCATCTAATGAATAGACTACCTATAACCAGCTCTTTATACACAACCTGTATTCCAAAATTTTGGTTTTAACTGGGAACATACTATGGTCAAGATACAACTGATCCATGTGCTTGTAAGGCAGCCCATAAATGTGTGGATTCATTCACCCTCCTACTGTAGTCAAGTGGTAACAGTATCGAGAACACTGCTGTCACTTCTCCAAGCTCACCTTCCTCCCAACACTGTTACTTTTCCAGCTGCCCAATCCTGGCACTCTAGCCTCTTGCTCCTTGTCCCCTGCACACGAGTCCATCACACTGGTCCATGCTATGCCTAGCATGATGCCACCAAAATTTTCTCTGGATAACTTAAACTCTGGCAGCATATCTTCCAGAAAGACTTCCCTGGATGGATGCCATCCCTTGGTGCTTCCATGGTTACTGATGTCTGTATCTTTTGTAGCACTTACAACTATTGGTTGGAAGTTATAGATTCATAAGGCTGGTTTCCCCACTGGATTGCAAGTTCAGAGTTAGCAGCATTGCCTTAAACATCTCTGCATGCTCAGAACCCAAGACAATGCTTTCTACAAAAGATGTTCAAGTGCCTTCTCCTTGAAATGAACGAAAACCAACCAGGGTGTGTAAAGAATGACTCTAAAAGAAAATGCTCCAGAAGTACAGCTGAAGATGCTCAGAACACACTGCTGTCTGGGGCCTAGCTCATCCCCTAGTACATGGTGGGTGTTCAAAAATAGGCATGAAGACTAGTGAAGCAGGAACATGTACTTCTCAATTTTTAAGTTATTATTGGCAGCACCCACCACCTACTACAAGATCTCAGGAGGCAGGGATGGAAAGCTCTGAGGAAGTTGGCAGCTTTTGCCAGTCTAGCTCATGACACCCCATTTTCAATCTTCTTCGGGCCCCAGATTTGTTCAATTCATGGATTCTACTGCAACTGCTGCTGGAACTTTTGACTAGGGCAGTGTTTATCTTGTGCCTTACCCGACCCCCTCCTGCTTCCTCCATCAATCCCCATCTGTCCTCTCACTATGCGGACTTCCATCCAAACTGGTCCTGGTCCTGGACTAGCCCTGATGCAGTTCTGAATTAGAGGTACAAGCTGATTAGGTGTTTTTTGTTTGTTTTAAAACAGAGAAAGGAAAACCAGACAAGTGAGAAGCAATGAGAAATAACAGATATAGAACAGGCCTCTGTACAAAACATACTAATGCAAAAGAAGTTTCGCTTTTTAGATTTACATTTGAAAGTTCAAAAAATATGTCTGAGGATGCTATAAAGAATTTGGTACTACAGTTTTTTTTTTCCCCCTCTCCATCCAAACTTCCATCCCGGTTTCTTAAATAGCCGATGCTAACCCCAAAATGGGAAGCACATCTTATATGGGGGAGAAATATGTTCTGACCCCTTTTTTATTCTTACTTGTAATTGCTCTTGATTTTTTAAAAAATTCTCTTTTCATGTTTGTGGGTAACTAGTTATCATCTAACTAGTGCAGATGATGCAGGTCCATGCCTGGACATCAGCAGGAACCCTACAAATCATTGCCTCTTTTCTTCCTTTTTACCTCCCTCCTATTATAGCTATTATACAAAAGTTAAGAATATCATATATGGTGACTGGAAAAGGATGTGATCCCTTGTCATACAAAAGAGGACATAGGAAATTCAGATCAGACTGCAGATTCCTGGAAAGGAATCATGACATTTTAAAAGTTGTTCAGGAATCTACTCCCAAACTACCCTTCTCCACTCCAATTTCTCCAGAATGTTTTCATTCTTGGTACAGTTTGTCCTGCAGATCCAATCTACTCCCAAACTTCCCTTCTCCACTCTAGTTTCTCTAGAATATTTTCACTCAAGGTACAGTTTGTCCTGCAGATCCAAGAGCATCTGTTAGGCATCACACGTGCAGGATACTGTGCACACCAGTCTGGTTCCTGTCCTTTGTTGTTACAAAGTCTTTCCTATTCAGACACATCAATGCAAATATGCCATGGTCATGACTCCTACTACCAACCAGAACATTTCTATGTGGTTCTGCAAAACAAATCTTCTCTCCTTGAGATTTTCCTTTAGAGCTCAAGGTCAAACTTTCCAGGAACCTGATTTAAAGTTTTCCATACTGCCATTCTTCATGTTTCATACAGGGCTGCCAGTCAGGGCAAACGACTGCTGAAAATAATCCTGCATAGAGGCATCAGTTTATCTTCTCTTATGAAGCTTTAAGGACTCTTTACACATGGCTGGAGGTTTTTAACCCAGAGGTAAAGGGAAAATCTTAGTTATAAAATAAAACCCCTTTTCAAGAGGTCAAACACATCCATGAAGAGCCCCTCTTCACCACTGCAAACACACAATGTCGGTGTGCAACTCAAATCTATATTCTGGGCAAGAAAAGGAGACTCTATACATCTGACCATTTATACATTCATCTAATGTCAAATCTTTGGGTTGAAAATAACCTGAGATCCCTTCCGTAGATTGCTCTACAGGACTGCACATGCCTGTTCCAGAACCCCTCCCTCCCCAACATCCTCTCATTAACATTTGTTTTTCTGGCATAATTCCTCTGAGTTACACCTTAGAGTTAAGTTTGGTCTAGTATCATTTCAGGACATGCCAAACTCTACATACCTGGTTGACCTTCTAAACGTCAGGCCTGACTCTCTTCTTCTCTACTTCTTTCATTTATCAAGTTGTTATTATCCCCCACTCAAACCACTGAAACAAGCCCGTTAGCTTATCTCTCTGCCTTCAATCTGTTTTATAACCAAACCCCACGACCCAAAGATTTCTGAAACACAAGTATGATCACGTTTGCCCCTGTCATTCAGCAGCAACCCATCCTGTGCCTTGACCTACCATTTTCAGCACATCACAACTCAAGCCCTGCCACCTGCTCTTTCTCCTTCTTCTGTCCACTTCCCACAGGTCATGTAAAAAATCAAAACAAACTAACAATTGCTAGAACCTTCATTTCATGGTCCTTCTCTTCTTTAGGGTTTACACATGCCCTTGTTTCTACCTAGAATTTTCTTCCCCACTTTTTCTGTCTATTGAATGCCTACTCATCATTTCAGACTAAGCTCAAATGTCACCATTCCATTCAAGCTGTCTGTCCTGGACTCCTCAGTGGCCAGACATGCTCTATCCTGTTTTGCTTTCTTCTTTTTCCTTAAGATTTTATTTATTCATTTGACAGAGAGAGAATGAGTGAGCATGAGCAGGGGGAGGGGTAGAGGGACAAGCAGACTCTCTGCTGAGCAGGGAGCCCAAAGCAGGGCTCAATTCCAGGACCCTGAGATCATGACCTGAGCCAAAGTCAGATGCTTAACTGAATGAGGCACCGAGGTGTCCCTCTACCTTGTTTTTAAATAGTACTTTTCATGAACCTATTTTATCAATTCAAACACAGCACTGTAATTCTTTCTTGACTTTTATACTTCACAATATAGGAATTTCTTTTAAGGGTAGGGGCTATGTTAATCATTCTACTTCCAGGATATAAAATAAGGCCTGACGCATAGCAGATTCTTAATTATTTGTTGAATAAATGAAAATTATTGGGACATCTGCAACACTTAGGTTGAAGCATATGAATAAAAGTACTATAATATCTTTCATAAAGAAAAACACTAATGAATGCCTTGGGGAACATGGACAGTTTATTGAAACCGTGGAACACACTGAATTCAAATATATTGCCTTTTATTCTTTTATTTGTTTAATACTGTTACACCTGATCTTTCTTGTGCATTATACAGGATAAGCTGAGGACAGGGACCCGAAATATCTTATTCAGCCCAATAGTACAGATGCTCTGATGTCATTTTCTTATGAACAGACCCATATGGAAAACACTTTCTATACTTGCATCTTTCTTCTTGAATGGTAGTTATTTGAGATGCATACCTTCTCAACTAGGTTATACGTTCTTTCAGGTGAGGAAGGGTCTAAACATGTTTTTTTCCTGGAAGAGTGCCTTGCACACAATAGATAATCAATAAATGCCTGACAAATGACTTAGAAAACATGAATTTAGGAAACCCTGAGAGAATTTGAAAATGTGACTTCGAAGGTGATGTTTTCTCTCCTAAACTACAAGGCTTTGCATTGCAAACATAACAGTATTTAACACTTCAGGCAAGCATAGCTTGGTGCAAAAAACAGAGGGGCTAACAACCTACCTATCTACGAGTGGAACAAACCTATCTCAAGAAGCCATACCATGCATGTGTGGTTGTAATATTCTCCATCTATGGAGCCAGTGCTATAAATTGCCTTACCTGGTGCTGTTAAGGAGGCACTATTTGCATCTTTCGAATTACCTCTCACCAAATGGCTTATACTTGAGAGATTATATATGGGTATAATAAGGGGAACTGAGGTTGAATTCTTTATGTAAAATTTATCTTGAAGTAGAGTTGACATATAACGTTGTATTAGTTTCAAGTGTAAGGCATAGTGACTCGACAATTCTATATATTACTCAGTGCTCACCACAGTAAGTATAGCACCCTCCGGATAACAAATTTTCTTTCTTTTAAAAAGAGATTTTATTTATTTATTCATGAGAGACACACAGAGAGTGGCGGAGACATAGGCAGAGGGAGAAGCAGGCTCCCTGCAGGGAGAGCATGATGCGGGACTCGATCCCAGAACTCTGGGATCACAACCTGAACAGGAGGCAGATGCTCAACCACTGAGCCACCCAGGCATCCCGAGACTGAATTTTCTGAGCAAGTTTCTGGTTAGTCTGAGAAGCGAACTCCAGGATCATGGCTTCATTAGCTTAGTCAACTATGGATAGCCCAGTCCATCTTGCCAGATGCTGTTTTCACATGGCAAGTCTTAGATGGCAACAAGACATAAAAAGAGAAATCACCAAGACAAACGGATTTGAAGAGAATGTCAAAATTGAAAAAGAGTAGGGGGATATCCAGAAACACTGGAAAAAGCTAAAATAATTGGACCCCCAGAAAGGAGATTACCTAGAGTTTAGAACTGCTCCTGCCAAACCATCACATTTAACCCACAGGCTGAGGAATTTGTAAAGAGGAGCCATGGGAGATGGAACATGTTAAAGGAAGCAGAAAGCTGGAGGGAAATTTAAAAAGCTGGGACCAAAGATACATCCAATGTGTTTACGTAGCTCATATGGGTGTATTAGATAGAGAGGTACCAAGGCAGCCTTGATCTCTGCTCTCTTATGGCGTATAATCCAGTATCTCTAAGCCGTGTGGGAGGGTAAGAACCAAGCATGAGCTTATAGTTCAGCTCCAATGAGGTCTGTTGTTTCTCTGAGGTCACCAGCTTCATTGGATGATTTTGGTTCTTTTATTTTTGAAGGGGTGGGCTGAGGAGAAACAAGGATGATAGCCAAGTAAAAGAGGTAAGGGAGGCCTAGATTTTAAGTTATTACATATGTTTGGCATAAAAAAAATGAAGAGTAAACCAACATGGCTTTTGGAAGTGGTGCTATTCTATGTAGGTAAGGGTCTGAGACATGTTTCTGGAGTGAGAAGCCCTATGACATGAAGAAATAAGAGGAAAGGCTGGATAATTCTGTGAGCCTGGGTCCCTACTAGAATAGGGAAGGGGGAAAGCTCTCACACAGGGAGAAAATTCATATTTGCGTGAGGGCTGTCTTGTCCACAGAGCCCTGATAAAGGCCGCTCTTGGTGCTTCCCAGCCATGACTGTACACTAGAAGCTCTAGGGAGCTTTTAGAAGAAACTGGCTGACTCTGGGCACCCCCCTCCCCCAGGAGATTCTGATTTAATTAGTCTGGGCCAGTCACCGTATTTTTAAAAGCTGCCCAAGTAATTAAGTACAGCAGAGTTGAGAACTAACTCCTGGGCCAGATAAAGAGATATGGGGGCAGGGGAGAGGAAACAGAGTAGAATGAAGCACTCCCGCTTTCTCCCTCAGAATTAGGCAGCGTTTCCAAAAGTGTGATAAGACCACGGATGGTCCCTGAGACAGTATTTGATTTGACGGCACACGGATGAGCCTTCTTCGTATATACGTGTCATAGACACACACGTGTACCCTTACATCTCTTTACGTATACACATACATATAAGTAAATATATAAATAGGTAGTTGAGTAAACATTAGAAAAATATACCCAGTATATCAAATTTGAGGATTCACGGTATTATTGCTTAGAATGAGGCTTGAAGTGGGTACTAAAGTTTAGAAGTGAATTGAAGTGAACATTCTGTAAATTCTAGTACAGGTGGAATGTGGATTTGGCAAAAACTTGTAGAAGAGGTATGCAAACAAGCCGAGTTAGAGGAACATGGAACTAAAGCAGCCCAGAACTTATACAAGCTTCCTCCCCAGATCCTACTGTTCTGGGCGCATCTCCCCCACGCACAACAGCGCCCGGGCCCAGTGCCATCCTCTCCCTACTCTTCTCACATGGATGCCTGTACCTCATCCCAAGCGTTCAGATGCTTCTGAACTGGGCTCAGACTCAAAGCAGCCTCTTCCAGCCTCGCCGTCACGATCCGATTACTGATGTCGTAGCCTGTAACTCACTTGTCTCCTTTTTCAGATTCAAATCTGAGCTAAACTTAACCTAGCACGCCTTAGCCACCTTAGCATAATAGGGCAAGAAAACCAATGCTCGCAAGGCGTTCCAGCCCCACGAGCACAAAAGTGAAACTGAAGCTACCAAATCCAGGTTATGCAAACTCAAAGGAGCAGGTTAGGGAAGAGAGACGGAAACTCCACACGGGACCAAACAACATCAGCCTGCAGGAAGGGCAGGCACTTGCTATCGTTGCACTCTGGATCCGCCGTTCTCAGGGCCTGACGCAACCTTGGGTTGCCCAATTTATGTTTGCACATTTCCCCTGGTCCAAAAACTCCCAAGTCTATAAAATTGCCTTTAGAGAGTTTAAATCTCTGGCCCGATAAGGTTGCAGGCTAGGCCAGGTAACCTCACCGTCACCTGGGCCCAACGAAGTGTGCTGAGAAGGCGTGGGGCTGCCCAGGTCCACTAGGGAGCCAGAAGGCGCAAAGGCAGGCGGCGAGGAACTGGACAACCACGTTTCTACCTTTCCTCCACCACCGTCACGCCCACTTGATTAGAACCTGCCAAGGGCACGGTTCAGACTTGACCTTTTTCCCTGCTCTGCCTCCTAAACGCTGCTCCCCTCTCCAACTCAAAGGGCACTAATAATGGCAAAGGAGGAGGGGGGGTTGGCCTAGGTCTTAAGCCCGCCTCCCCTTCCTGCTACCTGCCCTCCCCCCCCCCCCGTCTTTTCTCGGCGAGGCGAGGCGAGGCGGCCTCCAGGTCACTCGGTCACCGGCGGCTACACCTCCGCACCACCCAGCAAGATGGCAGGTTAGCAACAGGCGAGGCCGAGGGCGCCTGCTCCAGCTCTAGCCAAGCCGCCGGGGGCTCCGGCCGTGCCCCGAGCCCAACACCCTCCCCTCCCCGAAGTGCCGATCCGGGGCCCCGCCGGGCCGCCCGCTCGCTCCCGGGGGGCGGTCCCCGTGGCCAGCGGGGGCGCAGGTGCCCGCGTAACAGGTGCCAGGCGGTGGGCCCGGGCGGGGGCTCGCGGAGGGCGGGACCCCGGGGCGGCGCAGGTGCGGGCCACGTGGGAGCGAAGGGAGCGGGGGCGGGGGGCGGGGGCAGGGATGCGGCGGGCGCGCCGGTCACCGGGCCGCCCCACTTACAATCTCCAGGCAGACGAAGGCCCCCGAGTAGGTCCGCAGGATGTCCGGGCCGGCGGGCAGGGTGATGCGGGGCGCCGGGAAGGACACGGCGGGGTTCGGGGGCGGCGGGACTGGCGCTCCGCCGGCCGACATGCTGCCGCTGCCGCTCTGCGTCTCCGCCGCCGCCGCCCTCCCTCCGCCCGCCGCCGCCGCCGCCGGGTTCCCGCCGCCGCCGCCGCTCGGGTCCGCGGGGTCCGGGCGCGCCGCGGGGAGGGGGCGTGGCCGCGCGGGGCCCCGCCCCGCCCCGCCCCGTCACGTGGGCCCAGGTGCGCGAGCCGCGGCCGCCGGGTCCGGGCGCAGGTGCGGCGGCCTCCTGGCGCGGTCCCCCCCGCGGCGCCGCGCTCCCCTGGTCTCTCCGCCCCCTGGTCTTCGTTTCAACCTGGTCTCTCCCCGCTGCCCTCCCCCCGCCCCGGGCCTCGCAACTTCCCTTCCCCACTTTCCTCGATTTAGCTGCAAGACGGGTCTTGAAGTCGTGACTCAGAAGGTAAAATCAAGGTCACCAGCCACACCTAAAAAGTGGAGTGGATCTGCCCTAAATGGGACTCTAGTGGGATTTTTTTATCTTTCTTTTTTTTTTAATTTACTGTTTATTGGTGTTCAGTTTGCCAACATGCAGAATAACACCCAGGGCTCATCCCGTCAGGTGCCCCCCTCAGTGCCCACCACCCAGTCACCCGCACCCCCGCCCTCCTCCCCTTCCACCACCCCTTGTTCGTTTCCCAGAGTTAGGAGTCTTCATGTTCTGCCTCCCTTTCTGATACTTCCCACTCATTTTTTCTCCTTTCCCCTTTATTCCCTGTCACTATTTTTTATATTCCCCAAATGAATGAGACCATACAATGTTTGTCCTTCTCCGATTGACTTACTTCACTCAGCATGATACCCTCCAGGAGAGTCAGCTGGCTCAGCTCCAACATCCATTGGTGATGGAGGCGAGGGGGATGCTGGACAGCTAACTGGCTTCTTTGGGTGCCGGTGGTGTGCTCATCTGTGAAATGGGGGCAAGGGTCTTTACCTCTTGTGATTGCCCAGATTACATGAACATGAAAAGAGCTTAGCTCATGGTAAGCGCCCTTCAATAGGCGCTGATAGGATGACTGCTATTTTTTTTAGATTTTTTACACATGCACCTATCATGCTCTTGTGTACACATGGTGTTGCATAGGCTGTATTTTCCGCATAAAACTTTAATTATTGATTTTACCTGTCTGAAACTTATGAATTGTCTCTTAGACACTTAAATGGATTTTCTTTTTTAAGGATGCTATGTATACTTTAGATTCCCTGCCCCAATTTATCCCCATTTTATCTTTGATTTTAAGGTCAACATTTTGTAAGTGAGATAAAGGATAGGAGAGTTAACCTTCTCAGAGATTAGCTGAATATAAACAAAAGTACACACACCAGCATACACAGGCAGAACAGGTTGGAAAAAAATATTACGTGACATCATCAGGCATCCTCCAAATACTGGTCTTGTCTATCAGTAGCCTTTAAAGAACTCTGTATAGCTCTATGCATTGGTCAGCAGATTGTAGCCGTTCTACCTCTTCATTATTTTAATAAGTGAAACTCATAGGTGTGGTGGCAAGAATAGGGCAAACCCCACAAAACAGGGTGTGGGTGAAACCTTTTGTATATTCCTATTAGTCATCACTTTCTGATATTCAATGTGTGCTAGTTATTTCATAGGAAATTTAAAGTTTTCTGCACTAATTTGTTTCTCTTTTTTTATTTTAAAGATTTTATTTATTTATTCATGAGAGACACAGAGGAGAGAGCCAGGCTCTCCGCAGAGAGTCCAATGTGAGACTCCGTCCCAGGACCCCACGATGACACCTTGAGCTCAAGACAGACTGAGCCACCCAGGTGCCCCTGCACTGATTTGTTTCATCGGTGAACTGTCTCTGTGTTCAGACTCTGACAAGTAGAGAATAATCTTCATGTGTATTGTATTGTCTTGTATTATATTGCATTATCTGGCTGACATTTCTCCTTAAGTACTTGACTTTCAAAGGGAAGACCTCTTCAAAGAATTTCATCATGGAGATGCTCAATAGCTATAATGGGGCCCCCAAATTTTAGTGAATAAACTTAAATCACTTTAGAGTTTCCCAAAATGTGAATGACTCAGAAAACCTCAACTGCATTTGTTTAAAAAATTTCTACCAAGGGGGAAAACTTTGTGTCCCTTCCAGAACCTTCCTTGCTATATACTATGTATCCCTGACTATCCCAGCTTTACCTCTTCTACCTGCTGCCACAATGACTGGTGGAATGAAAAGAATTGCCTCTTTTCTTATTGTAACATATTATTTGCTTGAAAATGAATGCCTTCCTAGAATGGCTTTCCCTTCTCATGATCATTACCCAAACCTGTTTTCTCTTGATCATACCAGTTCCCTTTTAATGAAAGCAACACCTCTGGACTCCAAGGAAGGAAAGACTCATCCCCCCCACCCCACCCCACCACTGTGTCCTTTCCTTTACACAATTGACTACGAACTCTTCACAGTTTCACTTTTCTGCTTTTTCCCCATTCTGCTTCTGTTACTGACTTCCAGCATGACTTTTACCTTGTTCATAGACTTCCTGTGGACACTCTTTTTTTGGAATGCCATTATTCACATTCATGATACTTTCAACAATCTTGCCTCACTATCACCTGCTACCTTCAATGAGGTCAATTCACATCTTGACCCACCTTACTGGAATTTCATTATGGCCATTCCTGTGAATGCTAACATTCTCTCTGATGGCTATTTCCTATTCATCAAACTCTCCTTCATTCTCATTCCATTGGCCTCCAGCCTTTCACTCTCTCTTTATTCTCTCATTGGCCCCATGTGGCTTCCCTGTCCATTCTGTGCTCATGGGAAGGAATTTTAGAGATGCTTATATTAGTCCAAGATATTGCCTCCCATCTTGTACTTTAAATTTATCCACACTGACCTCATATTCTGCAGCTTGGGTTCAACCTACCATCTCTATCTGTTTTCTCTGATTCTACTGTCACAGTGCTTACAGTTGCTGAAAGAGGGTCATAACGAAGATTTTGTTTCCATTACTATTTCATGATATCTAACGTTGGCTTGTCCTTAAGGATTCCTGAGGTTGTCACTTTCTGTCACCACCCTTCGCAACTACTTGTCTTGCTTATTATCCCAAAACTTCTTTCCCTTTCCCTGTCTTTAAGCCTGGCATAGTAGACAATATATTCAATGAATAAAAGCAAATCTAAACCATTCCAATCATACCTGCTTTCGCTTACTCTACAAGGAGTTTTAGGACATCTAACCAGTAATGCTTGTTTCATTGAAAACAGGGCTGTCAGTCCAGTTATCCAAGACAAACATCTGGGTGTTTCCTCTGGTAGCTCCTCTCATGTCACATATTTAATCATTTATAAGGTTTAGCAATTCAAGCACCTTATTCTCTCGGATGTCTCACCTCTCTCCATCCCCACTGTTCTTCTGTCTCAGGATATTATCCCCTGTCACAACGAATACTCTGTCTTGTTCCTTCCTTTGTGTTCTCTACATCGCCATCAGAATGATTTCTAACCACAAAATTGATTGCAGTCACGCCTCTGCTTAAAACTCCTCTAGGATTCCCTATTGTTTTCAGGATCAATTACAAACAAACACCCTAGAATGCATTCAGGGTATTTGTGGGATATAGCTTCTCGTGAGCTCTTTGACCCCCACCTGTTCTACTAATCCCTCTGCAGTTCCAATAATTCTCCTGTTTCCAGACCTTTACACATTCTCCTACCCCTAATGGAACATCTTTTCTTCTCGCCACTCCTGTACCCCATATCTATTTTGTGGATAATTCCTTTGAGTCATAAGAGCAATTCTTTATGGCAGCATATCTCTGACTGTTGAAGATTATATAGAGCCCCTGCCAACCCACTGTGTTTCCACAACCTGTGTGAAGAACATTTAGAGAACAGAACACTTACTTCCCTAAATTAAAATTGTATTTTCACTTGTCTCGTATCCTTAGGTAGTGTTGTGTAATGGGATATTAAGTTGAAAAGATCAGTGGAGGCACAAAGAGATGTTAAATACCAGATGCCAGTGTGAACTGTAAATCATACCACCAGAAGTTTTAAAGTAAGTTGATTAAGAACCCATTGGATAATTTATGAAACCCTCACATTTATCAAGAATATGGAAAGCTCAGGGATAAGAATTTGGAAGGAGAGTGATTTCAGGGAGACCTGTGCTAGGAATCACACTTCACTGTGCCCCTTCATCCCTTGGCCCACATTGCAGAAAGTAGCTGAGATTTGTTCACATTCCATAGTAGGACTCACATAATATTAGCTGACCAAATGAACTCTGCGTCTAAATTTCTCTACCTTATCACTATTACTCACCTCCTTTCTTCCTGTCCTTACCCCACCCCCGCCGCCATATCCAAAGTGAAGGCCCATCCCAGCTTCTTATTATTTCTCCTTTGTATTTCCTTTAGGAAATTCATTCATTATTTTTTCCTTCTCTCTCTCTTCTATTCCAATATTCACTTTACACTCAACCCTTTCCCCTCTGTGAACACATACAAATTTCTCTTATCATCAAAAACAGCAACATGTGACTTCTGCCCAAAATAGAAAACTAGATTTATCTTCCCAGTTGAAACAAATTCCAGACAAAACACGTGAAACACTGGTTTTTAGACATTGCACATCAGACAATGCAAGGTAATAATCCATTAGGAATAAGGGGAAAAAACTATTATTTTCTCACCTTGGAGTTTCTAGAGTGAGGAAGGAGAACCCTGGTGGAGGCCAGGGGTTGAGATGGTGAAGCTGGATTTGAGGGGATCAGAGGAGTTAGAGCTCACAGACTACTAGAGAGGAAAGAGCTTCATGCAGAGAAAGCTTGAGAGGTCAGCAAAGGTCCCCCTTAATCTTCAGATGAGTGCTAATCAGCACATGAAGATAAGTAACTTGTCTGAGGCCAAGGAAAAAACATTCCAAAGGAGCAGAGGAACAATCCCAGGAGTTCATATGTGGCCAGGAACAGTTTTTGTCTCCACTACCTAAAACGAAATTTTTTCTAATTAATAGAGCACTAGATAGAGTACTCAGAAAAGTATTGTCTCAGAATTGAGACATAGTCAGCCTTAGATGAAAGGCTGCTCTGGTCCTGTCTTACAAAGCTTTCTGAAAAGCCCCAAAATGCTCAAACTGTTTCTAGATAATGCAATTGAATCACTGAATAATCCTTAATAATATTAAGGAATACAAAAATGTCTATCACCCAAGAAGAAAAGATCCACCATGTCTGGCATCCAATTAAAAACTATCCAGCATGCAAAGAAGCAGAACATATGAAACATAATGAAAATAATATCAACCACCATAAACAAATCCAGAAATAGTACAGGTGATTGACTATATTAGTAGAAAGGACATTAAGACAGTTAATATAAATATATGCCACATGTTCAAAACATAAAGATTGAACACATCATGTAGAAACAAATATAAAATATATAAGAAGGACACAAATTTAATGTCTGAAATGAAATATGCTCTGTAGAGGATTTTTTTTTTCTCTGTAGAGGACTAATAGCAGATTAGATACTGCAGAAGAAAAGATTACTTAACTTGAAGACATAGAAATAGAAACAGGGACTTAAATGAAACACAGAATGGAAAAGACTGGAAAAAAAAAGGAAGTATAGTGATCAGTGGGAAAACCTCAAGTGTTTTAATATATTTGTAATTAGGATCTCAAAAGGAGAAAAGAGAAAAATTCTGAAGACACAATGGGTGACAGATTTCCAAATTTTACCAAATTATATCCACAGATCTAATAAGTTCAATGAACTCCAGGAATTAGATACATGAAGAAATCTGTACCAAACCGCATCATAGTGAAATTTCTTAAAAGCAATGACAGAAAGAAAAATCTTCAAAGCAACCACCAAAAAAGATACATTACATATAGAGATACAAAGATAAGAGTGGCAACAGACTTGTTGGAAACAATGCAAATAAGAAAAGAGTAAATAAAACATGTTTAAGTCACTAAAAGAGAAAAAAACCCACTTCCAACCTAAAGTTCTGTATACAGTAAAAATTCCTTTCAAAAATGAAGGTAAAATACACACTTTAAAATTTTTAATTTGTTTTCCAAGACTTTATTGTTTTAGAGCAGTTTTTGGTTTCCAACAAAATTGAGAGAGGTATAAAAATTTCCTGTGTACCTTCTGTTTCTATGCATGCATAGCCTCCCTCATCTTCAACAGCAGTCACTAGGATGGGACATTTCTATACCAAGAGTGAACCTACATTGGCGTATCATTGTCACTTCAAGTCCACGCCTTACATTATGGTTTCATTCCTGTTTTCCCTCTGGCTCACCAGAGGCAGACCCTGAGAAATGGATTCCTGTCCAAATGATTCAGTAAAGAAGTACTCTTATGAGAGACTGGAAAAGGAGTAGAGCAGGACAGGGAAGGAAAGGAAGCCAGGCAAGGGTGTGATCTCAGGGATAAGTCAGCCTGATCCTGCGGAACAACTGGAATGTAAGTTACATCTCAGTGTTGCATAATTTAAGGTGAGGCTTCCGTACTTCTTTACCTGAATGTCAAGGCTAAGGACAGAAGAGAAGAGAGAACTTAAACTTCAAACTCTTCCAGCAATCTGCACATGCAGGTAGTACACCTCCAGTAGCTCATGGTTGTCTTCCAAAATGGGCCGCAGGGGCTGATGCTTGAACCCACACCAAAGTGGGGAGAATGATACACAGAAATGATATAAAGGGGATTAAGGGGACCTGGGAGAGCACAGACATCATCTGCTTCACTTCCTAATCTAGATCTCTAATTCTGAGTTCCCTCTTGAACTCCAAACCTCAACTTTCAATTGCCTGTTGCAAAGCACCTGTAAGTTTAAGTTCAGAATGTCCTACAAGTTTATCTTTCTCTATAAAACATCACCTTTCCCCATGATTTCTTCCTTCTGCTCTTGGTATTACCATTTTCCCAATTATCTATGCTTTATTTTCACTTTTTAAAAACTTTTATTTTATAATGCTTCCCATATCAGCTAGCTTCCAAATCTTTGGAATCCTACCTCTCTGATAGCTAATAATCTGTCTAATAATAATAATAATAATAATAATATCTCATTTTTACTACTTAGAACAGTGCCCTATTACCTCTCCTTTGAATTATACCAATAGTTTCTAATATCTGAGTTTTTTGGCCTATTCTTTCTACTCTATGTTAAATTTTAAATAATTCTGTCAGTTTGACTTTTTCATAATGCAGCCTAGACATGTCATTTTCCTCCCTAATAGCTTTTTACCCCTCCCTAATAGCTCTTAATGGCTGCCCATTACATTCTAAATAAATGGAGAACTATTCATAATTCTATGCATTTTGACCTCTGTGGCCTTGTTCATCCCTCCAGTTGTACAGACTTTATTGAATATTCCCTTTTCCAGTTTTGAATATCAAAATATTTTTTAAAAGATTTTATTTATTTATTCATGATAGACATAGAGAGAGAGAGAGAGGCAGAGACACAGGCAGAGGGAGACACAGGCTCCATGCGGGGACCCTGACGTGGGACTCGATCCCCGGACTCCAGGATCAGCCCTGGGCCAAAGGCAGGCGCCAAACCACTGAGCCACCCAGGGATCCCTGAATATTAAAATCTGTTCTATGCTTCAAGATCCTGCCTGAAAGCCACCTCTTTCACAATGCCTTCAGTTCTTCTCCCTTTGACTTTTCTATCTTTCCAACAGTTTTCATGTTCTGTCTTACATAATGGTCATTCATTAGTTCATAGGTGTATATGTATATACATGTATGTGTATATGTGTATATATATGTGTGTGTGTGTCTGTGCACACACATATTAATTCATTACAAACATATCTTTTCTATTGAGGATCATGTTTGTTATTTTCCTTTGTACATCTTATTATCTCTTACCCTCTCCATCGTTTAGGCACAGTACTTTGCAGATACTCACTTTTTTCATTCAGCAAATTGAATTCATAGCAAATTGTCTACCATGTGACAAACCTGTGCTAGGCACCAGAAAATCAGTGGTTCATAAAACAGACAAAGTACAAGTCTTCAAACTTATAGTTCAATGGGAGAAGCAGACATCACTGAAATATGTATTCATTTTAAATCATAAGGTTAATAGGGCAATAATGTTTCTTCAGGGTTCTAAGTTGCAAGCAACAGAAACTGATCCTGGTTACTTTAAACAGAAACATAATTTACTGAAAATATGTGTGTTAATTTGTAGATTTGGCAGGAAGTTTGGGAAACCAAACTGAGAAAGTAAATAAGAATGAGGATGGATACACAGCCAGGTCACACCCAAAAGTAAGTGACAGAACTGGTCAAGCGATGACACTGCCAACTCCACCAATCACCAGGATCCACGACTTGTACTCCTTACATTGACAGAACTGGACCAAGGATTCTAACATTGATATAAATGCTGTTGATATATCTTTGAGCTCTCAAAACTGGATGTCAGTACAGCCATTGTCACCATAATGGGAATAAATCCTTTTCTTTCCATGCTTCTTTGAATCACCAGCTCCTCATCTGACCTTGGAAGCAGGTGCATCTAATTTGCTAAACCTAGCCCATGCATCTGCATTCTAACTAAACAGAAAGCTGTGAACAAATACCTACTTTTAGCCACCCACAATGGGAGATGGGCTCTATCCTTCACTATAATTCATACTAGATAAGGAATTGGTCCATCGGCAGCACAGCCAAAAAGACTTTGACAAATGTTTTCTTTATATATGGAGTGTATGCAAATGAATAACAGGGTCTTCAATGAATATGGAAAGTTGGGGAAATTTTTGAAGAATACATAACTTAAGCAGAGACCCAAAGGATGAATAAAATCTAGCCTGATTGAAGGCAGGAAGAGGAAGGAGGTGTCATGAACAAAGGGGAGAACATATGTGAAGATTTGTCTGTAAGAAGGAGCTTGGTGTTAAGAACTGAGTGAAATCCATTTACTTTGAAATGAAACCAGGGAGTTGGGTGAAGTTCTGGTTCTCTAGGGCCTTCTAGGTCATGCTTAAGACTATGAAATTTATCCTAAGAAACCTATAAAAACAGTGCAAGGTTAGAGGGGAGTAAACTTTTAAAGTACAAGCTTTAAAGATATAACTTGGGGCTCTAGGTAAAAAAAATTAATTTGCACTCAAAATGTTGAAACCATCCAACAGTGAATGGGAAAGCAGTGTGGTAAAGGGGTAATGTTAGAAACTTTGGAGTAAACAGACTTGCTTATCTTGAACAAATTACTTAAACCCCCTGAGACTCATTCCTCACTTCCCAAAATGGATTTATTTTCCTTTATTTATCTACCTTCAGGTTACTGTGAAGTGAAATTAAATAGAAGCTGTAATTTTTATTGTAAAATGCTCTCAAATATAAAATATGTAATAAGTATTTAGTGAGTGCTCACTTATTCTGCTAAGCATGGAAGAAGGTGTACAAGTTTATGAAACCTATGGGAAAATACTCTAGTTTCACACTTCACAGATTGTCTTTTATTCTCATGGGTTCCTGGCATCTATATTTTAAACTACACATCTATAGGGAGGAGGTATTATTCTGTATATTAACGCCTATATGGAGAGTCTTTGTTGTAGTACCTAACACATAGTAAGCACCTCATGAATGCTTAACATTATTAATTATAATGCACAAATAATCAAATTATTCCTGAAATATATATAATTTTGGTTCTTCATTTTAGTAATTTTTAAAAAGTTTTTTGAAGATTTATTTATTCATCAGAGACATAGAAGACAGAGAGAGGCAGAGACATAGGCAGAGGGAGAAGCAGACTCCTCACAGGAAGCCCGATGCGGAACTCGATTCTGGATCCCAGGATCATGACCTGAGCCGAAGGCAGGTGCCCAACCAGGAGTCCCTATTTTGGTAATTTAAAAAATTTGTCCAATACGTAATGACTTTATAACCCATAAAATAGAGAAATGGGTTGATGCTTGCAAAGGCAAGAGAGAGCAGGTTTACCATTACTTTTACAGAAAAAAAACACATTTCATCTGGCCAATTTTACAATTTTACATCTTACACAATTTTACACCTCATCACACCAGAAAAGAGAAAGAAATCTTTCCCCAGGGCATTTGTACTATTAATGTTCTTCAAATCTTGACATAATCAGATCTGACCTTACTAGAAGATTATCCAAGGACAGATATAGCATACTAAACTAACTTTCCTCTAATTATCTCACATATGAAGGCATAGCCTTTCAAAAAATCATACCAGAAATCAGTAGCATGTGATTTTTGAGGAGACAGACAAATGCCCACAAAATTATGTTTTTTGAAGTGAGGAAAATAATTTACAGAAAAGTTAGGTAAAATGACAAATACTTGGCATTAGTTATACTACCTATTATGATGTACCTATGGCAGACATCATTAATGAATCATATTCTTCAGAGCAGTTGGCACTTTGGTGAAAAAAAGAAATCTTTTTTCCTTGTTCTAGGTGTTCATAATTGTTCTTTTTGTAGGAGGATGAGATATTCTTGAAGACTGGGTGTAGACAGCAGAAGAACTTCCTGATTTAATAAAAAAAAAAAGTCCTTGAACTTTCCATCTGATAGAGACTAATTAATCTGTTCATGAACTCCTCTATCATATTACCTGAATCTCTTGGAGGATCCAGACAATATATCAATAGGAAATAAAGAAAAATATGTCCAAGACTGATACCGTACAGACTGGTCGCTAAGGAATTGGAGCTAGTCTTATGCAAATTCTGTGGTAGTTGGCGATGGCCCCCGGTTCTTTAGGAATAGCAATCTCAGTCAAATGCAAGGCCTGGGCTCCTATCCCTGATGAAGGATTGCTGTTTCCCCAACCATAAACCCTGATGTTGCAACTCCTAGTTTGGTATATCTTATAATTGACACTATATGCCTGGATCCCAGTGCCTGGGACAGAGACTGTTTCCCACTACCTATGAATACTAATTGGCAGGATGGTTAGAATTAAGTTTCTGCCACATTACAGCACAGAATCACACCAGGAAAGAAGCCACTGCTTCTTTAATCATGTAGCCTTGAACTTCACAGCTCAAAGTCTAGGGTTGTCTAGTCTTACGTCTGGCCCGGCTATAATGAATGAGCGATGGCAAACCTACATATCTGCTGCTAATTCTCTCTCTACTTGTTTTTCCCAGTAAATGCCATTCTAGCCGACCTGTAAGTGGGTATGCATGTGTGTGTGTGTCGGGGGGGGGGGGGGTGAGTGTATGTGTGTGTGACTGTGTGTGTATGTGAACATTTTCTCTAGTATTAAGGAATGTTAATGATACCTCCATATAACTTGTCTTAATCTGGCTTCTTTTCTTTTTAATGTGAGGTCAGACATTGAAAAACTTTGAACAGAGGGAGAAGAAATCATTTCAGAAAAATAGGGTTTTGTTTGAAGCAATGTAGAGTAAATGTGGAAATCAGCGTCCCTGCCTTTAAATGTTCTTCCCTATTTATGCCTAGGATCCACCTTATAAAACCTGCTAATCAACTTGGCTCAATAATTCTTCTGTGGTTTCACCACGTAACCAATTCTTTAGACTGCGCTTTTGTTTGATTTTCCAAGTTCTCATCTCAACAGCTCCTGACCAGAACCTCAGTTTCCTTCTGCCTACATTCCCCAGAGTAATGACCTATTTAGGTCACATCTGTGTGGTTTCTGCTACAGACTCACCTGCTACCATTTTCCTCTGCTCCGTCCAGCAGCCAGAGCTCAAATGCTGTGCTCCAAATGTAGGATCTAGGCAGCATAGCTCAGTTCTCATCATAACCTCTAACCAGGGATGTGCCAGTAAAGGTTTAACAACCACTGAGGGTAGAGGGAAACTGATTTGCAGCACATGGTGATTTCCTTGGTGCAAATATTTCCACAGTGATCAATTTCAAGCTGCCATCGTGAAGTCACTGGAAGTGGAGTTACGAAGAGGTATGCAGCAGTATACATGTACCACTATATAGATATGATAGATGTAGACAACCCCAAGAGCATAGATAATAAGAAGTTAGTAAAATAAGTCAGAATTGCTGAGTATCTGTTACCTTTATTTCTAGTATAATTTATCTACTTACAAGTTTTTATCATTAAAATTTTAATGATAGCTGTTTTTTTTTTTAGATTTTATTTATTTATTCATAAGAGACACAGAAAGAGCAGACACACAGGCAGAGGGAGAAGCAGGCTCCTCACAGGGAGCCCAATGCGGGATTCGACCCCCAAACCAGGATCACGCCCTGAGCCAAAGGCAGACGCTCAAACGCTGAGCCACGCAGACGCCCCTGATCGCTGTGTTTTATAAACAGCCAGCAGGTTTCTAAAAACTTTGACAGCTCTCACAGCTAGTACAGACTAACCTCAGCACACCAGGGCCTCCAGCATATCACTACTCCATTCCACCATTTTTCAGGAATGAGGAAAGAGAAATGAATGGTTCAGGTGCAGAATATGCCCAGAAAATCAATCTTGGATTTTCCCCCAGATTGGAATTTTCTTAAAGATGTATCTGATAACACCACCCACACTCCAAAGCCCACCCTCTCACTATCATACCCTCATAGGAATCACAGACAGGTCACATTTTTGTAGCCCTGCATCGAAACCCCCAATTCTGCTCTCGTCTTCTTGCTATGTTGCTCCCTGTCCATTGAGCTACCAATGGTGGTGAGACTGAATTAGGGTGTAAAAGCATGATTTATACATCCTAAATCCCACTAAAGACTGGAACTATACAGACTTCTTTTGTATTTTGATTCTATGAATGGATTTTATTACTGTATCCTGAATGAAACTTGTCATAATTTACATTTTTCAACAAGTTTATATTAAGATATATTTTCTCCAAATCCATATTAAAATATATGTAGATGGTTCTCCTAAGACTTTCTTTTATTTCCAACTGGACATCGCCTTAAGAAATCAGGGTGTATTATTACATTAAAAGAGCCTAGAATGACTAGAATGCTTACTTTAGACCAAGTAAACACATTTATTTACTTTCCTTGTGTAAACCTTCCCTGCAGCCTTTATATATATATATCGCCTTGAGCTGTCTTTAGGGTTTTCCAAACTAGTTTACAGTGAGTATAATCATTAGGAAGCAGACTTCTTTTTAATTAAACATATTTCATTACAATAATTAGTCTGCTGTGTACTCATTAAATAGAATTATCTATCATTTTCTTCTAAACATTGAATTTGTTTCACAGGCTTATACTGTCTCACCATCCTCCCACGCTGAGTATTTATTAACTTTCTCTTTTCAAATGCATCCTCATATGAACATTAATGAGCTCAGTCTTTTCTTTCTTTCTTTCTTCTCTCTTTTTTTTTTTTCCTTTTGGAATCACCAATATTATCCAAAAATGCAGTTTTATCCATTCCTTTTTGTTTGTAGGACGATTTAGCTCTAGGATTTTATAGAAACTGGTTTTTCGATTGTTGTTGCTAATTTATATAGTTGAGAATATATATTTATGTATGTATATTTTTAATTATACACAGGTGGCATTTTGTTATCCATTAGCAAAAACAGTTGAAAAATCAATTTCTTTTTTTAATTTATTTTATTTTTTATTTATTTTTTATTTTTTTATTTATTTTATTTTATTTTATTTTATTTTATTTTATTTTATTTATTTTTTTTTAGAAAAATCAATTTCTATAAAATCCTAAAAGCTAAATTCTTTATATAAGGTGACTATCTATATCTAATCAGTTACATAGTTTATATGATAGCTACTTACAAAGCATGCTATATATGTCACATAGTATATATATTCTATATCAATCAATATAGTAGATACGCATGTTATATATCTACATATACTGTAATAGCAATTATATAATACCTGCCTATGTATTGTTATGGTAGTTGAACCAGATATTAAATTAAAAAATTAGTATGAGGGGATCCCTGGGTGGCGCAGCGGTTTGGCGCCTGCCTTTGGCCCAGGGCACGATCCTGGAGACCCGGGATCGAATCCCACATCAGGCTCCTGGTGCATGGAGCCTGCTTCTCCCTCTGCCTGTGTCTCTGCCTCTCTCTCTCTCTCTCTCTGTGACTATCATAAATAAATTAAAAAATTAAAAAAAATTAGTATGAGTTCAAATCCCACAGTACTCCTCAGGTATATAACTTTGGGCAAATAATTTTTCTTCTTTGTGCCACAGGTTTTTTTCTCCCCCTGTAAAATAGAAATAATAATAGCACCTCCCTCCTAAAGTCAGAATGAGTGTGAGTTAGTGTTTAATCAGGGAGTAGAAACCTTGTGAGTGCATGGAATGCAGAATGCACTGTAGGAGTTCTAACTTACACAACAGTGGGAGGAATTTAGAGAAAGAAAGGTCTGAAAAGATCCAGGGTGAGGAGGGGAGTGAAGTTGTCAACCATCAGCCCTGGCATGGGTAAATGAGTAGGAGTTTCTAGAAGCTACATATATCCAGCTGCTATAGAAGTTCCAGCTTAGCTAAAAATCGTTCAGTACAAAATCCCACATTGTGCAGTAAATGTGTCAAGTCTTAGAGCGGCACCTACACGTAACATACATTCATAAAGTGATCAATCTTTCATGTTGCTGTCATTTTGCTATTTTCATTGTTTTGGCAATTTTGCCAGATGGAAGCTTGGGCTGAGAGGGTCATGGGATTTGATGACCAGTTGTAAGAGACAGGAGATGTACCATGGGATCGAACCAGCAAAAAAGAGTTTCTTTACTGGAACAAAAGACAACCTTGCCTTGCAGGTACAAAAGGGAGCTCTCTGGGGGAAGTAAACAGTTTCTCCCAGCCAGAGGCTGAGCCCCGCAAGGCAGGCCAGCAAGTGGTGTGATAACAGTGGACTTTTGTGGGGTGCGGTACCTTTGGTCCTGTTGTAGTGATGGTGGTTGTAATGATTGCTAGATACTTGAGCATCAGCTTGTGCCTTTTAATCTTTTCGATGCAGACAGAAGGATCTGCAAACACTCTGTGAAAAGGTTATATACAGCATTGTTTTAGATACATCATTCTAGGTGTGATCCTGGGCAGTTGTGGAAGAGAGCTGACCTGGCAATCTGCTTTCAGATTCCAGCTGTGCACTTTACTGTCCATGTCCTTGTAGGACCACTTGGCATCTATTGTCCCTTTTCACACTAACACAGCCTAATTTTGTTTTGGGGGAACTGTTTTCTCCTACTGATACCAAAGCTCATTTTTTCCCTCTCCTTCCAGTAACTTTGTGAGATAGTGATGGATTGTCCCTTATTTGTTTATATCTCACTGAATACAGTATGCCTGATGTAAGTGGGACAGGATTTTTACAACAAAAGATTTATTCTTTCAGGTCCCATTTATCTTTCTTGGAGAATGACGTCTCATCCCGATTGTCCTTGTCAATGACAGTAGCCCGGCATTTTTGTCATTGTTATTCTAAAATATCTCTCGTCTTCTCTTCTCTGGGCTAGTGTAACCTGATTTTCTTTTTGATGAGTATTTGTTTGATTGCAGGTTTCCGAATGTGTGTTCATTTCCCCTTTACGCTGTACATTTTAAAATGCCATCTGTAGACACGTCAAACTTCCAAACTTATCAGACTTCGTATTCTGTATCATATCCCTCTTTCTCTTGGACAGAAGCCTATAGTTCTCTTTAAAGCAGGGATCACACACTGGCGTGTCATGAGCCATAACTGGCCCATTGACATGTTTGTCATGAAATATCTAAACTTTAAAAAGTAAATCCTCAATGTTTAAAAATTGTGAGATTTTATTTGCAAGTTCAGATTCAGCTCCTCCTTTAAAAAAAAAAAACTCTCACGGGTCTGAAACATGGAGCCCATTTCATGCATGTGAGGAATGGGCTGGACATAGGTAATGCCTGCTTCCTGTAGTATGGCCATGGGCTCTTCTCTCAGCATAGGCTCACCCCATCTTATTGTGGATATTTCTCTAAAGAAAGCAATATAACTTCATGGTTTGGAGCACATGCTCTCAGTCAGATGGCTCAGCTGCAAAGCCCAGCTCTACCACCTTCCTAACTGTGCATTCTTGGTAAATTCCTTTACCTTCATGTGCCTCAGTGTTCTGTCCATTATAGGATTAAGAATACCTATCTCATAGGGCTATTTTGAAGATTAAGTGCGTTTATGAACAAAAAGTGTTCAGACTGATGCCTGTGCGTAATACACACTCAATAAACATTGGGTGTTGTTATTTACTTCCTGGACCTTGTAGACAGTTGAACTTGCAAACCCAGCTCTCATTTCTAGATTTGACTACTGAGGCACCCCTGCAGCTAGACTTTTTTAAGAGAATGGTCTACCTACATTGTTTTTATATTACCACTCCCAACCCCCCCACCCTTTTTTTTAGCAACACACAACATAATTTGTCTTCTACTTCCCCTCTCCTAATTCAAATTGGAATTGTTCAAGTAAAGGTCACTAATGTCCTCCTAGGTGTGAAATATAATGCTAACTTTTTAATATTTTAATATAATAGCTTTATTAAGATATAATTCTTAATTATACACTCATTTCACCTATTTGAAGTATACAATGCAATTTTTTTTAGTATATTCAAAGAATTATCCAACTATGACTTCAATGACTTTTAGATCATTTTCATCACTTCAAAAAGAAATTCTGTACTAGTTAGCGATCATTCCTTATTTTCCCTCAGGTTGGCCTGCCCAGCCCTAGACAACCACTTGTCTTGATAGATTGACCTCTCCTGGATATGTCATATAAATGGAATCATACAATATGGTCTTTGTGATTATCTTCATTTATTTAGCATAATATTTTCAAGGTTCAATCTTGTGGTGGCTGATATTGCGTCAGTACTTTGTTTATATGACTGAATACTATTCCATTGAATGGTTATACCATATTTTTGTTTATCTGTTCTTCAGTTGACAGACATTGGTAATCCAATACATAGTAAGTTCATTTTTTGTTGTTCTTCTTCTTAAAATTGTATTCAAGCTAAAATACTAAAAGCAAAACAAGCACACATACTGTAGTACTGGGTCTTGGATTTGACAGATCTGGATTTAAATAAAGGTTTTGCCAACTGCTGGCTGAATAACATCAAACTAGCAATATAATCTGGGTTTCAGTTGGAGAGATTAAAATAGGAAATATAAAAAAGTGAAAATAATGGTAGGGTTATTGTACGGACTTTAAAAATTAGGCAGTGTCCAGCATATGATGCAAATTTTCAACAAATGACATTGTCTTCTTAATACTAAATATAATGGGCTTCTCATACTTAAACTCAGATTTAGAAATTAAGGTAAATACTTATACTGTTTCCAACAAAAATGTATATTTCTTGAGAGTAGTATATCCAGTAAATATGAGCCTCAAAACAGAAATTCCAGAATGGAGCTTCTACTTATTATAAAGTTATTTAAGAAATAATATGCCATTGCAATTAGACTCCTTAGCTAAAAGTAAACTTTCTAGGCTCTTACTATTCAAAGTGTGGTCAGAGACTCAGCAGCAGTAGTAGCACCTAGGAACTTATCCAAGTTTTATTTTATTTTAAGTTTTATTTATTTATTTATTTGAGAAAGAGAGGGAGAGAGAGAGAGAAAGAGAGGCAGAGGGAGAAGCAGACTCCCCACTGAGCAGGGAGTCTGATGTACTAAACACAGACATTGCATTACTTTCTTTTTATTAACTAGCAAAACGATACTTTTACTTAGAGAAAAGAGGTTAATCTTGGCAAATAGAGAAGACTTCGAAAAAATTGGTGAAAATCAGAGCTTTATTTACTGTGGCTAAAGCTGTATAACCTCAGTTTCAAAGTCATGGTTCCTTGGTTGGGAAATTGGAGTGGCTCAATGCAGATTCCAGAAGGAAAGATGGGTTTGCACAGTGTGCATGGTTGTTCTTTCTCCCTCCCTCTCTCTCTTTCTCTCTCTCTCTCTCTATCTTCATTTGGAACATAGGCAAGAGATTCTGTTCTCTGCAGTAATTGCTTTAGAGCCTAAGGCATGAGATTTGATCATTCATATCCTATCTTGAATCAGGAAACACATTATTATTAGTTAAAAAGTTATTCATACTTAAAAGAAATAGTAAACCAGCATAATGCCCCTCAGTTTTGGCCACTGCATACTGAATTTTATGAGTTGGGTAACTGCCACTAAAAAGACTCTCCCTTTATAAAAATCATTCAAACCTTGTTTCTATGTAGCGAAGTCTCTTTCTTAAATCTTATGATCTCTAGCATGAATGGTACTAGGTGAGGGATATCCTAAATAGATCATCCCCTCAGGTTTTTAGGGTATTTTTTAAATATATGATCCCTGCCCCCCACCCTCTCTACAATCTTTAGTCATGTTCCTACCTGAGGATAAAAGGCAGCCTAAATGGTTATTCAGAAATCTCAGAGCCTCAAATTTACTCATAAGCCTAATTAAAAAAAAAAAGATCTATTTATATATTTATTTTAGAGGGAGTGCATATGAACAGGGGTGGGGCAGAGGGGGAGAGAGAGAATCTCAAGCAGACTGCTTGCTGAGCATGGAGCCCCACAAGGGGTTCGATCTCATGACCCTGAGCTCATGACCTGAGCTGAAATCAAGAATTGGATGCCCAACTGAGCCACCCAGGCCCCTCATAAGCCTGATTTTACTGTCTGCATTCAGTTTCTAAGAAATAGCTGCATCTTCTTGGCTCCTAAGTCTTTAATAGGAATAGAAAGCATTAGTATCTCATCACAAACCTCTCTATGGAAAAAAAGGCAATATTTTTAAATGGTCAGTAGTAGGAGGTGGAGGAAAAAGAGCAGTTGTTTTTTGTTTGCTTGTTTTTTTAAAGATTTTATGTATTTATTCATGAGAGACACAGAGAGAGACAAGATATAGGCAGAGGGAGAAGCAGGCTCCATGCAGAGAGCCTGATGTGGGACTCGATCCCAGGACCCCAGGATTACCCCCCAAGCCAAAAGCAGACGCTCAACCTCTGAGCCACCCAGGCATCCCAAAAGAGCAGTTTTTAAAGATCTCTCTAGACAAAAGGTATTATCCAAAGGGTTGTCAGGCCCTGGACCAGAGATGCTATGGGGGCTCAAAAACTGGATCCTGCCTGGGCAGTGCTGGGAGATAGGAGTTGTAGGGGACAGAGTGGAGCTGACACTGGAGCGTGAGTGGCTCAGAGCTGGACATAAACCAAAGAGGAAATAGGCATCCTCACATCAGCAATAAAGAATTAGGAGGCTATATACACCCAAGGGGAAAGTAACTTGAAGACTCCAAAGTCTGAATGGGTAGGTCATTACAAACTGAGAATGCCACAGAGAGGAAAAGACAGGGAACCAGAAACTCGGGAAGCTGTGTGGAGCACTGGCGCCAGTAACAAAAGACCTTAATAAAAAGACCCAAGTCCTGTTTGTGGTGTAGTTGGAAAGACATGAGCCAAAAGAATCTGGCCTCAGATCCCTCCCTGACCACACCCTGTGACCCTGAACTTCTAGTCTAGTGCCCCAGCGCCTGGCACAGAAAAGGGAGAAATGAATCACCATGAAACCCAGTTTCTCAAGTGCAGAATAGGGATTTTACCTGCCTCATAGAGTTGCTATTAGGGGAAAAAAAAAAAAAAAAGAACGTAGTAAAGGTATCAGGAAATACCTAACATGCCTTCAACAGGTGTTCTGTAAATACTAGTTCCTTTTCCTTCTTTTCAATTATGGTCATCCATATTTACTTTCAGTTGGGGCAGGGACAAGGAGTGAGATAACAAGTAAAGGTCAGTGGTTCATGTAGCTTGAAACAGAAGTGAGAAGCAGGAGAGAAAGCCTCCCACTGACACAGGGTTGGGAACTTGCCAGGGGGATGTGGTATATTTAAATTGTTGGTGCCTTTTAGAAGCAGCTTCCAGCTGCAAATTCCTGTTAGGACAGAATTGCGGGATGTTTTCTCTTTTGAATTAAGATAACTTAATGCCTTAAAATAGCCTGGTTAATTTTTGTGAGTGATTTCTTGACTTTATTTCTACTGTCAAGAAGCTTCTCTTGGGAGGACATTGCAGCCCGGTGGGAAGTATGTATCCACGATCAGTGGCATGTAAGGAGAGCGAGAAGGATCATCTTGAAGCTGTGTTTGCAAAGTGAGCAAAATGTTTTTCCTTCCATGATGTGTTATTCGAAGTGGGTTGTTAGGTGTGTGGGGGGAGAGGAGGGGGGTGTCTTGATGAAGAGAACTTTTCCACTACAAAAAAAATTATCTAAAACTAAATTCTGATGATATCATTCCCTTGGTTATAACCCTCATCAATCCCACAACCTTTCCTCCCCACAACAGTACCCCAAGGACAAAATCCAGGCTCCTCAGTATGACAGACAAACCTTCATGATCTATCCTTAGCCTTCTGTGTGGCCTCACTGGTCACTTCTCCACCCCTCCACAATAGCCTGAAGCCAAACTGAACTATATAAGATTTCAATAATGTCCTTCATTCTCTCTGAATCTTTGTAAATGGTATCTACTCTACCTGCAATCTTTTTCTCCTTCTACCCTGATTATCTTCAAACTCCTACTTCTGCTTTCCATCCTGCTTTAGAAATCACTTCTTCCGGGAAGTCTCCCTGAGTCTCCTGAGCCTGAGAGGTTCCCAATATCTTTCCCTCTTTCGTGCTCCTCTGGTACCTACTGCTTCTTTCTATTGCAGCAAAAATCACTGTATAGTATTATCTACATACTCATCTTTGTCCCCCGCAAAACTGTGGATGGTTAAGGGAGAAGACCTGTCCAGTCAATCCTGTATCCTGAACACCTGAAAGGTAATAAAATATTCAATAAATATTTGTTAAATAAATGAGACAATGAACTGAAGGTGTCTTATCTATATTTCTAGAACTGATATGAGTACCTGGTGCATAGCAGGATGCAATAAAGTTATGAGGAATGAAAAGATGAAGGAATGAATCAATGCATTGCATCATTGTGAAAGCAATGTGAATAAACTATGCAGTTATTATTTGGATCTCAGGATAAGCCTTTGTATTAGTCTCTGCCTGTACAAGTTTTGCCCTAGCTCCCAAATGAGCTCTGCTACCTCATGCTCAGCTTCCAGGCTTATACTCAAGCAGAGTTATGGTGTATGTCATGTGTTGGAGCTATCACCTTCTGCCTTGGTCTTTGTTTCCAGATACACTCTGACTTCCTGCTATGGCTGATGTTCAGCATTGAACACCAATGGTCACACTGAAGGTTCTGACATTAGATAATCGCTTCCTCTTTCATAGGCTGTTTCTGCAAGGACTTCCCTAAATGCCGAGTGATCCCATGCCACTATATAGTATGGGAAAGCAAAACCTCAATACATTTGGATATGAAGAATGGATTGAGACTGAGAACCACCAATACTCTGAAATCCTGGTCTTCTTTATAGGAACCTCAGTCCTTGGCCACTGAACTTCAACCATAATGGATTTGAGTTTGCCATAATCCCTTGAGCTTTGTTTTGAACTGTTGACAATCTTTGTGGTCATTGTTTTTCCCTAGACTCTATTATGTATTGGCTCAGTTTTAAGTTATCTCTTAATTTTATTCCTTTATGTATGTTATAGCCCATGATTTGGAAAATAGAATTTATTGCTGTTGACTCTATTCCCCCCAAAACCATGTTATCATTTGTTGACATCATAGTAAAATTTCAGCATGAGTTTTGAGGGAATAATAATCCTAGGAGAGCTGAATCTTGAAACACTGTGTTATAAAGTGATTGCTCACCTTCACAGGCTCGTCTTTTACCACTACCCCACATTACTTTCATTTCATGTGTTAAAAGTATCTAGTAAGACAGTCTTTAAGGTCTTTCATTATACCATTTTCATGCCCCTGGGGTTTCATGCTATCTTACTATCTGACTTAGCACTACCCTTCCCTATTCTTCATTTGGCTGATTTGGTTTAGGATGTTATGTTTTCCCAAATCTCCTTGGTAAGCACCCAAGACTGAATATTCAACTGTCCTATAGTAACAATCTATTAACTGCTTTTTTGGTAATTAATTAGCTTGCAACCTCTGGATAGTAGGCTGAATAATGGTCCCCAATGGCATGGTTCTAATGCTTAGAACCTGTAAACAATACCTTACGTGGCAAAAGAGGTTGTGTAGATATTATTAAGTATCTTGAGGTGGGTTATCCAGGTGAGTCTTATCCCAAGCACCCTTATAAGAGAGAAGGAGAAGATTTGACAAACAAATGAAGAGGGCTCATGACAACTGAAGCAAGATATTGTTTCATGGGCTTTGACGATGGAAGAAGAGTTCCATGAGCTAAGGAATCTAAGGACTGAATTTGCTGAAGCTGGGAAAGACAAGGAAATAGATTCCTCCCAGAGTCTCCAGAGGGAGCTCAATCCTGTCTGTACTTTGGTTTTGCCCATGAAACTGGTTTTGGGCTTCTAATTTCCAGAATAGTAAGAGAATAAAGGTATTTATTGTTTTAATCCACCAAATTTGTGGCAATTTGTTACAGTAGCCTGAGGGAAGCTAATATCCCTCCAAATTACTTCTGACCCATTCATCTGCTTTCTATGAGGAGAGATTTCTCTTGCCCCACTTTTACTCCTTTGAGTTTGGTTCATGGTTAGAGGCTATTTTCTGCCCTAACATTCTTTTCTTTCTCCTTAGCACATTGTTTGTGTGGGGACAGGGCCTACATTTGTCTTGTTAATCTTGGCATCCTTAACCTTTTGTCTTGAGAGTTTTGCACTTGATTATATAAAATTACTGTTTACCTTAAAAAAAAAATACCCCCCCTCCCGCCAGTTATTTCACCAGCACAAAGGGGTTTATTCAGGAATAACAGAGAATTGCAGCAAGCAAATTATGGGGGGAAAAAAAAACATAGGCAAGTCCACGGAACAAAGGAGAAGAATGCAGAATGTTCTTTTATAGAGGAAAGGGGTTTGGGAAGACTGTTAAAAACAAAATGACTTGTTGGAGTAAACTTGGAACTTGAAATATAGTAGCTTTTCATTGGCTGAGTTGTGAGCATTTCTTATAGGCTGGGCTGTTGCCAGGGGAGAAGAAAAGCCTTTCTTCCTCCTGCTCAGAGTAGTAAAGTAGTATCCATGTGCTGGGTCCCTCTTTTCCTGTTGAGTGTTGACAAGGAGTGATAGGATGTGACAGCTTCCCCTGCCAGCCTCCCAACTTCATTCTAAAGATTCTCTTTTATTTATTTTTATATTACCCAGATTAGACCATTTGCAATTTCATACGATTCAACTCAATAGGTTCTCAATAAGGTATGTGGAATACACACATCTAAGGAGAAGGGCATTTTAAATTGTCAGGGGCTAGTCCTGAACACAATCCCCATGTCTTACAGTTTCCTAATCAGAGGAGCTGGGAAGATCACATGAGTGAGGAAGTCCTGCTGCTGGAAGCTTCTTTTCTTGTAAATCCTGCCCAAAAATACAATAGCTGCACTCAATGACTGAATGTTAGCAAACCCAAGGCTCTAAGACAAAGAAGAAGATTCTGGATCTCATCATATGAAGTCTGTTGCGGTAATTAGTTCCTTAATCCTGGCAACAGGATTTTATTCTCAGGAAATTGAGATACAGACAGCTTAAGTAGCTTGCCCAGGGTTGTGTTTCTTGCTAGTGGCAGTACCAGGATTCAAATTCAGAGTGACTCCAAGCCCCACCCTCCTTCATTGCCTTTGGAAAGTACCACTCCTGGTAGGGCATTAGCACCACAAGTAGCCTATGAGAAATTTGTGTGTCTGCCTGTACTGATGGGGCAGGTGTCGCTGGGACATGGCCTGCTAGGGAGGGACTCTTGAAAGTGTACCCAGGCACCATGAGCCCCACTATTTGTGAAAAGGAAACAGTTCTGCTGATAACTCTTCCTCCTTCAAAGTAAATCATGTTTTCTGTAGCGTGAGAGCTAATATTTTTGCCGGAAAACTGAAATTTGACGAGACCTGTAAGTTTAAGCAGTTCCGAAAGGTCATGGGAAACAGGAGCAAAGAGAATGGATCTGTTCAAAAGTAAAATAATTGTATACAAAGCTTCCTTAGAGTATCACTGTATTATTAATATAAAACTAACAAATTTATGCTATTATTGTATTATCATTAAGGCATGCTTTTTTTTGAGGATACTTTTCCTTGATAGGCTTATTTTCCCCTGAAGTTTATTAAGTTATAATTGACAAAATTGTATATATTTAAAGTGCACAACATGAATATATATATAATATGTGTGTATATAATATATATACATAAATATATATGACCACAAGCAGTTAATTAACACATCCATCGCTCACATCATTACCTGTGTGTGTGTGTGTGTGTGCATGTGTTAAGAATACTTAAGATCTACTCTTTTAGAAAATGTCAACTGTACAGTGCAGTATTATTTACTATAGCTATCATGCTCTGCATTTGATCCCCAAAACAGATTCATTTTATAACTGGAAGTTCATACCCTTTGACTGACATCCCTCCATTTCCTCCACCCTCCCAGTGCCTGGCAACCACTATTCCACCCTCTGTTTCCATGTTTTTCACTTTTTAGATTCTGCAAGTGGATGATACCACACAGTATTTGTCTATCTCTGCCTGACTTATCACAGATGAGTTTTTATATTTTCTATATAGCAGACAATTTCCTCAGATCTATCATTTTGCAAACTCAAACCAGGTTTAGCGAAAGTAACTCAAAGTGGGTTTTCAAAAATATTGATGGTAGATTCATCACTTCCTTACTTGCAGCTTGAATGCACTCATTGAGAACTTAGGGTTTTTTTTTCTGATAGAGGCTGTTGATGTAGCCTCCTGAGATCACAAGCATGATGCTGGTACATTTCTTATTGTAAACATATAAAGATATAAATGTCCAAGTTATCTTATTCTGTGTATTTAGTTGAGCTTCTAAACATCAAGAGGCCACATTTACATAGCAAATGAAAGATATCGAAGGTAAGGAAAATCTACTGTATCTTGTCTCACACAGGGTGCTTTACCACAGAGTAATGTCCTTTTTATTATTGAGGGAAGCACTAGTTTTGAGACTGGCATTGCAATGCCTATTTGCAATTTCCTTCCTTATCACTTCAGAAACGAGACAAATAGTGAGGGGTACTCAGGACCCATATTTGCTATAAGCCTGACACTCTACAAGTTAAATGAAATTTTGATTCAGTTTTTGTCAAATGCAGTATTTGTTGAAAGCCAGCTATTCCTAAGATGCATTGATAGTCACTGCAAATAACTAAAGCTGTTGATTGATGCCTTGTTATTCAACCTCTTTTTCTGGAGTGTATCAATAGTAGAAAGGACCAATTGAGAACATTTATACCTGGAGGTTGGGATTGTGAGTGGAGTTTGGTAAGAGATGTACTTCAAATGAGTGAATTTGGGGAATACTTATTGTGCTATTCTGTGCCTTTCTCTCCACACAAGCCTCAAATAATTAAACCAGTGGGCTTTTAATATGTATTCATAGAGCTCCTGTCATGAACTGGGCACAGTGTTGAATATAGGAGATTCGCTGCAGAGCAATAGAATATCCATCCTTGCTTCAAAGAGTGTTCATTCTAGCCGGATGACAACAAAATGAAGTCAGCAGAGGGGCACCTACAATGCAGCAGAGCCTCAGGCAACTCAATTTCCAGCCCTGGTTATTTTTATTTGCTCTTCCTGATTCTGCATCCCTTTGTCTCCACCCCACTCTGGGCCAAAGAGGAAAGTCTGTAAGTAAGTAGTGCTCAAGGGACACCCTTTCTCTCTGGCTTCACGTTGTACATGGGGAGCAACAGTAAGAGACTGAAGAAGTGAACACGGTGAGGTCTGGATATTTATCCCCAGCATCTTCCCTGATCTCTCCTCTTGCGCCTTTATTTTTTTTTTTAAAGATTTTATTTATTTATTCATGATAGTCACAGAGAGAGAGAGAGAGAGGCAGAGACACAGGCAGAGGGAGAAGCAGGCTCCATGCACCGGGAGCCCGACGTGGGATTCGATCCCGGGTCTCCAGGATCGCGCCCTGGGCCAAAGGCAGGCGCCAAACCGCTGCGCCACCCAGGGATCCCTTTCTTGCCCCTTTAGACCTTAGTGTTTGACCTGCAGCTACGAGACCAGATACTGCAGTATCTTTGTGGATTTTTTTCACCCTACCTACAACTTATAAATGGTCACTTTATTTATTGGTCCTTAAATTTCTCCCTGGAGGTGATGTATGCTATTTGTATGCATCAGACATCTAACTGGACAGTCTCTAAATTACCACGTGAAGTGGAGTCTTCTGTTGACCTACATGATACACTTTTGTGTGACTAAGTCTCTGAAATGTGGAGGTTAATTAGCAGTACAGCTATGCTTAATATAGCAGCCACTAACACAGCTGAAGCAGTGTATGAAGGTCTTAAACACCATTCAAATCTACAGGATTGGAGGAAACCATCCCAAGTGGTACGGCTCTCTCTAAAATAAAAGAGTAAGTTTGGGAAGGGAATGAAGTGTGTAAAGAGGCTGCATCCTTGAAGGACAGTTGGGCAACTGGCAACCGGAGATGCCCATCATCAATAGCCTTTGAAGAGGTAAGAGGTGGGGCACAAGTAGGCACCAGACATTTAGGAGATGTTTCTTCTCTTGATCCTTCCTGGGGGCAGGGTTCTGCTAGATACCCTGAGGGGCTCTGGCTTGACCTTCTTCCTCATATAAAGAGATAAATATCTGGGAAGCATTTTCATCTTATCTTTCTATCATTTTCCTCCAGTGGAAAGTTGAAGCTTATTAGAATATAAGGCAGAGTCAAACAGAGAAGTTGCATTTTTGCCAGATATTTAGATCTAGTCACTTTGGTCCACGTGGATATTTACATAAATCCACTAACTCTTAAAGTAAAACCATCCGACTTTGAATTACCTTAGGCACAAGTTATTATTTATTTTTTGTTTCATCCTCAACATATAGCTCAGACCCTAACAAAGAGGAAAGATTCAAAAGCATTTATTTAATGAACAAGAAATTAATGACCAAAAGAAAAGTAAAAAGTAAATGAGAGTAGCTTTTCTTCATATCACTGCATACTTTTATTTTATTTTTATTTTATTTATTTTATTTTTTTTAATTTATTTATGATAGTCACAGAGAGGGCGGGGGGCAGAGGGAGAAGCAGGCTCCATGCACCAGGAGCCCGACGTGGGATTCGATCCCGGGTCTCCAGGATCGTGCCCTGGGCCAAAGGCAGGCGCTAAACCGCTGCGCCACCCAGGGATCTCCTATTTTATTTATTTTTAAAAGACTTTTAAAATTCGAGAGAGAGAGACAGAGAGAGAGAGAACTCGCCAAGCAGGAGCCAGACCAGAGGCTTGAGTCCAGGATCACAACCTGAGCAGAAGGCAGATGCTTAACCAGCTGAGCCACCCAGGTGTCCCCACACTTCTTTTTTTAAGTAAATCTACAAGAATTAATCCGGGTAAATGAATATCATCCCTTAATGTAATCACCTTAGAGTAGGGGTGAGCAGTACGCAGACATTTCGACAATATTACTGTCATTCATAGACTCTTTCAGAATCAGCCATGCATTCTTTCAGACAGTGGCAAATCTCAATCCTTTGGGAAAGGTTTAATTTTTTGAAACTGCTAAAAGTTATACAAACACAACTTTTGCATGTATATATATATTACATATTGTATGTATGCACAAATATACACACATAGAGTTTTTAAAAGGCATGATTGCAAAGTAATTAGATAGTTTTCTTTTTTCTTTTCTCTAATGACATTCAAATGTGCTTGGACATAATTAGATTTCAATGTATAACAATTCCATAACTATTCTGAGCAATGCCAGGCTGAAAAAGTGAGCATATAGTTTATAAAAGTGATGAATTTGAAGGGGAGCAACCTTTTGAATGTTTAGTTATTGGTCTGTTTCTTGAATAAATGGTACCTTATGGTGCCTGATACTCAGTAGATACTCAATACAAATTAGTTGTATGAAATGAAATTATCATTTCCTTATAATTACATTTTAGCCCTTCCTTCCTTCCTTCCCTCCTTTCTCTTACTCTGGGTCTCTTCCACAATTCATGGCACACTCTCACTATTGATCTATTAAAGATCTTATTTTAAAAAAATATTATTTTAACATTTTCCCATTATTTCTGATCCTCACTCCTATCTCCCACCCTTAACTGGTCTTCATATGTTTTTGGATTTACATGTGTCAATAATAATGTATAGTGTTGTTTTGTGAGATAGATTTTTTCCTATTTTTCACTCAATATTATGTTTTTAATATATTTTAATGTTGATGAATCTGCCTCTAGCACATCGCTTTTTCCTTGCATGGTATACCCTTGTGTCTGGTAATGGAGACCTGGAGACTCTAATTGCATTCATTTCCGTGCTACAGTTGAAATCCTTGGCCTATTCCCTTATGGAACTGTGGGTGACTTTTTAAAGATTATTTATTTATTTATTCATGAGAGACATACAGAGAGAGGCAGAAAGACATAAGCAGAGGGAGAAGCAGGCTTCCCAGAGGGAACCTGATGTGGAACTTGATCCCAGGACCCGGGATCGCAACCTGAGCCAAAGGCAGACCCGCAACCACTGAGCTACCCAGGTGCCCGGTGGGTGACTTTTGTCTCTGGGGCGTGTACCGGCAAATGACATTGCAAATTTAGTTTCATTATGGTGTCAAATGTCTCTTCAAAAAACCTACATTAGAATGTACCCTATCAAATAGTATGTAAGAGTCCCTGTTTCTTTTCCCCTGGTCTATAGTGTCTGAGTATTTTCCAACTTTCTCATTTTCACCAACCTGGTGAAAGGTTCCTATTATTATTTTAAGTTACATTACTCACACTACCAGAGCAGCAATTCATATGCTTGTGGTCCACTTGGAAATGCCCCTCTGAATATTGCCTAATGCTTTTTTTTTTTTTTTTGTCTTTTTTTATCTGACTTGGTTCCGTGCCTATTGACTTGTCGATTTGCTGGAGTTTCTTATACAATCTAATTTTTGTTCCTAATAATCTGGATCTATATTTATTCTTTTCTAAGTGATTCATATCCTGTGACCTCTTGTCATTTTCTAGACTATTTAGCTTATTTGAGATAAATAGTGCTAATTAA
The DNA here is from genome assembly GCF_003254725.2 of Canis lupus dingo. Taxonomy (NCBI): domain Eukaryota; kingdom Metazoa; phylum Chordata; class Mammalia; order Carnivora; family Canidae; genus Canis; species Canis lupus. The sequence goes on along the minus strand of NC_064255.1, from coordinate 18,556,279 downwards.
CAATACATTGGAAGAATTGTAATGAATCAAGGCCAAATACTCATGCTTCTTAATATTTGTTCCCAATAAGGCTATTCTGTGGGGGAACTTCTGCCAGTGGCACAAATGTCTGTCTCATCTGGCTCTCACTGACTTCTGTTTTCTGATTAAAGATCTCACTGAAGCTAACCACCGTGGGACTGGCTAGGAGGTAAATCCTTCAGTCGTAAAGATTAAGGTTAAAACACTAAATAAACCATAACATCTAAAGCAAATAATAACAGTGTTCTTTCATTTTCGATTATTCTGTCTGTTGACATGCATTTTTTTCTTAGCACGGTATATTAAGAATGGCTTTTTTTTTTTTTTTCAAAATAAGATTACATCAGAGGAGACTGGTAATACAAGAAGAAATTTCTTCCAAAAGTACTTTGTCCTTATCTACTGGATAGACTGAGAATTAAAGATTAATCTGATTGTAGCAATACACTTATCATCTTTAGACAAGTAATTATGAGAATACTTCAAAAAGTAAGCACCAGTATGGCAGTAATTCCTTACAATTGCTTTTTGTGTTTTTTAAACAACCAACACACTGTTCTAAATTCAGTAACCTTTGCCTGCATATAAAAATGCTTGTGAAGAACTGACTTAACAACTTAGTTAACATAGAACTTATATGGACCCAGTGGTGTGTTTCTTAGGCTAAGATTCTAATCCCTTATCATCTGGCTTTTAATTCAGCATCTGAGTTTTATCTTTTTTTTTTTTTTTTTTGAGTTTTATCTTTCACAACATTCTCACACATTCCAGGTTGCACTGGACACCTCACAATTCCCTGAACTCTCACTTTTATGCTCTTGTTCCTCTTCTGG